>NC_134481.1:21864126-22097653 GCF_964194025.1 Convolutriloba macropyga
TAGTTAAATGGGATCAAATTGCTTCACCTTGAATTACAGACTGTTACCAATTGCTATACATTACAAACTAACATATTGTTAAGAGTCCAATGTTCGAAAACAGAAGTCAACAATCAAAAACGGAGGTAAAAGCTCGAATAGAAAGCAGTCAAAATTCAAGTCATGAACAAAATTGCTTTCTGCTAAAAGAAAACATAGCCAGTAGAATACCGGAAACCACTCGAATCGTCGTGCATCATAATCTAAAACCTAACTTTACCGAAATCAGAACATAAAAAAGACGAGAGGAAAAAACAAAAAAGCCCAACAAACCACATTAAAGTGTTTTAAAAATCCCGACAATTTTTAGGTGGGGGGAGCTAGGTGGGGCTGTTGGTAGATAGGTTGGGTAGTGCTGGTTTAGTTGGGGTGGGGGTAGTTAGATAAAGGGAGGGGGTAGTTTGGGGGTAGGGGTAGGTGGGGGGGTGGAGTAAGTTGGGGCGGGGTTGGTAGGTGAAGGGAGGGGGTAGGGGTAGGTTGGGGGGGGGGGAGGGGGGATAGGTAGTTTAGGTGTCGGGGGGGGGGGGGGGGTAGAGAGGTGGTGGGGGGGTGTGGTGTAGTTTAGAAATTAGGGGTGACTTATATAGGAACAAAAAATCTCAAAATGACCTCTTCACCTTGAACATTACCAGCAGTTCCTAATTACTATACATTACAAACGAAGCTACTGTTAAAGTCCATTGTTCGAAAATAGAAGTCAACAATCAAAAACGGAGGTAAATGCTCGAACAGAAAGAAGTCAAAATTCAAGTCATGAACAATCTTGCTTTCTGCTAAAAAAAACCTGTAGAATCTCAATACTCGTCTTCGAGTTGTAAAAACCTGTAGAATATCAATACTCCTCTTCGAGTCGTAAAAAGACACACACGTTTACAATAATTGCTATGAACTTCGTTCAAGAGCTATTAAACACATGTATGACCTTTTGAATCCGCTAATTTAAAAAACGGAAGAAAAAGTAGAAAAAACAGAAGTCGCCCGTGAACAAATATTTATTTTCAAGAACCAAAAATTTGCTCGAATACAAAAATTCCACGCATTTGAAAAAAATTGTAAAATCAAGATTGGAAGCTACTCACTTTTTCGCTCTTTTTACTCATCCAATGTGTTTTAAATCACAACTCTTATTTGACTTCTCATTCAAGCATGAACAGCGCCCCAATACAATTAAAATTCTTTGAATTGTAAAAAACCAATAGAAGGCCAATAATAGCAGCAGCTATCGTTGTGCGGCTATTAATAAAAAAAACTTCACTCACTCAGAAAATCATTTACTGTTTCTGGTATTTTTAATTGGATTTTTAATGAGAGCTGATATTAAAATAGCTGACATAATTGCATGCATATATACTGTTTGTATTGCCAAATTTGATCACATAAGAGCGTAATATTCTCTTCTGTGCGATATCAACATTTAATTCTATAGATAACTCGATACTCACTTCATGTACTTCTTCGGAGACTTGAAGAAACTCATTGGGCCGTCCATTGCTTTGGCTGAAATATCATGATTTACAGTCATTCTAAATTCAACTGACCACCAAAAGCGGTCACACATTTCCAACAGGGTTATCATATTATAACCACCAATTAACAGTGGTATTAGAAGCAATAACTTTACTTCGGATAACTGATTTGGAACAGTTTGGAACAAGAATTGGATTTATTACGTTGTGATCCCAGCTGAGTGTGATATATTATTTGCAACCCTCAAAAGCACGTGCTATATCACCATTTACTGAATTCATATGAAGTGACAAATATTCTGTAATGGAGGGGTCAATAACGGAAAAGATCCCGAGAATTTAAGACCGTCTAGTTTTCTAGGTGCAGCTTAGGTCCATCTTAATTCAACTCACATTTAGATGTGCTTGTTTTGTTAACATCAACAGCCGATGAATTCAAACTTCTGTCTTTCAGAGCAGAATTTCCGCTTGCAGAACTATTTGATTGCAACGCCCCAGTAGCCGATTGCGCATTGGCAACAATCTTGGAAGTGCAGTCGGGGTTCGACTGATGTCGCATCCGGGCAGCAGAGGAAGCAGTTGGCTTGGGATCCACGACAACTGGTGCGGCAGCTGCAGCCGATGACTTCTTCATCTCTTCCTCTTCACTCGCAAATTCATACATCTCACCAGTGTCAGATTGGTTTCCATCCTCAACAGCCTAAAAAAGGCTAGCACTGTAAAAAAAATTATCCTTTTTATTGTATCTGTTTCTGGAAAGATATAGAATAACTAACTTAGAAGTAGCATGTCTGATTACTATGACAAGTGGAAAAATGTTCAAACTTCTTCTTATGCCGGTGACTTACGTAATTATGTTGGTGAAAAAAAAACTGTTTCTATGTTTTATTTAGTAAGCCGGGACAACTCTGTAGGAGTGGCAGATCCTCTGATTTCACGTAAAAATCTGTTTCATAAATATTCTGGTCATTCTAATGTTTCTGTTCTTTGAATATAAAAGTGGAGGAACAATTTCTTCTAAAAAAGCAGAATCAGCTGCTTTAATCATTTGTTAACAAAAGACACCAGTTGAAATTTACTTTGTCTGGTGATCTCTCTACAGTTGTACACCGATATTATCTCATCTGGCAATATCCACGAGGCTTTTCAATGATTTATTACAATTAAGGGCATTATTTATCAGCAGGAGTAAACTCACATCAAGTTCTAGAAGAGTTTTAGTAGCCGTGTTTGTATTGTTAGTAGCTATGACATTAACGCCATCAATATCATCAGTAGTATCATTGTGAGTAGCAGTGTTAGTACACTCCATGTCAATTATGTCGATCCTAGGTGGCATGTTGCTGCCATGGCTGTGTTTCTTTCGTGGTCGAACTGTAGGGCTTCCACTTCCACTTCCACCGCAATTCGACCTCAAATATGTCTTATTCCCCTTCAACTCCTTGCTCGTCACTATTGTAGCCTGTGTTAATGTTAAATTGTAAGTATGGTTAGTTTACTGTTTAAACAGGATTATTGTCACTACTTAAGCCAAAGCCACGCAAAAAATTATGCGACCCAGCTCTTACAGTTTCTTACTTTCTTCTTATGGTTATATAACACGCACGACTGGGGATTGCAAATGATATCCTATCACTTTGCCATTATCCCCTATACAGCAAATATTCTGAAAAGGTTAGGGTAACTAACTGAGAAGCTACCAAACATCGACGAATAAATAAAGACCTGATGCCACAAACGAGCGGCAAGGAACATGTTATGATAACAACACAAGTTAGTACTTGTCACATGCTCATTTCGCCCCTCACTTGCTCTTTCTCATGTGATATGTACCTTAAGTACTTGCAGATTTACCTTCTTACGTCTCTTGATGATTAAGTTAGGAAAGTACCTGGTGCAGTAATTATACTGATAAAGCAGGTGCTAATTTTCGTTTGTACACCAAAAACGTGCAAACCGGATACGGGTCCGCCCAAAAGATCATTAAATAGTTACAAGAACTAATACTGCCCTAGGTACAGATCTACAGAACAACCGAAAGCAACAGCACCGGAGTAACAAAATGAGAATCAGTTATAATAACTTTCTCTAAAATTTTCATTCTTGAAACTTTACTTCGTAAGAAAATTAACATCGTTGTTGATAATTAAAAACTTTTATAAAATTGGTTATTTTCTTAATTGAACTAGGAATGAGTTCTACTGAATTAAGCAAGTAATGTCAGAACAATCCACAGAAGGTGAAGTTTATAACACGCATTCAAAACCAGTCAAAACAGGCTGTAATTATTCTCAAAATTATGCGCTTAAAACCTGTGAAACTAAAACCTCAAAATTATGCGCCCTGTGAAAAAACATCTTAATAGCTACCGTAAACAACTCAGAGCTAATATAGTAACAGTACTGTAAATTTTATCAAATGACGCGACTATTAGAAAACCTACGGAGCTTTATAACTCTTAGAACGCTCATTTCAATCCAGATATAGTTGGCCATAATTACGTCAGAGCAAACGTTAGAGTAATACTAGAACATCATTTAACCGCCTTGTCTGTTATTAAGATACCATAGAAAACATTCAATATTCGACTTTTCTGTAAAGCAAATTCCACGGAAAGGTATATCTTGTCACAAAATCATCAAACATTAGGCCTACATTTTAAACCATAGTAATGTGATGATACTAAGCAAAAGATACCTTCGCTTGGTGCATAAATCCACTCTGTTCATCCACCTCTTCCGCTTTTTCAACATCCGATTGTTCAGAGTCAGGTTTGACATGAGAAGAGGGGAAAGATGGGGGGACAGGCTGAGAGATGAAGAACTCTCCGTTGTCAGCACTCAACAACTCAGTTGAACTGTTACTTCCATCGTGTTCAGAGACCTTTATTGCTATCTTGCTCACTACCTGTTTCATCACCAGATGTTGAACATCCCTAAACAATGCAATTAGTTGGCCTACGACTGTCAAACTTATATGCTAAGCAGAAAACTGCTGCTGAAAAATAACAATTGTAAAAGAAAATTGCTTCTCCATCTCATATTAACAACAATAGTTACGAATCTGAGCAATTTTTCAAAAGTACAAAAATTGTACGAATTTTGAAGCAAAACAAAAATCAACAAAGAAATTCCTATTTTGTCAATTTTCTCACCAAAACAATGCTTCAAACAAAAAAATACACGCAAAAGCAGTCTACTCATTTTTCAATAGAAACAATAAACCAGAAATCGCTGTAAATGCCACATATTTGAAAAAAAAAAGATTAAACACCTCCAAATGAACATTTTTTGAAACGCTTATAGTAGTAAAATAGTTTAAAAAAACATTAGTTAATACCAAAAAACTGCTCGAAAAAGCCGCACATGTAAGATTTTGCAATCTTGCAGAAATTTTTTTTTCACTTCACATCCCAACTCTCGCAAACTCAAAGATAATAGGATGAACAAAAGACCCGCAAGCGCTCATTTGTTCAGCATTCAAAACTATACCAATTTTACCAACTTGCATTTCCTGTTGATAGCACGTCCGGCATAATCAATCCAACTAAAACCATGATTAAAAAAGCATAGCAATTGCAAAAATGACCCAAAGGCTTGTGTAACTAATCTTCGAACTGCCAACTGAAAATCTCATTTCTACCATAAACACAAAACCCAAAAATAGTTAAAAAAAACATAGCCGGCAGATTGCCAGAATAGCTGCGAAAGAATAGACTTGCGTGCCATATAATAGAGATAGAAACAGATGCATATGTAAGTTGAAAAAGTTATCAACGCCGCTCAAAAATCCATTTAAAAAAACATTCAGTGATAAATTAATAAAGCTTGTTAAAATTGATTGCGCAGAAGACTTTTCATTTGGGACCTTTATTGCACATATGAGTTCCTTTGACCTTATACTAATTCAAATTAAGCTTACGTTTTAAAGTGTAAAAGTCATTTTATTGAGTGAGGTAAGTCACGTATGATCAAAACCAAATCACGCCAATGAGCTGAACACTTTTGCTAGAGAGAATGAGAAATGATTTCGCGCGCACAAATGCCGTTAGTGAGAGGAAAAAGTGATTCAGAAAATTTGACTTGTTCAGCTTTGCTGTGTGAACAAAAGTAAAACGAAAAAGAGCGTCAGACGACGAAACAAAAAATGAGATCACCGCAATTTAGCTCCGCTCAGCTTACATCTTCGCAGCTATAACAAAAATACTCAAAAATAATAAAACAGAAGTCAAACTGAGGTCTGAACAACAAATTTAGAATGTTTGAACACTAATTTTACATCAGTTTACAAATGCCAGCGAAAACTGCCCAGCGTGATCACAATCACAATGACATGACATTTAAATTGCATGAACAAACAGTTTGAAAAAATTGACAATATCATTATTCTAGAACAACAAGCTTTTGCCACTTAGTATTCCCTTACTGTTCGAGAAAATTGAAAACTTTATGCTAGCCCTACTTTCGAGACCGAGGCTTCACGGGGATTATTAAAATTAGAGGCTTCTACGGAAATAGTTTAAGTTTTCAAGACACAATTTCCGAAAAAGCGACAAATAAATGCTCAACTCCTATGGCAAAAACTACGCCTAAACAATTAGCAGATTATCATAAATAAGACGCGATAGCTTTGTAGATCTGCAGCATCAAAATATAAAACACAAGAAATTTCTTTTTAAAAAATTACTGAGATGAGATGTTATATTTTGATTAAATTCTTTATAGTTTAATGCTCCTTCTATTAGCTGCTCTTAATTTATCTTCAATTAGAATAACTCACACTCCCTTCACCTTATCTCCATGAACTAACTAATCAAACAAATTTATCTCTTTGAAATAAAAAAAACTCAATCACAAAAAATAACAAACATAGCTGGCAGATTGCCAGAAAATAGCCGCAATAGATTCGTAGACCGGCACTCTAAAAAAACACTAAAAAAGACAGACCAAAAATATTCGTCTTTTCATTGAAGGCTGATATGTTATATTTTGATTTAAAATCTGTATAAGTTATTACTGCCTCTATTAGCTGATCTCAAATAACCTTCATTTAGAGTGATACACACCCATTTGACCTTATCTCTTTGAATTAAAGTAAATAAAAGTCAATTTCAAAGTGAGGAAGTCATTTTTGAGAGTGAGGTAAGTCAAGAGTGACCAAAAATTTAATCACGCGCATGAACAAAAAAACTCGCTGCACTAAGAGCGAAAAATGACGTCACACATGCAATTCAGTTGAAATTGCATGAACGAATGAACAAAAAATGGCTGTGACGTCATATGGTCGTAACAAAAATCATGACGACGAAATAAAAAAAAACCAAGAGAAGGCCAATAATAGCCTCAGCTATCGCTGTGCGGCTATTAAAAAAACTTGCTCCATTAACAGCCGGAAATTATGTCACGCACAAAATTTAGCCAAAATTTGTATAAAGAAGCGGATGAAAAAGCGGATTTGAAGTCATCGTGACGCTATATAGACGCAATAAAAATATAGACACAATCCCATATAGACACAACAAAAAACAGGACAAGTACTGATATGTTGAAATACGTAAAGACTTGTTGATCAACATTTCCCAGCAATATCAAACTGTAACATTCAATACAGCACATTTTAAAACTGAAAAACAACAACACACAATTTAAGCATGCACACACACGCGTCTTCAGAATGAAGACAACAAAACAAACTTGTGGAAATCAATCAACAATGCAACGTGGGCAACAACTGAGAAATATAGCAAAAATTGTTGAGTCAAAATAAGAAAAACATGCAACTATTCCAAAATCATTAATCAAATCAACACAAAAACTTAAGCAGTCAGAAATCATTCGCATTAGCAGTGCAATCATCAACCATTAGCAGCTGCATCATCAAATGGTACCTAAGGCAAAAAATATGATATCGAAAAACCCAAGCCGATAAAATGACGACAGTTAAACTGCGCTGAAAGACCTGCGCTGAAAGACAAAATCAAGACAAAACTAGACAAAACTCCAAAAATTCATATTTTGTTTAAAACAATTTGTTTCAAAGACATAGAAAGCATAAGATGTGAGCTGAAAATAATAATGCGATCATTCAACCCTCATTAGAAAACAATAATTAACCTGAAAATGAAACAGATTGAGTGATATGAAAACGAAAAGAACTTCAAAAAAGTACAAGACTAAAAAAATCACTAATATTTGTGAAGGTAAGTTGTGAAGAAGTAGCTGAAACCTTTAGATAACAAATAAAACTATGACATGTCTTCTATTATGCCTCATTCGAGACCAGTCATTAACCATACCCAGCAGATTAACAAAAAATAGCTGCCAATGATTCCCGTAACCCCGATCGGGATAAAGAGAACAGAAAAAAAGAAAACATATCGGGCAAAATACCGGAAAATAGCTAACGTTGACTCGCTTGACGCACAGCGGGATTGAAACAGAAAAAAAGAGAAAGTTACAGAAATTTTAATCTTTATAAGGACTCTAAATTCACTTCAAATTTTAAATCTTTACGCCAAAATCACAAAAATCTACCGTTGACCCGCTTGACTCAAATGCGGCTTGAAAGAGAAAAAAGATGTGATAGAAATCAAGAGATATTTCCTTAGAGTTAAAAAGTGTTCTAAGTTGCTGAGAAGTTTCAGTTAGACTCTTAATTATACTCTAATTACCCCAATTATACTCTAAATTATACTTAATTCAGCTTCTAAACTGAAGGCTAACAGGCTTAATACCAAATGCCAGCTAGCAACCGCACTAACACTTAATGACCTGGCTTTATCGGTTTATCCCGTTTTTGATTTTGCTCTTTTAATCTTGACCGTATTCACTACATTGCGTAATTCAATGAATGAAAGAATTTAAAACCCATTTAGTTGAAACAGTGAATGAGGTAAGTCAGGCGAGAAAGTTGTGGCACATGTAAATAGAAAAGCGTGATCACAAAGGTAAAAGAAAATTGAAAAACATAGCTGCCAGATTGCCAGAAAATAGCGGCAATAACTTCGTATATCCGCAGTCTCAAAGAGATAGTGAAAGAAATAGACCATGAAAGAAACTTCTTTTTTTAATTAAATGCTAAGATGTTTTAATTCGATTAGGAATCTGCTTAACTTATTGCTGCTTCTATTAGTTGCCTTCAAATACCCTTCAATTTGAATTAAGGTTAAAAAGTCAATTTCATAGTGGGCAAATCGTTTTTGAGAGTGAGGTAAGTCACGTGTGACCAAAAACTTAATCACGTGAATGAACAAAAAACTCTCCACTAAGAGTGAAAAATGACGTCACGCACATGATTCAGTTTAAATTGCATGCACGAAAAGAAGATTTGAAGTGATTGTGACGTCACTTGGTCGTAACAAAAATCTTGACGACGAAAAAAAAAACAAGGGAAGGCCAATAATAGCATCAGCTATCGCTTTCCGGCCATTAAAAAACAGAGTGGAAACCTAGAAATGAAAAAAGGGACCTGGAATGGATGTTTTGAGAAAACCATGAAAAAAATCGATCATAATACTAGAAAAATGTAAAAATCGAAGTCAAAATGAACAAAGAAACCACTAGCGAGAAAGGCAATTTTCGTTCAAACACCGTTTAAAATTAGAGTGGAAAAATTTCACGCCGCAAAACCACTCGCTTTTTCACTCCACTTCCTGTTTCGGCGTGACCAAAATATGCGCAGCAATTTGACCTCAAAAAACATGTGAACAAATCCTAAAAAAAGACAGCACCTCAATACAATTCAAATTCTGCGGAACTAGTTGCTCAAAAATCAGAACATCAGAAAACATAGCAGGCAGATTGCCAGAAAATAGCCGCAATAGATTCGTAGATCGGCAGTCTAAAAAAACAGTAAAAAAGACAGACCAAAAAAATTCGTCTTTTCATTGAAGGCTGATATGTTATATTTTGATTTAAAATCTGTATAAGTTATTACTGCCTCTATTAGCTGATCTCAAATAACCTTCATTTAGAGTGATACACACCCATTTGACCTTATCTCTTTGAATTAAAGTAAATAAAAGTCAATTTCAAAGTGAGGAAGTCATTTTTGAGAGTGAGGTAAGTCAAGAGTGACCAAAAATTTAATCACGCGCATGAACAAAAAAACTCGCTCCACTAAGAGCGAAAAATGACGTCACACATGCAATTCAGTTGAAATTGCATGAACGAATGAACAAAAAGTGGCTGTGACGTCATATGGTCGTAACAAAAATCATGACGACGAAATAAAAAACATAGCAGGACAAGTCCTGACGTACAATTCAAAGAATTTTCATTGATTAGACACAAAAACTAGAACTAGAATGGACTATGAGTGAATTGAGAAAACCATTTTTAAAAAAAATCAGATAAAAAAATAGAAAAAAAAACAGAAAATCAATGTCAAAATGCCGCATGTGAACAAAAAAAACCACTAGCGAGAAATGAAAATTTAATTCAAACAAAAAACTAGGCCTAGAATGAGCTGTGAATGGATTGGGAAAGCCATTTAGAAAAAAATCCGATCCAAAAAATCGAAAAAACAGTAAAAATCAGAGTGAAATTGCCGCATGTGAACAAAAAACTACTACCGAGAAACCGAATTTTTGTTCAAACACCGTTTTCTCACTCTACTTTTAAATTAGAGCAAAAAAAATTCACGCCGCAAAACCACTCGCTTTTTCGCTCCATTTCCCGTTTCGGCGTGACCAAAATCACTACTCCAATTTGACTTCAAAAATCATGAAAATGTGTGAACAGATCTTAAAAAAAAAAAAGACAGCGCCCCAATACAATTCAAATTCTTTGAATTGTAAAAAACCAAGAGAAGGCCAATAATAGCCCCAGCTATCGCTGTGCGGCTATTAATCAAAAAGATCTACATGGATACTTAATGTCCTCGGGTTTCCCCCGTTTATTTTGTATGTTTTGAGAAGTCAAACCGCTCAAGCGAGTGGAATACTATAGAAAAACGCACAAGCAAGAACGGCAGACAGAACTACAATAATTGCTTCAAATCTCGTTCGAGAGCAACTGAAATTTCCTACAGCAACATTTTTAGTTCGCAAACGATTGCAATATAACTGCTCTGCTTGTAAAAAATCGTAGCAAATCGAAACACTTTGTTTTCGGTTGATTTTAAGATAAGCACGTCTATGGAATTTATATTTTTGTTTTAATCCTGTAGATGCTTTTAAGGGTCCGGCAAAATTATCTTCAAATCTTGGGTGCAAAAGGCTTCCTAATGAAGTGATTGCATGCAGTTAAATACGAATGTGTGAACTTTGTGCCACGCACAGAATCAAGCAAGTCGCCTTGTTTCATATATTTACAATTTGGCGAGTGAAAGTCATTTGAGATATGTTTGTCTATAAATATAAACTGTCTATTATGTAAAAGTTGGCTACCAATTTTTACGCATCCCCTCATTCCGTGCGTTTGTACATGTGCTGTTTTTTACATATCTACGGGCTATATAGCAACATATGATTTGTAACTGTGGATGACAGGGATTAGGAACAGCAGCCCAGAAGCAATAAATTTGTAAGCTCGACTAGCACCTGGAGTGGTCCTTCTCGAGAGTTGACGTGTTGAGTGGATGAGGGATGTTGGTGGAGGGGTTCAGAACGGACTGGTAGTGGATTTGAGGAAAGGAGGAAGAGGACTTGTCCTCGGCAGTGGAATCTGTCTCCGTCTGGGCAGCTGTCACTCCATCCTCTGTCAAGTCATCCACATCCAGCAGATCTGCACACAAACACAATATATCTAACTTATTATTCAAGTAGTTGGAACTGTTTTCAACTAAGGAAGTGGTGACTTATGTAAAACCGAAAAAGCTAAAGCGGAAAAATAGCAGGCCAAGTCCTGAAATATAATCCGATGAATTGACTGAAAAACTAGAAACAACTGGATCTGATCATCAGACCAATTGAACAATGCCAAACAAACAGTCTCACAAATTTGAAGAAAATATCAGCATCGCTAAGATTCATCGCTAAATTTATCCATTTGAATATATACTCATTAACCCAGTCAAAGCTTTGAAAAGGGTTTATTGGCCCCTAAAGATCGAAGAACTTGAAAAATGAACAAAATAAAAATAGATCAAAATTAGATCAACGTTGCCAAAATTCGTGATAAAAGAGACGATTTTTTGCATCTGATTTTTTCTTAACGGTTTTCCTAATCCAATCACTGTCCATTCTAGGTATAGTTTTTTATTCAGTGGATGAAAATTCTTTCAACTGTATATCAAGACTTGTCCTGCTATGTTTTTTAGTTGTAAGATGTTTTCACATTCTTCACTGACTTTGATCTTTCAAGACGGGATACACAGATACAAAGGCCCAGTGGGCATTGTGTTTCATTTGAGACCCAAAGCTGGCTTCAGTAGTCCTTCAAGTGCTAAGACTGGTTCAGTTGCCGGGCAGGCCTTAATTAAAGGTCAAAAGATCATTTTCACAAAAGGTCACAAAAAATGGTACCAATTTTTGCATTGTTTTCAGTTTTTTTGAAAACTTTTGTCAGGGGCCATATAACTTCCTCTAGGGTTTGATAGTGAAGGTTACTTCATCTTAGCTACTGCATAGTTTATAGTGTAAATGGAATTGCTTTCAACTTTTTAAAAATGACAAAGTTTATATTACTTGCACTTTTTTCAAGTTTCTTTCAAACAATGTGTCATTTTTGAGTTTTTTGTCGCCTCAGGGGCCAGAGAACCTCCTCTACGGTTTGAAAATATGTTGGTGCATAGGCTTAAGGGGCATTTTTTATGTTCTCAGTTTGTTCAGCCCCAGAAAATTAGGTTTTGTGCGGCCAGAAAATCTGCTCTAGGGTCTAATACGTTAGTGCGTAGTTTTTGGCAATGGAATTGTTCTAAATGTTTTAAGATCAAGAATTTTAGCAACTTTATAAATTTGGTCATTTTTTCAACTTTTTAAATTTCTCTTTTGTTCTGTTTTGCTTGCCTCAGCGGCCAAGTAACCTCCTCTAGGGTTTGATATTAAGTTACTGCATAGTTGCTAGGGGCAATGGAATGGCTTTCAACCAGTCAAAATCACTATTTTTCAAATTTTCTAAAAAATTAATGTCATGATCCTAGTTTACTGATCTTTATGAGCAAATAAAAAATTTTAACGCTAGATATTGGGTTACTGGGAAGCCTCTGGATACAATGAAATGCTTCCAAAGAAATTAGTATCAGATTTTTTATACAATTCACTAAAATTTGCAATTGTTTCTTGAATTTTTTTGTCATTTTCTAAGTCTATCCATCTTTACGGGCCAACGAAACTTCTTTAGGTGTCTTGCAGATGTTTTAAAGGATAGATTCCAGAGACCAGAGAGTGGTTTTGAACATATTAATAATGCAAAGTTAAGAAACAATAAATTTGGCTATTTTAAATTTCTTAAAAGTATGTCTTCTCGCTCGATTTTTCAAAATCTTTATTGGCCAATAAAACTCCTTTAAGGAAAGTAGTTCTACGTTTTCAATTCAATTCATTGGATGGCATTTCAGGACCTTGTCCTGCTATGTCAATAAAGATGGATGAAATAAAAAAACATAAACGACTAACGTCGGGCGAATTGCTCTCAAACGACCGGCGAGCGGTTGGCTTCGTCAGTACCTAGCCACTGTTTAGTGAGGTTAGCTTTAGCTAGATTGAAGAGGCCTGAGATTAGTGTAATAGACGATGACTCAGCGGCCAAGTATCCTCCTCTAGGGTTTGATATTAAATTACTGCATAGTTGCTAGGGGCAACGGAATGGCTTTCAACCAGTCAATATCACTATTTTTCAAATTTTCTAAAAAATTAATGTCATGATCCTAGTTTACTGATCTTTATGAGCAAATAAAAAATTTTAACGCTAGATATTGGGTTACTGGGAAGCCTCTGGATACAATGAAATGCTTCCAAAGAAATTAGTATCAGATTTTTTATACAATTCACTAAAATTTGCAATTGTTTTTTGAATTTTTTTTGTCATTTTCTAAGTCTATCCATCTTTACGGGCCAATGAAACTTCTTTAGGTGTCTTGCAGATGTTTTAAAGGATAGATTACAGAGACCAGAGAGCGGTTTTGAACATATTAATAATGCAAAGTTAAGAAACAATAAATTTGGCTATTTTAAATTTCTTAAAAGTATGTCTTCTCGCTCGATTTTTCAAAATCTTTATTGGCCAATAAAACTCCTTTAAGGAAAGTAGTTCTATGTTTTCAATTCAATTCATTGGATGGCATTTCAGGACCTTGTCCTGCTATGTCAATAAAGATGGATGAACTAAAAAAAACATAAACGACTAACGTCGGGCGAATTGCTCTCAAACGACCGGCGAGCGGTTGGCTTCGTCAGTACCTAGCCACTGTTTAGTGAGGTTAGCTTTAGCTAGATTGAAGAGGCCTGAGATTAGTGTAATAGACGATGACTCAGCGGCCAAGTATCCTCCTCTAGGGTTTGATATTAAATTACTGCATAGTTGCTAGGGGCAACGGAATGGCTTTCAACCAGTCAATATCACTATTTTTCAAATTTTCTAAAAAATTAATGTCATGATCCTAGTTTACTGATCTTTATGAGCAAATAAAAAATTTTAACGCTAGATATTGGGTTACTGGGAAGCCTCTGGATACAATGAAATGCTTCCAAAGAAATTAGTATCAGATTTTTTATACAATTCACTAAAATTTGCAATTGTTTCTTGAATTTTTTTTGTCATTTTCTAAGTCTATCCATCTTTACGGGCCAATGAAACTTCTTTAGGTGTCTTGCAGATGTTTTAAAGGATAGATTCCAGAGACCAGAGAGTGGTTTTGAACATATTAATAATGCAAAGTTAAGAAACAATAAATTTGGCTATTTTAAATTTCTTAAAAGTATGTCTTCTCGCTCGATTTTTCAAAATCTTTATTGGCCAAAAAAA
Organism: Convolutriloba macropyga; assembly: GCF_964194025.1. Lineage (NCBI taxonomy): Eukaryota > Metazoa > Xenacoelomorpha > Acoela > Convolutidae > Convolutriloba > Convolutriloba macropyga. The sequence continues at coordinate 21,878,537 of NC_134481.1, forward strand.
CTCCTTTAAGGAAAGTAGTTCTATGTTTTCAATTCAATTCATTGGATGGCATTTCAGGACCTTGTCCTGCTATGTCAATAAAGATGGATGAACTAAAAAAAAACATAAACGACTAACGTCGGGCGAATTGCTCTCAAACGACCGGCGAGCGGTTGGCTTCGTCAGTACCTAGCCACTGTTTAGTGAGGTTAGCTTTAGCTAGATTGAAGAGGCCTGAGATTAGTGTAATAGACGATGACTCAGCGGCCAAGTATCCTCCTCTAGGGTTTGATATTAAATTACTGCATAGTTGCTAGGGGCAACGGAATGGCTTTCAACCAGTCAATATCACTATTTTTCAAATTTTCTAAAAAATTAATGTCATGATCCTAGTTTACTGATCTTTATGAGCAAATAAAAAATTTTAACGCTAGATATTGGGTTACTGGGAAGCCTCTGGATACAATGAAATGCTTCCAAAGAAATTAGTATCAGATTTTTTATACAATTCACTAAAATTTGCAATTGTTTCTTGAATTTTTTTGTCATTTTCTAAGTCTATCCATCTTTACGGGCCAATGAAACTTCTTTAGGTGTCTTGCAGATGTTTTAAAGGATAGATTACAGAGACCAGAGAGCGGTTTTGAACATATTAATAATGCAAAGTTAAGAAACAATAAATTTTGCTATTTTAAATTTCTTAAAAGTATGTATTTTCTCGATTTTTCAAAATCTTTATTGGCCAATAAAACTCCTTTAAGGAAAGTAGTTCTATGTTTTCAATTCAATTCATTGGATGGCATTTCAGGACCTTGTCCTGCTATGTCAATAAAGATGGATGAACTAAAAAAAACAACCGACTAACGTCGGGCGAATTGCTCTCAAACGACCGGCGAGCGGTTGGCTTCGTCAGTACCTAGCCACTGTTTAGTGAGGTTAGCTTTAGCTAGATTGAAGAGGCCTGAGATTAGTGTAACCGACGATGACATCACGCCACATAACATCCGCTGCCGTGCGGCATCAACAAAAGAATTAAGGAGAGAGAGAGAGAGAGAGAGAGAGAGAGCTTAAACGTGAGCGAGAAGGAGAAGGAAAGAAACGCCAACCAACACAGAGATAGCGAGAGAGAGAGAGAGTGCTAGGAATTTATTCCATGATGAGATTCGACTCTACATTTTGAAGTTTTCTAAACTTGTTAGTAACTAAACCATATAGAAAAAAACTGAGAAAAATTCCGAAAAAGTTGCCACATTTCATAGTAAAAATGTTCACAAAAATTCTTTGCCTCTGGATTTTTGTCATATAACCCATCTGCAAGACTTAAAAATCTTCGTTGGCCAGTAAAGATTGTTTAACTCAGAAAAGGACAAAAAAATTCAAAAATTTTAAACATAGCTGGCAGATTGCCAGAAAATAGCCGCAATAGATTCGTAGATCGGCAGTCTAAAAAAACAGTAAAAAAGACAGACCAAAAAAATTCGTCTTTTCATTGGAGGCTGTTCTGTTATAATTTGATTAAAAATCTGTATTAGTTATTGCTGCCTCTAATAGCTGATCTCAAATAACCTTCATTTAGAGTGACACACACCCATTTGACCTTATCTCTTTGAATTAAAGTAAAAATAAAAGTCAATTTCAAAGTGAGGAAGTCATTTTTGAGAGTGAGGTAAGTCAAGTGTGACCAAAAACTTAATCACGCGCATGAACAAAAAAACTCGCTCCACTAAGAGCGAAAAATGACGTCACACATGCAATTCAGTTGAAATTGCAGGAACGAATGAACAAAAAGTGGCTGTGACGTCATATGGTCGTAACAAAAATCATGACGACGAAATAAAAAAAAACCAAGAGAAGGCCAATAATAGCCCCAGCTATTGATGTGCGGCTATTAAAAACAATTGCAAAGTTTAACAAAATCTTGCTAAAATTCGTGATATTAATATCTTCAGAACACCATTCCATTGTCTCAAGAGAGAGACCATCCAGTATGCATAATTCATGCCTTAAACAGTTTCACTGGCTCATACAAATCCAATCACTTGGAACAATAATTTTTCAAAAATTTTTTCAAACTAAAATTTATTTAAAAATTTCTAAAACTCGAGTCATTAAAATAATGATAACCATTCCATTAACTCTAGAAACTAAGCAGCAGCTTAGTATTAAACCTCGAAGCAGGCTTCTTGGCTCTTGAGGCTGGAAAAACCTTAAAAACATAACAATCAATTTAAAAAAACATGAAGATTGCCAAAAATTTTTTCAAAAAAATGCTAAAACACGTTAAATGTTAAATTCTTTAAAAACAATCCATTGCTTCTAGAAACTATACATTAACTTGTTTTCAAACTCTAGAGGAGGTTCCTTGGCTCTTGAAGCTATATAAACCTATAAAATGACAAAATCTTTTTTCAAAAGCTCAATTTCAAAAAGCTGGAAAAAGGTTAATTGTTTTTGAAAAGTCACTAAAAATCGTGATAATGATTTATAAGACCCTGACATTGTCTCTCAAAAACAGTTCCCGTCAATCTCGTACTTAGACAATAATAAGTCGTTAGCCTCTAAGAGAGCTGCTTAACAACTTAATTCCCTTCAAGATTTACCTGGTTATCTTGTTGTTGAGGACAAAAAGTCATAAGGGTCAGACGAAAAATCGGTGAAATGAAAAATTAGACCACAAGACTAATAGAGATTTTAACAAAATTCGTTTGAGAGCAATCAAAATCCGGAAAAACTTGTCAAAAAACATGACAAAACTGTAAAATTTACAATCAACTTGGGCGCTTAAAAATGCATTAAAGTATTATGGCTTGCAAAAGACATTTATGAACATTGAAAAACGTTGATTTGATAACCATCTACCAAAAAAACTCAAATGACAAAAAGTGCAAAATTGAACAATTATGGGCTCAACAACTGCACAAAAAATTGAGGCCTTCCTAAAAAAACAATAAATTTAGGCTTTCCTAAAAATACATTGAATTTAGGCCTTCCTAACATAATACAGTGAATAAAGGCATTTCCATCAGCTTGAGCACTCTAAGCACTTGAATGACTAAGGCCAGCTTAGAGATCTAATGAAACTTCACGCCCACTGGGCATTAACTGTTTATCCCGTTTTGAAAGATCAGTTATAAACAAAATACGAAAACAACTTGCAAATAAGACAGCGCACCAATACAATCCAAAAGTTGGATTATAAATAGACGAGCGCCTTAAAAACCGTGGAGAGGCTGACGGCATCTGGTAATAAAAACTATTACTGCATTCAAAATGCATCACGCAAAGAAGAAACACCACTCACTTGGCGGAAACGTTCTTGCCTACGTTTCTCACTCTACCGCAGAACAAACCGTAAATAAAACCACAAAACTATCGTCTTTTGATCAACAGACTGAGCAAAACAATAGTTTTTAATAGCGATACTGACTCTTTACATCCTGTTTCGCTGACGCTTCACCGATTAAAAACATAGCCGGCAGATTGCTGAAGTAGCTCCGAAACAGATTTATTTGATGTAGAATATAACACAACTGTTCAATCTCCAACTTTTTTTTAAGACAAACGTTTCCGAACAATTTTTTTTTTTCAAAAATAAATTTGTTATTTTGTTTTGGTCACCATGCTTTATTATTAACACAGATCATTATGAAGGAGTTCTATATTGACCTTTAAAGGGGGTTATAGTGATATCAAGTGACCTTAATAAAGTTCGAAGTTGTTTAGAGACTAACGGCGGGCGAATTGCTAAACGATCGGCGAGCGGCTGGCTTCATCAGTAGCTAGCTACGGTTTAGTGAGGCTAGCTTTAGCTTAATTGAAGATTCGTGGGGTGAGCGCAACGGGAAGGGGTGCACTGTTGGGATTGATGGGTGCAACAGTACGGTGAGGGTTTTTGCCTGCATGTGGCCACGTCCTTACAGCCTGAACGATGTGCAGGGGTGAGGAATTGTGTGTGGGGGGGGACGTGGGGGACCTCGTGGAGCCACTCTTCACACCATAAGTATAAGTCTCCAAAACAGTTTCTGTAAATCGCATACTTGAAGACTAGTAAGCTGAAAGGCTCTAAGAAAACTTAATGCCCACTGGGCGCAACCTCTATATCCCATTTTTGAGGACGAAAGTCAAGTGGGTAAGACAAAAAATCGGTTCAGCAAAAAATCGCATAGGAAAAGAAAGACCACAGGACTAATAAAATTGCGACAAACTTCGCTTGAGAGCAATTAATTATAGATTTCAGGGAAAACTCATCGCCAATTGGTTTATGAAATGACGTCACACACACATAAAAATAGTAAAAGAGCAGTGAAATAGCGGCATGGACATATCGAAAAAGATTCGTGATGCAGAATATAGATAGCAGCAGATACACAATTAATCTGATACAATTGGCACCTTTTCAAAAGATAAAAACGTTTTCTAATTTGAAGTCCACTTCAAATAAATCAAATTCTTGATTTTATTGGTTCGCCATGCACTATTATTAACATTGATCATTATATAGGAGTCCTATTTTGACCTTGAAAAGGATCAACGTGATCTCAAGTGACCTTTTTAAAATTATAAGTCATTTAGAGAATGAGTTAGGTCAGTTACGATAAAAAAACTTATCACACAGTTCAGTTTAAAATTGACAGCCACTTAGTTTAAGAAATCACATCACGCACATAAAATTTGCAAAAAAAGCAGTGAAATAGCGTCATGAAAAGATCAACAAAACGGATCTTTTGAAATTTGCGGAGTGAAAAGAGCGTCAGACGACGAAACAAACAATTATCAGGATCACAGCAAAATAGCTACACGCAGCTTACAGCTATAAAAACAGAAGAACACCATAACTTCTTAAGACATTGTTTCGGCGTAGACAATCAAAGGGCAAAATAATATCTACAACTAAATAAATCAGAAGTCTGTTAACTTTATGATATTAATGTTTCTTTTTGACAGAACCATCATTTGGTAAATTCTCCGTTCACAATATTAGTTTTTTTTACCTTTAGAATTCTTCCTGGACATGCTGGGTGTGACAGTATGTGAGACCACTGGACTTGGCGGCTTCTCTAAATACTGACAGACATGAACGTGTCCAGCGATTGTGTTGATAGTTATCCTGATCAAATTTTTCACACTCTGAATTTGTGTTGACACATCCAATCGGTACTAAAATAGTTACATTAATTACATCAATTTGCACATTAAATGATTAGACGGATACAAATAAAACTAAAAGAGCTTTTTTGTTTCCTACAGCAGGTATCTCTTTTCCAGTAGTGTAACCGATGCTACGAAAATGCTCAATTAATGAAAAACTCTCGAAAAATAGCGAGCAAAACTATTTCGTTGCAGGAAGAGTAGCAAATGCAGTCTAACGCTAACAAAAGATCTCTCAGTACCTCAGTCAACAAAAATCTCCTGTACCAACTTGAATTATTCTTCTACTATTCATTGTACTTCATCTTTAAGAGCAAAATTACAGCTAAAGAGCACAAATTTTCCGAAGAGGCCTTGAAAAATAATCTGTCGCTTCAATTTGCCCAACCTTGTACAAAATGACAAGCAGTGACATCAACCACTGATGTCTCACATGTGGTTCCAAAAGCCACAGCGAGTAGTCTGGGATGCTTCCCAAAAGCGGTAGCCCGATTCCGGACGAGGACGCTATTCTTCTGTTAGAGGGCAGATACTGCAGCAGCAGGACAATCAAGTGCATCATAGAAGTGCCCATCTCATGGTTGTAATCCAAAACTTCTGCCATGTGGGTCATCACTGCGTTTAGGACGACTGAAGTTCTCAATTTGTGTGGAGGGTGGAAGAAGGATTTGTCCTGTGGGTTGTACGAGAGAAGGTAGTTAAGGTGTCGAGTCACACTACTCATGGATTTGCTGCTTTCCATGTAGAGAGACTGGCTTCCTGGGCGTTCTGGGTCTGGTCTGGCAATAAACTGAAACAGACAAGGGATCCGATCACGATCAATACTTCTATACCATATAAACCTATTATTATGCAATCCTCTGCTGAAATAAAACTGCTGGAGGAAAATTAATTAAATGTTAAAGGAAAAGAACTCTCCGCTCATTGGCATACCCAGCGCCTACCATACCAAATACTCTAAGCATATCAAAGGGAGTTCATTATCTCGTCTTACTAAAAGAGCACTGCGTATAAAAATCAAATCAAAAAGCAATTTTTAAATTACCACCGCCGTTCATGTAATAGAATTATTAGTTCCAATCGTATTAAGGAGAGCGACAGAAAAACGCAATCTACAAGCAACGAATTATGTATTCATATAAAAGAGCAAGCCTATGAAAAACTGGTAACTTTAAATCTCAGCAGTAGGAACATAGCCGACAGAAAAGAAAAAAAGGAGATAAATTGACCAAATTTTTTTTTCCATTTTTCTAGTGTCAAAAAGAGTTCTAATTCGGCGTGCAGTTTCGGTTGGATTCTAAAACTATACTTAATTCAGCTTCTAAACTCAAAGCTAATAAACTTAATACCAATGTCAGCTAGCAAACACTCTAATGAACATTGATAACCAAAAATTTAATCACGCGAATGAACAAAAAAACTCGCGCCACAAAGAGCGAAAAACGACGTCACGCACCACGCACTTCAGTTGAAATTGCATGAACGAATGAACAAAAAGCAGATTTGAAGTGGTTGTGGCGTCATATGGTCGTAACAAAAATCGCAACGACGACATAAAAAAGCCAAGAGAAGGCCAATAATAGCCCCAGCTATCGCTGTGCGGCTTTTAAAAAACGAACGACAAAAAATTGACTTGCAACACTCTTCAGAAAAAACACAAACTGAAACATAGCTCTTCATAAAAAATACAAAAACTGAAAAATAGCAGCCGTATACGATGGACATCGTGATTGAAGCAGAAAAGGAGCTAGATATGGCAGAATTTTTTTGAGTGTCAAAAACTGTCCTCATTTGGTCCGCAGTTTCAGCTGATTCTAAAATTATAATTAATTCAGCTTCTAAACTGAAGTCTATTAAGCTTTATCCTACTGCCAGATAGCAAACGCTCTATCAAAACTCGATACCTAATTCTCAATGACTTAACGAGCGGTCTTTATCCCGTCTCTTTTGATTTTGCACTTTTGACCTCGCCTGTATTCACTGTCTTGCGTAATTCATTGTGCGGATTAAAAAATTCATTCAGTTGAAACAGTGAGTAAGGTAATTCAGAAGTCAAACGTGACAATCGAGACTTATGTAAAACGAAAAACGTGATCAAAAGGTAAGGCGAATTAAAAAAACATAGCACGACAAGTCCTGACGTACAATTCAAACAATTTTCATTGACCTAACAGAGAGCTAGACCTAAAAGGTGCTATAAATGGATTGGGAAAACTATTTAGAAAAAGATCTGATCCAAAAAATCTTAAAAAAACACTACAAATTAAAGTGAAATTGCCGCATGTGAACAAAAAACCACTAGCGACAAAGCGAATTTTTGTTCAAACACTGTTTTCTCACTCTACTTTAAATTTAGAGCGAAGAAATTTCACTTCGCAAAACCACTCGCTTTTTCGCTCCACTTCCTGTTTCGGCGTGACCAAAATCACTACTCCAATTTGACCAAAATCACTACTCCAATTTGATTCTTTCACACATGAAAATGTGTGAAAGAATCTTAAAAAAAAACATAGCCTAAGAATTCCGGAAACGACTCGAAGTGGAAATCCATTTAAATGCCATTCAACTACTCATCGGACAAAACGTGCCTCCACTAATTAAGGATTATCTCGAAATGAAACCATAAAACAAAAAATAAAAACAATAAAAATCAAATCCGTTAAAATATGATTTTTTGTTATAAATTGAGATCTCGAAATAACTATCTCTGCCAAAATTACTTTATCAAAACAACTTGTACTTACTATAACCACATATGTGATTTTTAAAAAATACTTGAGGCCAAATTATGAAAAAAAAAGCTCTTAAAAACAACTTGCACTAATAAACTGGAAAAAGTTAATAAATTTTTTTAATATTACAAAAGCATATAAATCCAAAGAAAAACTCATTTCAGCCAATAGGGTATCCAGATGCTCGAGAAACAATAGGCAAGTCATAATAGGCCAAGAAACTTGACTAAAAAACAGAAAAAAAACCGAAAAACTGCAAAAAATTAAGATAATAGTTCCGATTTTCGCCATTTTTTGTCATATTTATAAAAAAAATGATTCATATCCACAAAACTGAACCAATTGTTATCTAAATTTTGCTCAAGTAGAAGGGGTCTTTTCAATGCCCATTTGAGCCAGTAAAACAAAACAATCGTCAAAAACGCAAAAATTAGCCCGAAAATCAGCAAAATACATGAAAAACCTCCGAATTCAGATGAATTTCCAGAAACCTTCAAACCACTACCAAAACCGGCCTAAAATTAAAACAAACTGAGAACCAATCCTCTTGACCAAAAAAAATTGAGAAAAAAACAGCTTTTACTTTAAACTGCCGCACGTGAACAAAAAATTTCGCTCGCTTACAGAATTTTTTTACACCTCAATTTCTCGCTCTCTAAAAAAGAGCGATATGAACAAAAAACACTTTCCTTTAGCTCCACTCTTCATTTTGTTCAGCAACAAAATCACTCCCATTTTCTTCACGTGTTCCATTTCCCGCTTCAAAATTCATTCCAACAAAATTGATTTAAAAAAAGGACTTCTCCAATACTCCTCTTCGAGTCGTAAAAAAAGGAGAGCGCCTAAATAATAGCCGTTTGAGAGGCTCAAGGGCGGTTATTAATCAGATTAAATGTTACCTTCATTAGGAGAGAGATCATCAAATGTACAGTTTCTTTGTCTACTTCTGAGCAGCTTTTGTTGTACAGACTGTTAGCTGAACTGGATCCTCCAAATGCTCCAAATACATCCTCAACTCTGTCCAACACGGAAAAGTGTACGTTGCACTGTTTCAGAGCATCAGACATTTGATACAGCGCTTCAAATGTTGCCCCGACCGGGTTACTTCGGCTGTTCGCTGCATTTTCAAAACCAGCTGATGGCGGCGCACTTCCAGGCGTGCTTGCTGCCCGAGAAAGGTCAATCTTTCCAGTTTTATGCTTCAAGAATTCCGTGATGGGTTGTAGTGTAACAGGACCAGACCTCTCACGAGTAGCTTTGGCTTTGTCCATTTTACCATCGCGAGATACATCAGCGTTGAGAGCAGCGGTTTCGCTGGATGACGCAGCAGTACATGGGAAGTACGGGTATCGGCCTTGGGAAGCCTCGTACTGGGATTCCAGCATTAAAGTGTTGAATCTCCTGGCAAAGAAATCCCAAGAGAGCGCCGGGATGTCACTCACACTGTTGTGCAGGAGTTCAAATGTTGACAGAATCAGAGGCCGGTCTTCGATGACACCATCGAATTGAACTTCCAAACACTCGCACATGAACTGCAAAAGATTGTGCAGATACACATATATCTCAAAAACGTTATCGACCAAAGCTTGAACATTGATTAAACCAAAACCATTTCCTCTTTTCCGAAAACTTGCATATAAAGATCAGACAGGTGCTTAAAATATATGAAAACGGACCTAAATTTTCATTACATAATTCAAAACTTGTCCACCGACTTCGAGGCTCAACCACATCTATCATAACAAAAGTTGCTGTGTTATTTAATACTCGAACTTCGACGAATGAGAAACTCCGGAAACATCAGGGGTCACAAATTACATTTTGCGCTATCAGTTACATTTTGCGCCACAAGCCACCAATGCAGATAAAAATCATGGGTAGTGTGCTGGAGTTCACCTTCATAGAGGTCTTTCGGACACTCTTGAGCCCAATGAGGGCTCTTAGGGCAACATTTTCATTGACATCAGTCATGCTGTTGATGGCAAAGGCAGAGCACAGTGCGAGGGAGGACTGGATCACAAGTTGCTTCGCTATCTGCTTCGGATCCACAAACTGCAAGATCGTGCACACTTTCTCAACTGAAACAATCCAACTCATTGAACAAAACCGTCTTTTGATTCTCTTGTGATCTTATAGCAAAATGCGTTAAGCAAAATTGATAACGAAAACAGCAGTAATTAAAATTGATAGACTATGAATGAGCCTGATTACAATAATAACATGTATCTTGTGGTGTCCGCACATACAAAAATTGTTTAATTCTCATCTGACATTTAACAGTAAGGTACCCGAAACTGATTTCCTTTTAACGAAGCTGACAGTTCCGCGGCTTCGCAAATTCTCCTTAGCTCCAGGAAAAGTAGAGTAATCAAAAAGTATTGCAATAAAGACTTCCAGAAAAACGACTAACCTGCTTCGAATCGGGTTTCCCATTCGCTGCTTGTGAACCAACTTCTTATGATTTCCCAGAATTTATTCTGCCCAAGTGGCTGACAAATTCCATACAGAATCAGTGGAATACTCTGCTGAACAGCCTGTGACTCATGCGCGTGAATCAATTCCCAAAATGTATCCAGGAGGTACTTTTCCTGCAGGTACACTAGAAACCCAAGGTGCTCCTGGTAGTCTGTGCCCGAGAATGTATCTGCATGGAGCAGCATCAAACGAATGCATTTCACAACACAGAACTGGGCAGTGTGATCGCTGTACTCTCGTAGAAACTGAAATTCAAACCTCGAAAAAAAACAGCATTTCTCATCATAACCCGAGATCACCTGTCTTGTAAACCACATTCATGCACAACACGAGAACATACGAGTCAGATTGCCGGTAAATAGCCGCCATTGATTCCCGTGAAACTGATTGATGAGTGCGAACTGCTTTGATTTTATTTTGTTTTTAGACTCCTGCTACTTAGAGGATACAGGGGCTAGTATCAATACCAATAAGCATTAGAGATGGTAACAGTAACTTATAAGCGAAAGAAACTTCAAGTAGCGGGCATCTAAAATTGGGATTTATGGGTTTATCCCGTTTCTATTTTTGATTTCGTTTTTTATGACTCCGTTCATTTTAGCTTGTTTCGCTGAGCAAATGCTCTTTAAAATCACTTTCAGAAGAATGAAGCAACTAGATAAAGAAAAAGATGTTACGAAAAATGTTGATTAAGCTGCGAACTAAGGTAAAGCGAAACAAATTTTTATTCGACGAAGTAAAAAACCACAGGACAAGTCCTGAAACAACTCAAAGAATTTTCAATACCGTTTTCTTACTTCACTATTGAATTCGAGTGAAAAAAGTTCATGCCGCAAAACCAATCACTTTATCGCTCTACTTCATGTTTTGGGGTGATCAAACCTACCACTCAATTCGACTTCAATTGCAAAAATGTGTTAACAGATCTTTAAAAAAAGACAGAGCCCCAATACAATTAAAGATCATTGAAATGTAAGAAAACAGAACCGCTACAATAGCCTGATAAGAAGACGAGGGCGGCTATTAATACCCTAAAGAATGCCGGAAAAAAGCCGCCAGTCATTCCCGATCACTCCGATTGGGACTGAAAGCACAGAACAAGCACAGAACAAATGGAATAGAATGATTGTTGTACAAAGAACGTTTTTTGGTATTGACTCTGTTCATTTTAGAATTCTCTGCTGAGCAACTGCTATTTGAAAGCACTTTGAGCAGAATTAAAGAAGAGTGAAACTAGCCCAGACGCCAAAAAGCTGCTAACTAAAGTAAAGCGAAACAAACTTCTTTTCGACGAAGTAAAAGAAGGCCCGCTAAAATATCCTACTGAGAAGGTGATGGAGGCTATTAAAAACTTTTTCTAGGTTTGACACAAAGTGACTCGTCCAATTCTAAGCGCCTGCTATAGATATTGTCCGCAATAGTCCGTTATAGCTATCAGCAATAGAAAATTCATATACCAGAATCATATACAACGCACGTTTTCCAAGTCGAAATCAATATTGCATGGAATTCCACACGGTTCTTTACTAGGTCTCCTTCTATTCCTTATATACACCAATGATTAAACTAATTCGGCTGAAATTCTTCTTTTAATGATACAAACCTTACTGAAATTTAAAACACTCACGTGCACATTTTAAAATGCCGAAAGTCTGCAGTGCAAGAAGTCAAAATGCCAGAAGTTGCTACTTAGCCAGAAGTTGAATTTTGTTGACTTTCGTCATTTTAAAACGTGCGCGTTTCGTGTTTTAAGCATGGTTAAGTGATTCTGCAGAAGTCACTTGGAAATTCTGACGTAATATCTCGAAATGCTTCGCGGTCCTCGATAAATGCCAGAAGTTCTCAGTGACTTCAAGCAGAGTCACTTAACCATTACTAAATGTACAGTTGAAGACATCACAAATGATTTATCTGCTCTAAAAATGGTTAAATGCAAATGAATTAGTGGTAAATCTAGATCAAACAGTACAAATGATTTCAAAATACAATGCTTCCAGTTCTCTTTGAATTCAAAAATATTAAATATAAATCCGACCTGTAAGTACCTTGGCATCATTGATGATAAAATGAATATCCTTCAGGTCTGACATTGAATACGTAATGTTTCACTATTTCTAGCCCTCGCTGTATAAGAGTTCTTCAACAACTTTGAAAAGATTCAGAGCACCCTCAAAAGGACCTCAATATTTAGTTTTTAAAGTAATTTACAGAGCAAGGGATATCTTTCAGGATAAACAAATCAGGAAGCAATTCAGCTTAAAACTCACAGCTACTAAGTATTGGAAATAACGTCACTCAAATTTAAGCAGTTAAAGAGCAGCATGAAAAGATCAACAAAATAGCACTTTTGGGGCTTGCGGAGCAAAAAAAATAAAAAAAAAATAAGCTGGGATAAATTGCTTTCAAACGGCACGCGAAGGGGTTGCATTTGTTTATGGCTATTTTAAATCCAAGCAGGTTGGCCTCAGTGAGCGCGGATAAAAGTTGGAGGGAGAGGGGTAAAAAGCGAGTGCCGGAGAGGGTAGCTTCCAAACTAGCCCTTCACCACACTATTAGTTAGTGCGTTAACAAAGGTTTCCAGTAGCTTCGCTAAACTGCACACTCAGCGCCTACTATATCTCTAAAATATCTGCGCAGCGCATCAGCGCCCTAAGACAACCAGTTTATCCTGTTTGAAAAAATTTGAAAAAAAATTAGAGCTCGGCAGTTACAATACCAAAAAAATTCTTGGAAACACCGTGTAACGTCCTAAAGTACATTCGAGGCCATATATAGACCTCATTTTATTACCTTAATAAGATGAGAAAATGTATGTTTAATTTATCGCTATCCTGTAAACTTTCTCAAGTATACTTGCTATAAAAACCACTTAGTTACCTTTTGCTTTACTCATAACGCATGATGTGACATTGCTCACCGATATTTATATTTACAGTGTACACTTCTACGTTCACTTCTTTTGTCGGGCACGTTCCAACACATGCCAGAAATGTTATTTATCTTGAAACAATCTTGGTGTATTTGTTCTATGATTACCCAAATGTAAATAGACCCCTGGGTCTTGAAAAAGGTATTATGCTGAAGGACACAGCCAAAATTGTCAAGCTAAAAATCAGCAGTTGAAAATTCAGACTCATTGAAACTTTCTTTCATTAGAAACTTATTTAGCTGTCGGCCCTGCTCCGAAGTTAATTTCCAACCGCTCAGGCCCCACACAACAAAACGAAACGTTAAACAATAACTTATGTGACAACACTATGCTCCTAATAAGTTTAATAATTCGATAAAAAATCACTTAAAACATTTCTTCAAAGATTCTAGAATGCAAAAAAGAATAACCACAAATTCATTTTACACACCGCGACAAATTTGACAAAATAGCTGGCAGATTCCCAGAAACGGGCTGCAATAGAATCGTAGATCTCAAACAATGCAAAATCCGACAATTTTTTTGATAAATTGCCGATGTTACAATTTGTCAGAGAGTCTAATCTGTATAACAGCTGTATTGCTTCTATAAACTGCTCTTAACGAACATCCGAATAGAGCGACATACCATAAGTAGACCTATCCTTGAGTTAAGGCACAGAAATGTCATTTTGATAGCGAGGAAAATGAACTTTGAGAAGGAGGTACGTCAAGAGTAGCCAAAAAAATGATCAAGCAAGTTAACAGAAAAACTCGCTCCACTAAGATTGAGAAACGCCGCCACTCTTTGCCGCGCCAGCTTATACAAAATATTTCTTAAGAATAAAACCTCTTTTCTAAGAATAAAAAATCAGCGTTGATATCACACAAGCAAGCAAACAAAAAAAAAACAGATAGGAAGTCATTCAGAAATCTCACATATTTGAACTTCAGGACAAATTTCACAGAAAAAACAATATCCTGGAAGCACAAATTACTGTATTCGTCGTTAATATAAATAGGGACGTTGAAAAACAGTCCGAATTTTTAAGATGGAGAAAAACTGACAATCTCAAGAGACTAACCGTGCTAACAATTATCACGAATAAATCGCTCTTAAAAAACAGAACAAAGGTTTTGGCATCACATCAAAAACGTCGATGGATACCACTCTCCTGTTGTATATGTCTTTAATAAAAAGGATTTCAAACTATTGCAAAATTTAGGTTTATCAGGAAAAAGACAAGGAAAATATTAATATCCAAATGCATAAAAATGTTTAATAGGTAGCTGCCTTATGTTAAATGAAAACAACTAAAAAACAAAAATGAGAACAAAAATCCACAAAAAGTAAAAGCTTTAAATTTTTAACAGCTAATAAAGGCAGAACTAGAACGATAATTTATGCAATCAACTCAGCATTGAAATTTGCGAGAAACACAAATGTGACAAACGGTAGAATAGTGAGGTTATGGACAATGGTGAGCTAAGAAACCGTAAGAGATATCTTCAAAATTCTGAAATTAAGTAGCACAACAAAATCATTTCATTATTTAGTATAGGAGATTTAGTAAAATTACCAAATTATCCTCCTGCCGATGAGAACGGAATCCGATGAAAATGGAATCCAAAACAGGCCGTACACAAAACGACAAAACGAAGCCTCTAGAGAATTTTATTACTGATTAGGTCATTCAACTATTAAGCAAACAGAACTCAAAAGATTCGACACATTAAAAAATTTAACCAAAAATCTCAAATATTTTGAGATCTCAATTATGAGACAATTTTTTTGAATTTTCAGAAACTTAAATATTAATTGAATGATCAATCAGACGAGATTAAAATAACTGACTATAAATAGCAAGCCTTCAGATCAACAAGAACAAACAATTGGAACAAAAATGGACAAAAACTGCAAATTCGAATTAGTACGTGTACAGTTATATAAAACAAAAACACTTCAGATTAAAAACGATGCATAAATGCATGAATTACAAAAAAGTTCCCATATCAACTAACAAAAAAGGTCGCTCAAAAATGAAATAGGCAAAAATTAACTTGAAAAATTGAAATTTGATTTTATACCTGTAACGCACCATTAGTTAATCAAAACACTAGCATCAATTCTAGAGGGTTAGGTATTCATGCAGTGTCAATCAAAAAAACATTTCTATAAAAAGGAAACAAAAAAAACAAATGGACAAAGAACGGCAAAAAAACTGATCTATATTCACCAATCATTCAAAAAGGCTTCAATCACTTAGCGCCAGCCGTGAATATAAGAAATCATATAAAATTTAATCACAAAGAAATTGTACTCACTTTTGAGTTCAACCGACTGAAAGAATAGTTCGTCCGGTAAAAAGCATACCTGGCATATGGCAGCAAATCATTTCCCCGATTGATAACCCCGATTGGGATTGAAAGAACAGAAATAGAAAGATTGGTTTTTGTAGAGAAACGTATTCGGGCATTGACTCCGTTCATTTTAGATTGCTCTGCTAAGCAACTGCTGTTTGAAAGCACTTTCAGCAGAATTAAGAAGAGTAAAAGTTGCCTAGATAAGTCAAAAAGATTTCGAGCAAAATATTAATTAAGCAGTGAACTAAGGTAAAGCGAAACAAACTTTTTAATCGGCGAAGTAAAAAAACAGCAGGATAGGTCCTAAAACAATTGAAAGAATTTTCATCGACAAAACCTAAAATTCACACATTGAATTGACTTGGAAAGGACTTTGAAAACCAAAAAAAACAAGCTTTTAATGAAAAAAAATTTTTTAAGTGCAAACTATTTTGATTTCATTTTTGTAGTTGGGCATACATTTGTTTCAATGAGGACACAGGGGCTAGTATTAAAAAAACGCATTAAAGATAGTAACTAGACTTATAAAAACAAAATTCAAGCAGCCAGCATCTGAAATTGGATTTGAAAGTTTTATCCCATTTCTATCTTTACATCCGATTTGCGGTATTGACACTGCTCATTATAGAGTGCTCTGCTCAACAATTTATGCTTGAAAGCCCAGAATGAAAAGGCAAAACTAGCCGTTTTATATTTTGAAAATAAAAATCAAACTGAAA
This sequence comes from Convolutriloba macropyga, assembly GCF_964194025.1. Classification (NCBI taxonomy): domain Eukaryota; kingdom Metazoa; phylum Xenacoelomorpha; order Acoela; family Convolutidae; genus Convolutriloba; species Convolutriloba macropyga. The sequence goes on from NC_134481.1 coordinate 21,894,861, forward strand.
AATAAATGAAGTGAAAACATACTCGGCAGATTGCCGGAAAATTGCCGGCCGTTGATTCCCATAACTCTATTGGGATTGAAAAGAAAATATCAACAAAAATTGATTTTTGTATAAAAACATTTTTGAGAGCGATTTATTTTGATGTCATTTCTTCATAATTGAACATACTCCTGTCTCTCAGTGAGAGGCTAGTGGGTCTAGTATCAATACCAATAAACATTATAGATAGTAACTAAAACTTCTGAGAACAAAGATCAAGTACCGGGCATCTAAAAATGTGCTTTATGGGTTTATCCCGTTTCTATCTCTGACTTTGATTTATTAGTAATGACTCTCCTCATTTTGAATTGCTTTGCTGAGCAGCTGCTGTTTAAAAGGACTTTGCGCAGAATGACAGAAGAGTGAAACTAGCCTAGAGAAGTCAAAATGATTTCACGCAAAATGTCGAAAAAGCGGCAAAATGGGTAAAGCGAAAAAAAGTTCGAAGAAGTAAAAAAAATAGGAGCGCCTTGACACCGAAAAAATTTCAGACTTAACACCGAAAAACCATTGAATTATTAAACATATCCGGAAAATAGCCACCATTGATTCCCATAAACTCGATTAGGATTGACAGAACAGAAATGGAAAAAATTGGAGACATACAAAAAATTTATGTGCAATCTATTTTGCTTTCATTTTGTTGTTAGATATACTCCTGTTTTTTAAGAGGATACAGGGACTAGTATCAATAACAATAAACATTACAGATGGTAACTAAGACTTATGAAATCAAACTTCATTTAGCGGGCATCTCTAAATCGGCTAAATGAAGTGAAGCCGATTTATCCCGGTTCAAATTTGGATTCCGTTTTTTATACTGATTTTGTTTATTTTAGTTTGCTTTGCTGAGCCTGCCGTTAAAGCACTTTAAGCGACGAATAAAACTAGCCTACAGATGTCAAAAAGATTTCATGCAAAATGTTGAGCAAGCTTTGAACTTCGGTAAAGCTAAACAAATTTTTGTTTGACGGGGAAAAAACGAGTACTTTAATAGTCGGCTAAGCTAAGATAATGTCGGCTATAAATAACATGGAAACTAAATTTCTGGCGGTGAGCAAAAAAAATTAATTAAAATAACAAGGAGGATCAGTAATGTGCGTACGCACATGATGTTCCGACACAGCTCATCCAGTCTTAATTGGCTGCCAAATGAAGAGATAGAAAAACTTCAAAAACATACATAACGTTCATTAAACAACCAATGGAATACAATACTAGCACGCTAGAGTTGCGATGAAATTTGTTGATAATAGGACAACTAGTAAGGACAAAAATAAAAATAAAAAAACAAACAATATTTACGACCAATATCCGAGGTCTATAATAAAAAATCATAACAAAATGAAACTCGAATCAGACAAAAACCTAAACAAAACAATTTAAACTATACTTCATAAGAAAAGATATGGATAAAAAAGAGCAAAGAATTTCAAAAATATGTTCCTAATTTTGAAAAAAATTATTTTCAGTTATTAATGTCATTAGCGATCAACTGAAATCACTAAAACGTTCATTTATATCTGCATTGGAACCAATTGAGATATGCCATTATCCAATGTTCAAGTGCACAAAATTTCAAAGCCAATGGAACCAACAATATAAATTAAAAACACAATAAGTTCTTTAAAATGTACAAACGAAAATCTCAAACATTTTGAGAAAGCTCGCAGTAACAGTAGTAACAAAGCCGAGAAGCAAATGTTTGAAGCTAAAACTGTTAAGGATTAAACAATAGCTCACTGGAAACGGGTTGTGACTTGTGCTTTCAGAGACTGAGCTATAAACCAACCAAAAAACTAGTTGAAAATGACGAAGCTCAAAATCGCAAACATGTTTTTGAAAACAAATTTTTTCAAAAGTCATAACAGATTTAAGATTTCAACAAAAAGCAATGGATTAGGTTGTACCACTTCAGGAAGCCATTTGGGCCTGTTAATAATCAGACTAAGTCACAAACCCACCAAATAACAATAAATACATAAAGAAGCCAAAACTTCAAAAATTTTACGACAAAACACTGATCAAGGCACTATAATTATAAGATGTTATCTCTAAGAACTGTAAATCATCATTTTCTACTTATCTTAACAACAACACATTCCTCATAAAAGGACTAAGTAGACATGACAACAAAAAGAAACCCAAAAATTGATTAGTATAGAAATCTCGAAAGCTTTTAATGAAACTAATTGGTCGAAACAATCAGTAACAACGTATAACCAAGCGCAAAAAATGATTGAATCAACAAAATTAATTGAGACTTCTTATTAGTGAGATTGAGTTACATAGCGACAAAAATGAAAGCGAAAAGGGAGTTAAAATTTTTTTGAACTTAACTTGAAAGTCAATAAAACAAACAGCTAAACTCAAATAGCTGTAAATTCAAATAATTAGCCGATTTTGAGTTATACGTCAAGGGGAAGCAATTGAGACCTATCGTTATCAGCTATATGACGTACAACAAAAAGAAAGACAAACATCGGCAAAAACAAAAAATCCACAAAATTTTGCGAGATAACTGTGTCTCAGCCCCAATAAGCATAACTATTCAACAAAAGCAGTTAACATACCCAGATACGCCTTTTTCCAACGCTGCGCAATTTCCATTCTATGCTTTCCGTCAATTAGTCTTGTCAAAATTCGACAAGGAAACAAAATGAAACGCGTAGTATCAAAACAATGAAACCATTAGTTGAATATAAAACCGTTACCAACATTAATTTGTAACTCACAGGAAATCTGTTTACGCCTGTTTTTGCTTAGACTGCTCTCGAAATTAACAGAAATAAGATAAAAAAGTTCAAACAATCAGCGATATTTTCTCAAAACAAATATATTAGATATTTATAACAGACATTAGATAACAACTGAAAGAGTTGTTAGGTTCATTATACCTCCTGGAAAAATAATCGGACTTTGAAAGTGGACACTAAGTCATTAAACTACAACAATTAACATATAAAATCAAAATTCGAGAAGTCCATCAAATTTTTACGGAAACAATTGGTCAGAGCCATAAAAGCCATGAGCTGAACTCTGAAACCATAATATAATCTAGTTGCGCCTCGTTTATTATAAATATAAACTGTCATTAATTGTGAGCCATGATTTGAAATTCTTGTCAGTAAATTGTATAAAAAAACATTTACATAGCTGAAATATTGAAAAAAAGAGGTCGTGTCCCATTGAAACCTAAAAACTTTTTTATCGTAAGGATCCTTATTGAGATTAAGATCATCCCAGATATTGCTGCGCGTCTAATAAAACACTCAATTGTTCCAATGATAGCGAATTCGAAAGCTTTTGATGAAACTAAATGGTCGAATCAGTGACAACGTATAAGCAAGCGCAAAGTTTGAATCAACAAAATTAATTGAGACTTGTAATTAGTGAGATTGAGTTACATGGCGACGTAAATGAAAGCGAAAATGAGAGTTAAAATTTTTTTCAAGTTAACTTGAAACTCAATAAAACAAATAGCTATAAATTCAAATATTTAGCCGATTTTGAGTTATACGTCACGGGAAAGCAATTGAGACCTATCGTTATCAGCTATATGGCGTACAACAAAAAGAAAGACAAACATCGGCAAAAACAAAAAATCCACAAAATTTTGCGAGATAACTGTGTCTCAGCCCCAATAAGCATAACTATTCAACAAAAGCAGTTAACATACCCAGATACGCCTTTTTCCAACGCTGCGCAATTTCCATTCTATGCTTTCCTTCAATTAGTCTTGTCAAAATGTGATAATTCGACAAGGAAACAAAATGAAACGCGTAGTATCAAAACAATGAAACCATTAGTTGAATATAAAACCGTTACCAACATTAATTTGTAACTCACAGGAAATCAGTTTACGCCTGTTTTTGCTTACACTGCTCGAAATTAACAGAAATAAGATAAAATAGTGGCAACGTTCAAACAATCACCTCACCAATATATTCTTAAAACAAATATATTCAAAGTCATAACAGACATTAGATAACTACTGAAATAGTTGTCTGGGTTCATTATACCTCCTGGAAAAATAACCAGACTTTGATTGTAGAAACTAAGTCATTGAACTACAAAAATTAACAAATGAAAGCAAAATTCAAGAAGTCCATCAAATTTTTACGAAAACAATTGGTCAGAGCCATAAAAGCCATGAGCTAAACTCTGAAACCATAATATAATCTAGTTGCGCCTCGTTTATTATAAAAATAAACTGTCATTAATTGAGCCATGATTTGAAATTCTTGTCAGTAAATTGTATAAAAAAACATTTATGTAGCTGAAATATTGAAAAAAAAGAGGTCGTGTCCCATTGAAACCTAAAAACTTTTTTATCGTAAGGATCCTTATTGAGATTAAGATCATCCCAGATATTGCTGCGCGTCTAATAAAACACTCAATTGTTCCAATGATAGCGAATTCGAAAGCTTTTGATGAAACTAAATGGTCGAATCAGTGACAACGTATAACCAAGCGCAAAGTTTGAATCAACAAAATTAATTGAGACTTGTAATTAGTGAGATTGAGTTACATGGCGACGAAAATGAAAGCGAAAAGGAGAGTTAACATTTTTTTCAAGTTAACTTGAAACTCAATAAAACAAATAGCTATAAATTCAAATATTTAGCCGATTTTGAGTTATACGTCACGGGAAAGCAATTGAGACCTATCGTTATCAGCTATATGGCGTACAACAAAAAGAAAGACAAACATCGGCAAAAACAAAAAATCCACAAAATTTAGCGAGATAACTGTGTCTCAGCCCCAATAAGCATAACTATTCAACAAAAGCAGTTAACATACCCAGATACGCCTTTTTCCAACGCTGCGCAATTTCCATTCTATGCTTTCCTTCAATTAGTCTTGTCAAAATTCGACAAGGAAACAAAATGAAACGCGTAGTATCAAAACAATGAAACCATTAGTTGAATATAAAACCGTTACCAACATTAATTTGTAACTCACAGGAAATCAGTTTACGCCTGTTTTTGCTTACACTGCTCGAAATTAACAGAAATAAGATAAAATAGTGGCAACGTTCAAACAATCACCTCACCAATATATTCTTAAAACAAATATATTCAAAGTCATAACAGACATTAGATAACAACTGAAAGAGTTGTCTGGGTTCATTATACCTTCTGGAAAAATAACCAGACTTTGATTGTAGAAACTAAGTCACTGAACTACAAAAATTAACAAATGAAAGCAAAATTCAAGAAGTCCATCAAATTTTTACGAAAACAATTGGTCAGAGCCATAAAAGCCATGAGCTAAACTCTGAAACCATAATATAATCTAGTTGCGCCTCGTTTACTATAAATATGAACTATCATTAATTGAGCCCTGATTTGAAATTCTCGTCAGTAATCTGTATAAAAAACATTTACATAGCTGAAATATTGAAAAAAAAAGCTCGTGTCCCATTAAAATCTAAAAACTTTTTTATCGTAAGGATCCTTATTGAGATCAAGATCATCCCAGATAATTCTGCTCGTCTAATAAAACACTTAATTGTTCAAATGACTGCGAAATACATCATTTATTTTATAAAATTTTAGTTAAAATAAATAACGCATTTTGTATAATTATCGAGTTTAAATTTGCGAAAAACTGGCAAAACTAAAATTCCAGAAGACCAAAGCCCACGGGAATACAACTAGCTCCTTTTCAAGCTTGAGAAAAATATGGCCTTAGCTTTAAGGTGTCTACTTCCAGCAAATTTAAAGCAAGTGGTCTAAAAAAGGAAATTTCGTCTCATTTTTGACAAAAAAAGTCTTAATTTTGAACAATTTAGCATTAATTTTAGCCAAAAAAACTCGGATCGAACAGTTCAGCAACACTCCTCTATCTTTAGAGTTGAAATCAATAATACTACAATTAACAATTTTATCGTTCTAGCGAAACTGACGAAAATTTGGTCAAAAATACTGAAAATGTGAATAAATTGATTTACGTCTAATATTCACATAAATTTAAGCCTCGATAACTCCCTATAAAAAGCGAAAATTGAAAAAATCTTTTAAATTTCATATTCTACGCTGGAGGGGTTTTCTAATGACACCATTCACACTTCTCTGCGATGATTATATCGATCGGCCAGAATTGAACAAAAAAAAACCAGTTGAGTAGATAGCGGGTCGGAACCAAAAAAAAAACAATAACAAAAATTTGGACAGAAACGCCAAAGTCCGGTTAGTCTCTGTACAATCTTAAAAAACAAAAATTCTTCAGGTTAAAAAGATGTTTTCAATGAATGAACTATAAATTGCCATATACACTGAAAAAAAATGTGCACAAAGATCTTAAACATACCCGGCAGATTGCCGGAAAATAGCCGCCGTTGATTCCAATAAGCATGATTGGGATTGAAATAACAGAAGATATTGAAAAAAAAAAGATTTTTGTACAAAAATATTTTTTAAGTCCGATTTATTTTGATGGCATTTCGTAGTTGAACATACTTCTGTTTCTTAGAGAGAGGCTACAGGGGCTACTATCAATCCCAATAAGCATAAGAGATGGTAACTAAGACTTATAGGAACGACGTTCAAATAGCGGGCATCTAAAATTGGGCTTTATGGGTTTATCCCGTTTCTATTTCTGACTTCAATTTTTTATACTGACTCTGTTCATTTTGAATTGCTTTGCTGAGCAACTGATGTTCAAAATCACTTTTAGCAGAATGAGAGAAGAGAGAAACTAGTCTAGAGAAGTCAAAAAGATTTCACGCAAAATGTTGAAAATGCGGCAAAATGAGGTAAAGCGAAACATTTTTTTATTCGACGAAGTAAAAAAAAAATAGGAGCGCTATAATAGCCGGTTGAGAAGATGAGGGCGGCTATTAAAAAGAAAAAGCCAAACGTTCAAAAAATTGAGATATATGTGCAGATTTTGCACTTGAAACTCACGATTAGGCTCTCAACAACACTGTGGTACCAACTTTAGAGGGTTAAATATGAATGCAATTTCAATCGAAAATTATTTCGAAAAAAAAAAGATCAAATTAAAAGTAAAAAATGAGCCAAATGGACGAGAAAAGGGCTAAAAACGGTTATCTGTATGCTCCATTATCGTAAAAACAATTTTCAAAGTCGAAGTCATTCATTCAAAACAGCGCTTGAACAAAAAATTCTTTCGCTCAGAAAAAATTAGTTCACATAGAAATTTTACTCGATTTCGCTTTGAGGTCAAAACGTCGTCTGAACAAATAAATTCCGGTCAAAAACCTCAAGCAACTCATTACTCTTGCGGTTGTGAAAACCAATACCCCTCTTCGCGTTGCAAAAACCGAGAGAAGGCCAATAATAACCCCAGCTATCGCGTTGCGGCTATAAAAATGTTCTTCCAGCTGACTTACTCTGATGAAGATGTAGAGCAGTTTCAACTTAGACGGGAACTCTTCGGGTGAGAACTCAAACTTCCCTAGTGAAGTTTCCCAGTAGTATACAGGACTACTCTTGGCCAGATGCACTTCGGTATTTCTCTCGTCTATCACTCGAATGTCCGACACTCGCTGGTTTGCCTCCGATTCGTGCGTTTTACTCTCTGGTGTCTTGCATTTGACGACAGTAGCGGACCTGGCAGAACTGAATTCAATCAAATTTGGAGTCGTGTCAACAGTGCCAACATTAATGGATGACGTTGGAATTCGATTGTTAATGTTCCAAGAAGAAATTTGCGGTAGTTCTCCGTTGAGGACTTGAGTGTTCCTGAAATCAGTGACATAGTTATCAGGTTTCGAGCATCTCAAAAACTGACTAAAGTCATCGGTAACCAACTCACGGTATTGTTTCAACTTGAGCCTCGCTGAATGTCTGAAACACAATACAAGATTACACTTGCTTTGAAACACCCAGTCACTTAGCTCTAGGTTTTCTTAGAAATGATTCCGAACAACCGTTTTCAATGGATACTAAAAATTTAGCAATTAAGGAACAAATCCAGAAAATCCGATGATGGCCAGATCACAAATCCTCAGTAAGGAAACACTAGTAAGGACACATTTTATTTATAGCACTTGCCGGATCGTTACGGCCCCCAATGTTTTTATGACCTCAGCTTACAAATTATGTGTTGTTATATAGCACGTTACTATGTAAGGAAATAGCACGTGCGCCTGTGGGGATTAAAAGGGTATGCTCACCAACCTTGGGGCTCCCACTTATCATTGAGCCGTAATTCATACAATATTGAACCATACAAACCACTTTGATCTCTTGCAATCCAGATGATGCCTCTGTGGTACTCTGGTCCAACGCTCTGCTCTCCTCCGAATCAGAGGACACATTCCCTGTACCCAAATCAAAAGACGCCACCTTCTGCGACTTTTTGGATCCCTCTTTAGAACTATTGTTGTCTTGTGACGTCATTGCTGCAATTGCTGCATTGAAATCATCTGCTTCCATAACGTACAACTGACTGAGCTTCGTTTCCATTGGCGGGCACAAAAGCTGCATGAGGCTAAACACCAAATCGAACAAAACAGCTTGCTCGTCACAAAGTTCACAGATGATCTCAGGACCCAAATCTGAATCGTCACTTGGGTTGTACTTCGAAGCCGCTCGGATTCTTGTAGTTCTCGTGTGCATTGTGACGTCAGCAGGAGATGTGAAGTCAAGACAAGCGTGGCGACCGGGGAGGGGACAAGTTAGCATTACGTTCAGCATCACGATGATCGATCGAGCATATGTCGTGTCCAGTCCTTGGAAAGCTTTAAACTCTTGAAGTTCAGACTAAAACATAACACTACCTTAAATATATCAGAACTGATTCAGAAAAACTCGCAAATTTCGCGCATAAATGAAAAGAAATTTAAGTGAATTTAGTAGTGAAACTTAGGTGAACGCATTAATGATAATTGAAATGTTAGTATATTTTTGAAAAGCCAACAAGATGCTAATGATAAAAATTTAGTGAAAATTGAAAGGTAAAATAAATTAGTAGTCCTTTGCCCGCAATGAAGTAAAAGTAGAGCCCATGAACACATAGAGTTAGCATATATCTTACCCACAGATTTGTACTGTACGAATTCATCTAAAACCAACAGACAGTAACATCAACTAACACGTATAACAACAGCCAATAGCAATTCCGATTAAGCACAACAGTTAACACTGAAACTCTGAATGCAAAACAGATCCCGGGAGAAGCAACATTACGACACATCTTAACGCACGAATCGCGAAAAGTTCAAACCTTTCAAGATTACAAAAACGAGTTCTAGTCACAATCATATGTTACTTTGAACTTGGAAAAAACTTTTTCATTTAGAATCTTCATTGATAATCAAAACAGAATTTTATTGATCAAATATAATTAAAGAGCGATCAAAAAGCAATAGTCCATTTTCCACAGATTACACAACAGGAATTTCAACAACCGCTAACTGAATTGACTTCATGATGTTTAAAATTGACTGCAAAGCAAAGCAGAATTAGACGTCGAGAGGAAAAATTAAGCCTATTTTAAGTAAATATGCTGTCCATGTCTCTTCAAAACATCGATACAAATGTAAATTTGGTCCATATAATAGTCAAAACTTTTAACACTCCATCAAAAACATAGCTGGCAGATTGCCAGAAAATAGCCGCAATAGATTCGTAGATCGGCAGTCTAAAAAAACAGTGAAGACAGACCAAAAAAATTCGTCTTTTCATTGAAGGCTGATCTGTTATATCTTGATTAAAAATCTGTAAAGTTATTGCTGCCTCTATTAGCTGTTCTCAAATAACCTTCATTTAGAGTGACACACACCCATTTGACCTTATCTCTTTGAATTAAAGTAAAAAAAAGTCAATTTCAAAGTGAGGAAGTCATTTTTGAGAGTGAGGTAAGTCAAGTGTGACCAAAAATTTAATCACGCGCATGAACAAAAAAACTCGCTCCACTAAGAGCGAAAAATGACGTCACACATGCAATTCAGTTGAAATTGCATGAACGAATGAACAAAAAGTGGCTGTGACGTCATATGGTCGTAACAAAAATCATGACGACGAAATAAAAAAACATAGCAGGACAAGTCCTGACGTACAATTCAAAGAATTTTCATTGACTAAACAGAAAACTAGACCTAGAACGGACTAAGAATGGATTGGAAAAATCATTTAGAAAAAAATCCTATCCAAAAAATCGAAAAAACAGTAAAAATCAAAGTGAAATTGCCGCATGTGAACAAAAAATCACAACCGATAAAGCGAATTTTTGTTCAAACACCATATTCTCACTCTACTTTAAAATTAGAGCGAAAAAATTTTACGCCGCAAAACCACTCGCTTTTTCGCTCCATTTCCTGTTTCGGCGTGACCAAAATCACTACTCCAATTTGACTTCAAAAATCATGAAAATGTGTGAACAGATCTTAAAAAAAAAGACAGCGCCCCAATACAATTCAAATTCTTTGAATTGTAAAAAACCAAGAGAAGGCCAATAATAGCCCCAGCTATCGCTGTGCGGCTATTAATAAAAAAGTTCCCTCATAGTTCTGTTCGACAAGTTTTCAAATGAATCCACTAGGGTGAAAATTAGCTCAATATTTCTCTGTTTTCTGTGCAAAAAGGACAGAGCTCCAGGCCTAATTTCATCAGGTTAAAGTCAAGTAAATTGAACTGAAGTAAGACGAACGATTTAGGGTCTTCCCAGTCATGCTGTTAAACATTGCGACAAAGATCTGCAAAAGTCGCGATATGATCTATTTTACGTGCTATGCACATACATCAAACAGTTGATAGCTAGAGCAGATTAAAGCCTAAGATCAATTTAATCTTGGCTGCTACAGACCAAAAAAGGTCATGTGGAAAACCAATAATCGGAGTAGTTCACAATAAAAACATAGCCCTCAGATTGCCGGAATATAGCCGGCAAATTACCAGATAGCCCCCGCTAATTCCCATAACCCCGTTTGCGATCGAAAGAACAGCACAAAATTGAATTTTGGTTATTGTACTAATTCGAACAAAGTCCAAATACCGGTCATCTAAAACTGATCTTTATGGGTTTATCCTGTTTCTAATATTGATTTCATTTTCAGATATTGACCGTCTTCAACTCACACTACTTCGCAGAGTTCCTACTGTCTAAAAACACTAGAGAACTCAAAAACAAGCTGTGAACTGGATCACAATAATAGACCACCAGCAATTTTCTAGAATCCACACGTTTAGATTCGCAGTGTAATTGTCTTGACACATGAAGGAGAAACTTCTATATACAGAGCTCTCTTAAATCAGATGGACGAAATGAAAAGTTAAAAAAACAGCCTTTAGAAATAGAGTACTTAAATTTGTGGCATCGTTTCGATGAACTTTATTGATTTGAAATTAATAAACAATTTTAAAACTTAAACTTTATTCAGTAAAGGCAGAAGTCATTTTTAAGTGATGAAAGTCAAAAAATGATTACACAACTGGCCTACGGGTTTGAAGAGAGCAACAAATGACTTCCCCGCATGCAAATTCAACTGCACAGTAAAAGACTTAAGCCTAATTGTTGTGATAAACTTATTAAATAGCTTCAGGAAATGCAAATGGAGCCGGCAATTGGCACTACTGGAAACACTGACGATGCGGAAAAAATTCCCCCTGAACTTCGATATCATGATATGACTCCAGTAGCGAAACCAGACAACAAAAGACTGGCAAGTGTTCTCAGTCCCGTTAGTGAAAATGGTCTACAAACTGAAGAGCAAACAATCAAGCTTATCAATAATGCTGTCCGACAAAGCATCAACAAAGCAATCGCGAGCTCGATCCCAACTATAGTCTCCCAACTGAGAGGTGAACTGCAAAAGACCATCAGTGCAGCTGTGGCCGAAGCGATAGCGGCCATGAAGAAAGACCTACTCAATGAAGTCAACGAAAATCTTGTCTTCGCCGAACAACGCAGTGACCTGAAAACATTATGTGAATCAGAACAGCTGGAGAACTATAACCGTCGAGACAACTTGAAGATATTGGAAGAATGATTGAGACAGGAAGAATGATTGGCGAAAGACCTGAACAGACTATCACAAAAGTAGTTGAGGTTGCGAACGCTATTGGCGCGAGTGTTGACCCAGTTGATAGCTCCATAGCACAGACTACCCGGACGAAGAACACCACGAGCAGTGATCGTCAAATTCTCAAGGAGGATTGCAAAAACAAGTATTCTGATGAACAAGACGAAGCTGAGAAATGACGAACATAGAAATGAAGTAAAAATATTTGAAGATATCACTGCAGCAAGAGCCAATTTTCTGAAGCTACTCAAGGCTGACACTCGAATAAATTCAGCATGGACAAGAGATGGAAACATCAACTATACTGTTACTGGAGTTAAAAGAACTTACCGTATTCAAAACTTATTTGAAGGAGGCATCGATATGGGATATTCAATGGATGATGTGATGAGCTGTTTTCGAGGGTATCAACAAGGAGCCGAAGGATAAAAATGCAGCAAAACCTTAAAGTGCTATTAAAGATGATATATCTGTTTTACATTTAAATATCAGGTCGCTCAAACCTCATGTAGAAAAGTTGGAAGCTCTAGTTCTAAGTCTTGAATCTCCGCCTGACATTTTATGTTTAACGGAAACTTGGCTGACTGACAACGACAATTTTGAGTCCCACCTGGTGACAGGATATAACCAATACATTGTTAAAAACCAAACTACGTCGCATGGGGGCGTTATGATTCAAATAAGAGCTACTTGCTCTTTCGTGAAACAAAACGATCACAGTTTTGACGAAGCAATTTTTGCAGATATCTCAGCGAAAGGCTACACATTCAAACTGGTAGTCATATATAATAAGCCAAGATCAAATAAAATGGAATTTCTCAATACTCTAGAAGATTTTTTAGAGAATACATCAATAGCCAATCAACCTACTGTTATATGCGGCGATATCAATATAGATATATTAGCAAATAATTTGCTCACAAGAAACTACACCGAATTAATCCAGTCCTTCGGATGTAGTCTATACCCAGATGAACCAACACGACTCACAAACATCAGCAACATGCCTTGACCATTTCATTTGTCGCGATGTACCGATAAACTGTTTCAATGTTTTTCAGCAAGAAACAATTTCTGATCATTACCCTGTTTTGATCAAATGGGACATCGATAAATGTACCACTGTCTCTAGACCTTATCGTAACACTTCCTTCCTTAAATCCAAAAAGACTATAGAAAAGTTTCAAGAAGAACTATATGAAAGCCTTAATGGCATAAGCGCCTCATTTTTTGCATCAGCGGAAGTAAATGAAAGCTTTGCAACCTTCAAACGTACGTTTGAAGATGTGTTGAATAAATTTTATCCCCTTAGGGAACCAAAAGTAAGAAAAGGAAAAACCACCATGGTTCTCAAATACATTAAAAAACCTTCGAACAAAACGAAACCTAGCACATAAAAGATGGATACAAAATCCACATGAGCCAAGTTTTCTGTCTAAACTTAAAGAACTTCGAACGAAGTTCGAACAAGCCGTAAAAACCTCTAAAAAACAGTATTACTGGAACAAATTTAAATCCTGCATCGCAGATTCAAGACAAACTTATAAGTTACTTAAAGAACTAAACTGTAAAAATAAAACACATTTACATATACCATCACTGCAAACCTGCAGAGAAAATGGCGGCAGCCCAACAGATAATGACATAGCCGAAAGCCTTAATCATTACTTTACAAATGTGGCAAAAGAGCTGACAAGAAAGTTACCAACCATCAAACTACCCAAAATCACTTCAGTACAGCACTCCATGTATCTATATGGACCAACAGCATTCGAAATAAAGCACATTATTGACAGCCTTGACAACAAGTTCTCGTCAGGTGATGATAATATTAGTAACGCTATCATAAAGGCTTTAAGTTCGGTTATTGTACCATTTCTTTCTCATCTAATTAATCAGTCTTTTCGCCAAGGATGTTTTCCCTCCGAATTATGCAAAGCAAAAGTTCTGCCGTTTCATAAAGATGGATCGAAACTATTAGAAAGTAATTACAGGCCCATCTCAATATTGGTAACTTGGAGTAAAATATTCTAAAAGGCTATGTATAACCGAGTTTATACGTATTTTGAACGTTCTAACCTTCTGTTTATCAATCAGTATGGCTTTCGACAGAAACATAGCACTATCGATGCATTAGTAGAATTAACTGAGAAAATTAGAACCGAACAATCAAAAGATATACAGAGTTTTTTCTTAGATCTCAAAAAGGCAATCGAAACTATCAACCATGATATTCTCTTTCTAAAATTAGAAAAATATAGTTTCCGAGGAAAATGTTCTGAATGGTTCAAGTCATACCTCAGTCAACGCACCCAGCGTGTGGAGGCAAATGGAGTGAAGTCATCATGGGCAAAAATAGACTGTGGAGTGCGCAAGGCTCCACCCTAGGGCCTTTACTTTTCATAGTTTATATCAATGATCTACCACTGTCATGCAAGCTAACAGAATTACTCCTCTTTGCTGATGATACTAACATAACCGCCATCAATCGCACAGACGAGGAAGTTCAACCTGACTTAGATAACCTTAAAACCTGGCTAGATGCTAATAAATTAATACTGAATGTCCAAAAGACTGTACATATGAAAATAAGTAAAAGGGCTTCCAACGATGATAAATATTTTAAGTTCAAAATCCAAGATATACACCAAACTCAGTGCTGTAAATATCTAGGAATGTTTGTAGATGCTGATTTATCGTTCAAAAGTCCTATTGAGTATGTTAGGAAAAGGTTGGGAAAACAATGTGGGATAATATGTAAACTGCGGCATTACGTGCCGAGAGCGCAATTGATAAATTATTACCGGTCAAATATTGAACCAATCATTCAATATGGTGTTCTTGTCTATGGCTGCACGAGCATGAGAAACCTCATGCCAATTTTAATATCCCAAAAGAAAATATTATAGTTTATCCATTTCCGTTGTCGCCGCGAAAGCTGCGACATATTTTTGAAAAACAACTTACTTACAGTATTTGAACTACATAGCTATGAGCTACTTAAATTTGTTCTTAAATCAGTTAAACGCATGCATTCCCAAGGCTACTTAAATGAGATGTTTAGGTTTAAGGTGGGAGGCAGAGAAACCAGGCTTTCAGAAGTCGGGTTGCTCTACATGCCCTCGTGTAAACGAAAACAGCAACGCTCATCTATAAATTACCGAGCAGCCAAATTATTTAATACCCTTAAGTCATGTGCAGCTATCCCTCCTGACATCACCTGTTTGCCTTTTTCTAAAATCTCTTCAATTTATCACAGTTTAAAAACAATATTTAAACAAAACCAAGAATTAGTGGTTGCTATCTATAAATAATTTTTCCATAAATTTGGAAGTTTCTAGGCTCTGGATAAATGCTACCAGATATGCATTTTGGGCTTCCAATTCCGGTTTGGGCTTCCAATTCCGGGTTTAAAAAATGACCGTCCAAAACCTAGTTTACGAGATATGGCGATTTTTTGATTTTTCAAAATTTTTCGAAAAACTTAGAAAATTGGTTTCTATAAAACTGGTATTAGCAGCAAGGCATCGATCCCGTGGCAATGAGGAAGAAGCTGCAGGTATTGATTACCAGGGAGAACACTCGAAAAACTTTGAAAAATTCAAAAATTTGAAAACTTTGAAAAATTCAAAAAGTCGAAAATTCATACAACTTTAAAATTTTTAACTGTCTTAAATATCGGTGAATTGATAGGGTGGACGTTAAGAGGATCGGATGATCCCGTTGTCCATCCTCTCCATACTGTGCTAAAATGATTGCTCTAGCGAACTAATTTTGTTGTGATTAGTAATTGTTGGAGAAATTTATTCTTTCTTTCTCAGTTGATGGAGAACAAGACTAAAAGCTTCAATCTCGTTGATTAAACAAACTATGCGCTCTACTATAATAATCAATTGAAAATGCGGAAGAAATGTATAAAAATGGAGGTACAAAACAGACAAAGAAACCATTCATTAATTTTTATTGGAAAATCTCCACAAATTACGACATTAAAAACAAATATTTCCAGCATTCATTCGAACACTGCTCTCTTCATTCATTAGTATAGAAAATGATTAACAAAACAACATGTAACGCGAAAATCAAGAAATTTAGAAAAAAGTTCAAAATATTGTCGAAATCTTCACGATTTCGACTCCAAAACAAAACAATTAAGCGGAACACCTTGCAGCACAGATCACTTTTGTTCAACAAACCACCACCAAATCATAGACAAAACAACCGAAACGTGGCTTACATTAGAAACCCAGGAAAGCAAACACTTACGAAGAACAAAAATTCAAGAATATCACCACGCGATTTTCGTCACCATCGACAAATGATCTCTAACACCGAGGTGCAGCTATCTTTTTGGATAACATTGAGAGAGCGATATTATCCGTTTGCCTATGTTTTCAATTAACTCTCACTGCTATTACAACAGCTTCACTTACACCATACTACAGTTAATTATTCTATTTTAGCAACTCGATTCCTGCCACTTTTAACATAAAATTAGTGTCAAGATAACTTAACCAAAACCAATTTTACGACTTTGTTGCAAATTTTACTAGTATTTATTGTATTCAGACAAGCTTCATCACGAAATGTTATGTCACAGCGATTGTTCTATATAGATCTTTCAAAATTTAGAAAGTGTTTTTTTTTCAAATCATCGACCCACCATAACCCGAAAGAACAAAAAAGCAACCACCAAACAAACAGACACCCAAAAGAATAAACAAAAAAGCGGAAAAAAAATTATTAATTACAATTTACTATAACTACCCTACAGAACCTTGAAGAGTCTGTTTTAAGTAACCACACCAAAGGAAAAGCTCAAAATTTAAGGTTAAACGGGAAAAAAGTAAGAATAAATTGTAACTAAAACATTGGATACAAAAACATGGGAGGATACACAAAAAATGGACCGAAAAACTACTTCAATTATTTTCGTTAACAAAAACAGCTCAAAAATTCCAAGAATGAAAATGTCGCCATAACCATTAGAGAAATTAAATTTAATGGAATTCTTGAATTCTACGGAAATGTGACAAAGGATACAGAAATAGCTAAAATTTGCGTTCAGAAATTAGCTAGGGGTGCATCTAAAAGTCTCATAAATGCTTCAGATGGCCAAGAGACCTATACTTATGAGATAATATAATTAAGAGAAACAACTTTGACCGAAATGGAAAGGCTAAAACTAAAAAAAATAGCTGGCAGATTGTCAGAAAATAGCCGCAATAGCTTCGTAGATCTGGAGTCTCAAAAAAAGTATATAAAAAAAGACAGACCAAAAAAATTAATCTTTTCATTGAAGGCTGAGATGTTAAATTTTGATTAAGAATCTGTATAAGTTATTGCTGCCTCTGTAAGGTACCCTCAAATAACCGTCATTTAGAGTGAGACACATTCACTTGGCCTTATCTATTTGAATTAAAATAAATAAAGGTCAATCTCACAGTCAGGAAGTCAACTTTGAGAGTGAGGTAAATCACAAGTGACCACAAATTTAATTATGCGAATGAACAAAAAAAACTCACTCAACTAAGATCGAAAAATGACGTCACCCACGCAATTCAGTTGAAATTCCTTGAACGAATGAACTAAAAGCAGATTTGAAGTGGATGAGTTGTCATATGGTCGTAACAAAAACTTTGACGAAACAAAAAAACATAACAGGACAAGTCATGACGTACAGTTCAAAAAAAATTCATTGACTAAACAAACAACTAGACCTAGAACGCACTATGAGTGAATTGGGAAAAACATTTCCCAAAATCAGATAAAAAAATTTAAAACAAAATCAATGTCAAAATGCCGCGTGTGAACAAAAACCACTAGCGAGAAAAGGAACTTTGGTCCAAACAAAAACTAGGTCTCGAATGAACTATGAATGGAATGGAGAAACCATTTAAAAAATCCGATCCAAAAATGAAAAAAAAACAGTAAAAATCAAAGTGAAATTGCCGCATGTGAACCCCAAATCCACTAGCGAGAAAGCGAATTTTCGTTCAAACACCGTTTTCTCACTGTACTTTAAAATTGGAGTACAACTCCAATTCCACTTCAAACGTATTTTCAAGCTCTGCAAAGCATTGTGGTATCAATATTCGAGGTTTACATTTCAATGTAGCATCGAATCAAAATTATTTCTACAAAAAAGCAAAGTAAGAGCATAAGAACTAGGCCACTTTGACAAAAAACGGCTAAGAAGGGTTATCTATACAAAATACGGCTAAGAACAGTTATCTATATGTGTCATTCATTCAAAAATTATTTTTCAAAGTCAAAAACTCATTCACTAAACGCAGCGCATGACCAGAAAACTTCTCGCTCAGAAAAATTTAGTTCACACTGCAATTTTCCTCGCTTTCGCTTTTAGGTCAAAACATCGTCTGGACGAACAGTACTTCCGGAAAATAAAAAAACCTTAAGAAAACCAATACTCCTCTTTGAGTCGTAATAAAAAAACCAAGAGAAGGCCAATAATAGCCCCAGCTATCGCTGTGCGGCTATTAAAAATTGATTTGAAAATTCCGCGCGTGCCCCAAAAAAAATCTCTCAATTAGCAAACAAGTTTTTACACCTATTTTTCTCGCTCTATGTCAAACATAGCCGGCAGAATACCAAAAATAACCGCAATAGACGCTTGTGTCCGACCATGAATTGAACTAAAGAAATAAGATACAAATTGAACAGACTCTAATACTCAAGAACTAGGGCGAATAAGTTTGGCACTACTAAGATGAACACTATAGATTTTTAACGAGTAAATGTTCATAAAATTTGAAGTTCCATAAGTGAGTTCAGAAGTCATTTTTTAAGTGAGGTAAGTCACGCAATTGACCTAAAAGCAGAAATGACGTCACGAACACAAATTTTAACTGCAAAGCAGTAGAAGTCACTGAAGTCATCGAAAAAGTCAATTCCAAGCAGTCAAGGTAAGACGAAACAAAAAATCTGTTAGACGATAGAAAAATTAGGAGCGCAGTAATAGCGGCTTGGAATTGCTGACGCGGCTATTAAAGAGATGATTTAAGAGAACCAAAATCCGAAACTAGCTCTTTCTCTTCTTTTGAGTTTTCTTCAGCAGATCGACCTAAACACTCTTTTAATGTGCGTCAGTGACTTTTAAATCCTGGTTGTTCCACTTAAACAAATTAAAACAGAGCTGACAGATTGCCAGAAAATAGCTTCGTAGATCTGCAGTCAAAAAAAGACAGACCAATAAAAAAGACAGACCAAAAAAATTCGTCTTTTCATTGAAGGCTGATTTGTTATATTTTGATTAACATAGCCGGCAGACTACCGGAATAGCTGCGAAAGAATAGACTTGCATGCCGTATGATAGATATATACATATACAGATATAAGTTGAAAAAAATATCGACGCCGCTCAAAAAGCTGTGTAAAATATAAAACGATCAATTAATAAAGCTTGTTAAAAATCATTGCGCAGAAGTCTTTTCATTAGAGACCCCTATTACACATATGAGTTCTTTTGACCTTCAACTAATTCAAAGTAAACTTAAATTTTAAAGTGCAAAAGTCATTTTATTGAGTGAGATAAGTCACTGATGATCAAAGTCTAATCACGCAAAAAACTTTTGCTAGATAGAGTGAGAAATGATGTCACGCGAGCAAAACCAGTTGGCGAGAGGAAGTCATTCAGAAATTTATACTTTCCAGCTTTGAGGTGTGAACAAATGTAAAACGAAAAGAGCGTCAGACGACGAAACAAAAACATAGCCGGAAGAAGTCCGGAAGCGGCTCGAAGCATCAAAATTTCACAGAAAACCCTAACTGCAGCTGAAGCCATAACTTTTTATGTTAAATCATTAACTCATTACCTCCTCCGGTCTGATCTAACAACTGGTGAAATTTAACCCACTGTCACCAATAGAGGCAAAATGCAGCAAAATTTCATATTAGTGAAAACGTTTGGTAACAATAAAAAGACCCAAATACTTAAGATGGTCAAAATAGTGATAGGGGGATGGCCAAAATACTGATAGGGCAATTTCTCAAAAAGAATGCTCAAATTTAAAATCCAAAAATCCCAAAAAACAGTATTCTAATCACTGCGAAAACGACAAAAACAACATATATTTCTTCGTTGTACATATTCCAACATAATTTCATACCAATTCAAAAATTAAATTAATCAGAAAACAGATAAACAAAAGAATAAAATTCAAAGGCAAAAAATTGGTTGAAAACATTACCGAGGCCGGAAGAAAATTAAATAGAAATAAGTGAAAATTTTGGAAAAGGCGTTCCAGCAAACTCTCAGTACTGCTTTATGTTGAATAAAATCAATTGCAAACCAATGACGAATTCTAAGTAAAAGCTGAAATCGTTCAATTTTTGAACAAAAAAATCAACATGACGAATATAAATTAAGCTGCCGGAATAGAGCTAGAATGATACAAAATAGAATGTGAAGAATATGGACACAATATCAGGAACACCGTAACAAAAAGACTAATTGTTTATATTTGAAAGGTAAAAACCAATTATAAAAAATCAAGAAAAACGATAACATTTCATTGTTTGAGACATAGAAAAGAAAACGAGCCATCGGAGACAATGATCCATCCTCCTGAACAGAACAAAAAATTACTGATCGGCTGAAAAAGCTGACAGTGCTATCAATTGCCCTCAAATAATTCATGATTCTAATCCCAAAAACATCACGAAAACAAACGGCAAATAATGATCTTAGAAACTAAGTTGAATTTTTCAAATACAGAAAGCTCAAAATTAAAAATCAGAAAACCACCACAATTAGATCTCTAATCACAGCAATTAGGACAAAAACAACATATATTTCCTCCTTTATGTACATATTCTAGACAACATGATTCCATACTAATTCAAAAATTAAATCATAGAAATGACATAAGCAACAGAATAATATTCAACGGTAAAAAAATTGTTTAAAAACATTACCAAGGCCTGAAGCAAAATGCATTAAATAGTATCAGGTGAAAATTTTGGAAAAGGTTTTTTGACAAATTCTCAGTACTACCTTATGTTGAATGAAATCATTTGCAAACCAAAGAAATGACAAAAATCTAAGAAAAAGCTGAAATTATTCAACTAACAAAAAAACTAATTCTTGATTTTTGAAAGTTAGAAATCAAATTCAAAAAATCAAGAAAAGCGACTCATTTCATTGTTCAGCAATCGAGACAGAGAAAAGACAACGAGTCAGCCGAGACAAAGATCGTTCCACTGAACAAATAAAAAAAAGAAAAAGCAGAAATCAAACACACAAAACATTAAAACATTTTGCAAAGTAAAATGTTCAATAAAATTTTGAGACTGCATTTAAGAAAAAAACGTAACTTTTTTTTCGAAAACTTAACGTCAAAAGTGGGTAATATTGATTGAAACGCAATTAAAGTCCCTCGTGTTGCACAAAAAGACTATTTCTAGTAATTAAAACCAAAATACGAAAAAAATTCAGAAAAATTGGAAAACAAACTTCCAAAATCGAATTACCATATGTACAATTTTAAAAAAATAAAACTACATCCAGGTAGAAACAGGCGTTGAGTAGATGAATTGTCAACGGGAAGTTGCTACATTGACTGATTTTTGACAAAAAGACGGGCTGAAAGATCCAAAACTCAAGAAATTACTAGAAAAAAAGCCAAAAATTAACTAAAAAATCAACAAATATGTGCCAATTTTGAACTTCAAACGCATTTTCAGGCTCTGCAAAACACTGTGGTGTTAATTTCCGATGTTTACAATTCAATACAGCATCGAATACAAAAAACCAAATTACAAGCAAAAAAACGGCCACTCAAGACGAAAAAACGGCTAAAAACGGTTATCTATATGTGCGATTCAGTCAAAAACTACTTTTCAAAATCAAAAAATCATTCACTAAACCCAGCGCATGATCATAAAACTTCTCTCACTCAGAAAAAAATTAGTTCACAAGACAATTTCACTCACTTTCGCTTTTAGGTCAAAACATCGTCTGAACGAATAGTACTTCCGGTAAAAAAAAACCTTCAGAAAATCAATACTCCTCTTCAAGTCGTAAAAAACCAAGAGCACCGCAATATAGCTCCTCTCAGCTTACAGCTTCGCAGCTGCAAAAAATCTGTATAAGTTTTTGCTGCCTCTATCAGCTGCTCTCTAATAACTTTCATTTAGAGTGACACACCCATTTGAGCTTATCTCTCTGAATTAAAGTCAATAAAAGTCTATTTCAAAGAGAGGAAGTCATTTTTGTGAGTGAAGTTAGTCAAGTGTGACTTACTTGTTTTTTAATCACGCAAAAGAACAATAAAACTTGCTCCACTAAGAGCGAAAAATGACGTCACGCACGCTCTTCAGTTGAAATTGCATGAACGAATGCACAAAAAGCAGATTTGAAGTGGTTGTGACGTCATATGGTCGTTACAAAAATCGCGACGACGAAATAAAAAAAACCAAGAGAAGGCCAATAATAGCCCCAGCTACCTCTGTGTGGCTATTAAACAGAGCACCATAACTCTTCTTCTAGTTCTAGTCGGGGGAAAAAATTACAGAGATCAATAATAGCCTCGCTAACGCTTTCCGGCCATTGCAAAACTAGACCCAGCAATTGTTTTCGGAGCTGCTAACACATGACACACCTATTACCCCTTTTGTTTCGTAAAAATTGACGTGCTGATTGGACTATGAGAAAACGAGATGGCTGTAATACAGTTATTGCAGAGAAAACTGCCTAGACGGAAGGATGGTAGACAAAAGTTCATACCTGTTTCAATAAGGAGTCAAGCATGAGAATGAAACATGTTGAAATGCGTTCACAGTCAGTTTCAATTGCTAAGTCTGCCTCTGCTTGCTCTTCATCAACCGGAGCAGTAGGATTGTTAGTTAGTTCTGATTGAGGCGATGTTGATTCAGCCGTCTGCTGTTGTGAGTTTGCACTGGATTCGGACGCGACTGACGGGAGGAGCAGTGCATCCTGTTGGTACTTCCTCTGCAACCACGACACCACTTGCTGAGGAACCTGGCTCCTAAAAGGAGAAAATCAATCAATACATCTAACATTACAAATTTACCTCACAGACAAAATGTTTCAAACGCTCATGTTAGTGCACGTCATGGTTCAATGTTTAATGATTAAATTCTTTAAAATTTATGGGCAACGAACTATTTAACCTCGCCGTTATTTTCATAACTTTAATTTGTTCACTCTCTTTGACTTACATTAAAAAACTGTTTGCCGGTACGCGTTAAACCTATATACGTATACATTTTTAAGCTCGAAGTTCTTAAAATTAACCCATAAACTTGTATATAAACTAATACATTTCTAGAAGACACAACTAGAGCTACAATTGCTCTACGAGCGCTGAATTCACTTATCAAAAAGTTTCAAGGCAACTGAAAACCAGGCAAGATCAAAGCGCCAAATAGTCAGACCACAGAAATTTTGGTTGCTTTCTAATTAATATTCGCTTTTCTTTTCTATCCATTATTAAATCATATGTTTTCTTAAAATCTGAAACAAGTATTTAAAAATAACTGCCCGCGAAAAGTTCAAATGCTATATCGAATTCACATTTTAAACACTAATGATTGGTTTTCTGACAATCTTAATCTAGAACATAACCGACTTACTTGAGTGAATAGCTCACAAACGACCGGTTGGCTTCGGTAGTAGCCAGCTGGGGCTTAGCATTATGGAGGTAAATGGGACGGGAAAAAAAGGGGTAGGGCTGGACGAGGGGGTTAAAATCGCCAGCTGGAGATGGACGGGGGGATTGTGTGTGCGTGGGTGGGGTGACTTAGTGGGGTCAAATTTTTATTAGTAACCGCCCTTTACAACATGAAATTGTATTTAAAAACAGTTTCGGTCAATCGCATACTTAGAGACTAGTAAGGCGTCAGTTTAGTCTTGTCGCCATTATTTATTAACTCAACATCAAAGTTTATCAGGAAGCTCTTCTTTGCCTTTAAGAAACATTAATAAGTAAAGTAAATCTTCTAAGTTTCTCGATTCTTCTACGGAACCATAACATTCTACTATTTCTATAGTGAATTAGGAGCTGGTTTGATTACTTGGCTATTGTTTCAAAACACTCTTTTTTGTTTCGTAACTAGTAGTTGGCGAACTTTAGCTTATTCTCTACTTGGTCACTTACTTGTCTTTTGGAAAGAGGTGTGTCTCTCTCATGTACCAGATGTTGTTCACATCAATTCCCCTGTCCCCATACTCCGCCCTGTATATCACCTGTGCCCTGATTGCCTGGATGCCTTCAGTTAGCAAACTACTCATGATTGACAAAGGGATGGTGACTCCCAGTTTGGAGAGGGTGTTGATCCACACTAACGCACGCTCCTGCTCTCTCACTAGTGCACAGTGGAAGTAGGGCGTGAAGAAACTGAACAACTCGCTCACTGAGAACACTGCACACATCTGCTGGTCGAACAGCTTGCTGAAACAAATCGACTATCGTCGGACAGGTTGCTTTTAAACTACAGGCGGGTGCTCCAATTGACTTCAGCGCCTTCTTCAGAGCGGGGATCGTTGTGAATTTTGACGTACAAAATACATGCTTTGGAAAGTTGGCAGATAAATAAGTGTCTAAATGTTGAGAATCTATATGACCCTAAAAAGCGCCTTCAAAGTGAGGGACAAGTCAAATTTGTCAAAAACCGCAAAAACAACTTGAAATAACTACTAAAAGCCGACAAAACTTCTCGATAACTTCATTTTGTTAACTGTACGCCTCTCCAACAATTTCATCACATTCTGCATTTATTGTTCCGACCCCACTTGTTAGACTTCTAGAAACAACTTAGAAGCCGCACGAGACTTAAACCATTGGGCTTTAACAATTTATCTCGTTCCTTTTAAAAATACCTCCAAACGTTGAACAGATATTTCAATAACGACGTGGAGCAATATAATCTAATTCGCGGACTATAAAAAATAACCAGACAGATTAAACTCGCTTTTGGTTCCAGGATAACAAATGTAGCCGGCAGATTGCCGGAAAATAACCGCGATAGACGCTTGTGGCTTCCAAGAATTAAAACAACTAAAGAAATAAGATAGACAGATTGACCAACAGTCCTTTAATAGACTAGACTTTTTGATGAGATTCGGACTAACATTTTTATGAGACAGATACGTTCTATAAGGAAAAACCCTGATGCAGCTTTTTCAAAATCAAAAACTCAAGACTTATACTCAAAAATAAGGGCATATACGTTTGGCACGTAGGGCCAAACGTATATGCCCTAATTAGGGCATATAAGTTCATTAAGCGAGTTCAGAAGTCATTTTTTGAGGGAAGTAAGTCACACAATTGACCTAAAAGCAGAACAAATGACGTCACGCAAACAAATTTTAACTGCAAAGCAGTAGAAATTACTGAAATCGAAAAAGTCAATACCAAGTCAGGTCGTAAGAATCATCGATGGAGACGACGAATTAAAAAACATAGCAGGACAAGTCCTGAAAAACAGTTCAAAGAACAAAATGAAAAACTTAGAAGTACTTTACCTGACCAGCAGATCAACTCAACAATGCAAGCCAAAACACAAACAAAATCATCTAAAAAAATTGAGAAACTAAATCAAACAAACTAAACAAAAATATACTTATTGCTAAAACTCTTGAAGCTTTTACCCCTTGGGAAAAATTTGATCCCTTTAAATATACTTATTTCAAATACATGTTCACGACCAAATTTAGTTTTTGAAATCGGACCAGAATTATATCTGCATGACCTGAAAAAAATTCATCGGCCCTTGAAACTCGAAAATGAACAAAACATTGAAGAAAAAGAAATCAATTGCAAATTTATATGAATTGTTGATAAAAATCATGATATTAATATCTGCAGAATAATTTCTGTGTCTCTAGAGGCTATACAGTAACACAATTCCAAGCCCTAAAAATTAATGAGCTCAAAGATCGATAGGCAATAATTTATAAAAATTTCAAATTTCAAAAAATAGAAATTCGTACCAATAAAATGTTGCAAACCATTCCATTGCCCCCTAGTAACTATTTAATAGCGTACTATCAAACCTGGAGGAGGCTACCTGGCTACTGAGGCAAAAAAGCAATCAAATACAAATATTTTGAAAAAACTTGAAAAAATTTGCAAATTTTATCAAACAATTTCTAAAATTCGAAGGTTAAATTGTTGAAAACAATTCTATTGAAACTACCACCATGCAGTAATTTTTTATCACACCGTGGAATAGGTTTTCTGGCACAAATTTTATCAAAAAAAAGCTAGAATTCGAGACACTAAACATTAAAGGAGATTCCCCGGCCCCAGAAGCTGGAAAAACTCAAAAAAGTCAAAAATTTTCAAAAACTTAAAAAAAATTACAAAAATTAGTATTATTTTGCGTGTTTGCCTTTGTAGTACCAAAACATATATCTCAAAAAATGGTCAAAACAAGTAATTTTGTCTCGCAAAAGGCCTTCATCAACATTTAAAAACTTCAACCTAAGACTAATCAAAATAAAAAAATCACAAAAAGCATAAAAATTGCACCATTGTGAGCCCAAAAACTCCTAAAAATGACCTTTTAACCTTAAATTTATGCCATCCCAGTAGCTCCACAACTGTAAGCACTTGGAGGACTACTAAAGCCCACTTTGCGTCTCTAATGAAACTTATTTCCCGCTGGGCTTTACCTGTTTATCCCGTTTTGAAAGATCAAAGTCATAACCGTAACAAAAATCTGAACGACGAAACAAAAACATAGCAGGACAAGTCCTGAAAAACAGTTCAAAGAACAAAATGAAAAACTTAGAAGTACTTTACCTGACCAGCAGATCAACTCAACAATGCAAGCCAAAACACAAACAAAATCATCTAAAAAAATTGAGAAACTAAATCAAACAAACTAAACAAAAATATACTTATTGCTAAAACTCTTGAAGCTTTTACCCCTTGGGAAAAATTTGATCCCTTTAAATATACTTATTTCAAATACATGTTCACGACCAAATTTAGTTTTTGAAATCGGACCAGAATTATATCTGCATGACCTGAAAAAAATTCATCGGCCCTTGAAACTCGAAAATGAACAAAACATTGAAGAAAAAGAAATCAATTGCAAATTTATATGAATTGTTGATAAAAATCATGATATTAATATCTGCAGAATAATTTCTGTGTCTCTAGAGGCTATACAGTAACACAATTCCAAGCCCTAAAAATTAATGAGCTCAAAGATCGATAGGCAATAATTTATAAAAATTTCAAATTTCAAAAAATAGAAATTCGTACCAATAAAATGTTGCAAACCATTCCATTGCCCCCTAGTAACTATTTAATAGCGTACTATCAAACCTGGAGGAGGCTACCTGGCTACTGAGGCAAAAAAGCAATCAAATACAAATATTTTGAAAAAACTTGAAAAAATTTGCAAATTTTATCAAACAATTTCTAAAATTCGAAGGTTAAATTGTTGAAAACAATTCTATTGAAACTACCACCATGCAGTAATTTTTTATCACACCGTGGAATAGGTTTTCTGGCACAAATTTTATCAAAAAAAAGCTAGAATTCGAGACACTAAACATTAAAGGAGATTCCCCGGCCCCAGAAGCTGGAAAAACTCAAAAAAGTCAAAAATTTTCAAAAACTTAAAAAAAATTACAAAAATTAGTATTATTTTGCGTGTTTGCCTTTGTAGTACCAAAACATATATCTCAAAAAATGGTCAAAACAAGTAATTTTGTCTCGCAAAAGGCCTTCATCAACATTTAAAAACTTCAACCTAAGACTAATCAAAATAAAAAAATCACAAAAAGCATAAAAATTGCACCATTGTGAGCCCAAAAACTCCTAAAAATGACCTTTTAACCTTAAATTTATGCCATCCCAGTAGCTCCACAACTGTAAGCACTTGGAGGACTACTAAAGCCCACTTTGCGTCTCTAATGAAACTTATTTCCCGCTGGGCTTTACCTGTTTATCCCGTTTTGAAAGATCAAAGTCATAACCGTAACAAAAATCTGAACGACGAAACAAAAACATAGCAGGACAAGTCCTGAAAAACAGTTCAAAGAACAAAATGAAAAACTTAGAAGTACTTTACCTGACCAGCAGATCAACTCAACAATGCAAGCCAAAACACAAACAAAATCATCTAAAAAAATTGAGAAACTAAATCAAACAAACTAAACAAAAATATACTTATTGCTAAAACTCTTGAAGCTTTTACCCCTTGGGAAAAATTTGATCCCTTTAAATATACTTATTTCAAATACATGTTCACGACCAAATTTAGTTTTTGAAATCGGACCAGAATTATATCTGCATGACCTGAAAAAAATTCATCGGCCCTTGAAACTCGAAAATGAACAAAACATTGAAGAAAAAGAAATCAATTGCAAATTTATATGAATTGTTGATAAAAATCATGATATTAATATCTGCAGAATAATTTCTGTGTCTCTAGAGGCTATACAGTAACACAATTCCAAGCCCTAAAAATTAATGAGCTCAAAGATCGATAGGCAATAATTTATAAAAATTTCAAATTTCAAAAAATAGAAATTCGTACCAATAAAATGTTGCAAACCATTCCATTGCCCCCTAGTAACTATTTAATAGCGTACTATCAAACCTGGAGGAGGCTACCTGGCTACTGAGGCAAAAAAGCAATCAAATACAAATATTTTGAAAAAACTTGAAAAAATTTGCAAATTTTATCAAACAATTTCTAAAATTCGAAGGTTAAATTGTTGAAAACAATTCTATTGAAACTACCACCATGCAGTAATTTTTTATCACACCGTGGAATAGGTTTTCTGGCACAAATTTTATCAAAAAAAAGCTAGAATTCGAGACACTAAACATTAAAGGAGATTCCCCGGCCCCAGAAGCTGGAAAAACTCAAAAAAGTCAAAAATTTTCAAAAACTTAAAATTACAAAAATTAGTATTATTTTGCGTGTTTGCCTTTGTAGTACCAAAACATATATCTCAAAAAATGGTCAAAACAAGTAATTTTGTCTCGCAAAAGGCCTTCATCAACATTTAAAAACTTCAACCTAAGACTAATCAAAATAAAAAAATCACAAAAAGCATAAAAATTGCACCATTGTGAGCCCAAAAACTCCTAAAAATGACCTTTTAACCTTAAATTTATGCCATCCCAGTAGCTCCACAACTGTAAGCACTTGGAGGACTACTAAAGCCCACTTTGCGTCTCTAATGAAACTTATTTCCCGCTGGGCTTTACCTGTTTATCCCGTTTTGAAAGATCAAAGTCATAACCGTAACAAAAATCTGAACGACGAAACAAAAACATAGCAGGACAAGTCCTGAAAAACAGTTCAAAGAACAAAATGAAAAACTTAGAAGTACTTTACCTGACCAGCAGATCAACTCAACAATGCAAGCCAAAACACAAACAAAATCATCTAAAAAAATTGAGAAACTAAATCAAACAAACTAAACAAAAATATACTTATTGCTAAAACTCTTGAAGCTTTTACCCCTTGGGAAAAATTTGATCCCTTTAAATATACTTATTTCAAATACATGTTCACGACCAAATTTAGTTTTTGAAATCGGACCAGAATTATATCTGCATGACCTGAAAAAAATTCATCGGCCCTTGAAACTCGAAAATGAACAAAACATTGAAGAGAAAGAAATCAATTGCAAATTTATATGAATTGTTGATAAAAATCATGATATTAATATCTGCAGAATAATTTCTGTGTCTCTAGAGGCTATACAGTAACACAATTCCAAGCCCTAAAAATTAATGAGCTCAAAGATCGATAGGCAATAATTTATAAAAATTTCAAATTTCAAAAAATAGAAATTCGTACCAATAAAATGTTGCAAACCATTCCATTGCCCCCTAGTAACTATTTAATAGCGTACTATCAAACCTGGAGGAGGCTACCTGGCTACTGAGGCAAAAAAGCAATCAAATACAAATATTTTGAAAAAACTTGAAAAAATTTGCAAATTTTATCAAACAATTTCTAAAATTCGAAGGTTAAATTGTTGAAAACAATTCTATTGAAACTACCACCATGCAGTAATTTTTTATCACACCGTGGAATAGGTTTTCTGGCACAAATTTTATCAAAAAAAAGCTAGAATTCGAGACACTAAACATTAAAGGAGATTCCCCGGCCCCAGAAGCTGGAAAAACTCAAAAAAGTCAAAAATTTTCAAAAACTTAAAAAAAATTACAAAAATTAGTATTATTTTGCGTGTTTGCCTTTGTAGTACCAAAACATATATCTCAAAAAATGGTCAAAACAAGTAATTTTGTCTCGCAAAAGGCCTTCATCAACATTTAAAAACTTCAACCTAAGACTAATCAAAATAAAAAAATCACAAAAAGCATAAAAATTGCACCATTGTGAGCCCAAAAACTCCTAAAAATGACCTTTTAACCTTAAATTTATGCCATCCCAGTAGCTCCACAACTGTAAGCACTTGGAGGACTACTAAAGCCCACTTTGCGTCTCTAATGAAACTTATTTCCCGCTGGGCTTTACCTGTTTATCCCGTTTTGAAAGATCAAAGTCATAACCGTAACAAAAATCTGAACGACGAAACAAAAACATAGCAGGACAAGTCCTGAAAAACAGTTCAAAGAACAAAATGAAAAACTTAGAAGTACTTTACCTGACCAGCAGATCAACTCAACAATGCAAGCCAAAACACAAACAAAATCATCTAAAAAAATTGAGAAACTAAATCAAACAAACTAAACAAAAATATACTTATTGCTAAAACTCTTGAAGCTTTTACCCCTTGGGAAAAATTTGATCCCTTTAAATATACTTATTTCAAATACATGTTCACGACCAAATTTAGTTTTTGAAATCGGACCAGAATTATATCTGCATGACCTGAAAAAAATTCATCGGCCCTTGAAACTCGAAAATGAACAAAACATTGAAGAAAAAGAAATCAATTGCAAATTTATATGAATTGTTGATAAAAATCATGATATTAATATCTGCAGAATAATTTCTGTGTCTCTAGAGGCTATACAGTAACACAATTCCAAGCCCTAAAAATTAATGAGCTCAAAGATCGATAGGCAATAATTTATAAAAATTTCAAATTTCAAAAAATAGAAATTCGTACCAATAAAATGTTGCAAACCATTCCATTGCCCCCTAGTAACTATTTAATAGCGTACTATCAAACCTGGAGGAGGCTACCTGGCTACTGAGGCAAAAAAGCAATCAAATACAAATATTTTGAAAAAACTTGAAAAAATTTGCAAATTTTATCAAACAATTTCTAAAATTCGAAGGTTAAATTGTTGAAAACAATTCTATTGAAACTACCACCATGCAGTAATTTTTTATCACACCGTGGAATAGGTTTTCTGGCACAAATTTTATCAAAAAAAAGCTAGAATTCGAGACACTAAACATTAAAGGAGATTCCCCGGCCCCAGAAGCTGGAAAAACTCAAAAAAGTCAAAAATTTTCAAAAACTTAAAAAAAATTACAAAAATTAGTATTATTTTGCGTGTTTGCCTTTGTAGTACCAAAACATATATCTCAAAAAATGGTCAAAACAAGTAATTTTGTCTCGCAAAAGGCCTTCATCAACATTTAAAAACTTCAACCTAAGACTAATCAAAATAAAAAAATCACAAAAAGCATAAAAATTGCACCATTGTGAGCCCAAAAACTCCTAAAAATGACCTTTTAACCTTAAATTTATGCCATCCCAGTAGCTCCACAACTGTAAGCACTTGGAGGACTACTAAAGCCCACTTTGCGTCTCTAATGAAACTTATTTCCCGCTGGGCTTTACCTGTTTATCCCGTTTTGAAAGATCAAAGTCATAACCGTAACAAAAATCTGAACGACGAAACAAAAACATAGCAGGACAAGTCCTGAAAAACAGTTCAAAGAACAAAATGAAAAACTTAGAAGTACTTTACCTGACCAGCAGATCAACTCAACAATGCAAGCCAAAACACAAACAAAATCATCTAAAAAAATTGAGAAACTAAATCAAACAAACTAAACAAAAATATACTTATTGCTAAAACTCTTGAAGCTTTTACCCCTTGGGAAAAATTTGATCCCTTTAAATATACTTATTTCAAATACATGTTCACGACCAAATTTAGTTTTTGAAATCGGACCAGAATTATATCTGCATGACCTGAAAAAAATTCATCGGCCCTTGAAACTCGAAAATGAACAAAACATTGAAGAAAAAGAAATCAATTGCAAATTTATATGAATTGTTGATAAAAATCATGATATTAATATCTGCAGAATAATTTCTGTGTCTCTAGAGGCTATACAGTAACACAATTCCAAGCCCTAAAAATTAATGAGCTCAAAGATCGATAGGCAATAATTTATAAAAATTTCAAATTTCAAAAAATAGAAATTCGTACCAATAAAATGTTGCAAACCATTCCATTGCCCCCTAGTAACTATTTAATAGCGTACTATCAAACCTGGAGGAGGCTACCTGGCTACTGAGGCAAAAAAGCAATCAAATACAAATATTTTGAAAAAAC
Organism: Convolutriloba macropyga; assembly: GCF_964194025.1. NCBI lineage: Eukaryota > Metazoa > Xenacoelomorpha > Acoela > Convolutidae > Convolutriloba > Convolutriloba macropyga. Next base: position 21,927,402 of record NC_134481.1, read on the forward strand.
TTGAAAAAATTTGCAAATTTTATCAAACAATTTCTAAAATTCGAAGGTTAAATTGTTGAAAACAATTCTATTGAAACTACCACCATGCAGTAATTTTTTATCACACCGTGGAATAGGTTTTCTGGCACAAATTTTATCAAAAAAAAGCTAGAATTCGAGACACTAAACATTAAAGGAGATTCCCCGGCCCCAGAAGCTGGAAAAACTCAAAAAAGTCAAAAATTTTCAAAAACTTAAAAAAAATTACAAAAATTAGTATTATTTTGCGTGTTTGCCTTTGTAGTACCAAAACATATATCTCAAAAAATGGTCAAAACAAGTAATTTTGTCTCGCAAAAGGCCTTCATCAACATTTAAAAACTTCAACCTAAGACTAATCAAAATAAAAAAATCACAAAAAGCATAAAAATTGCACCATTGTGAGCCCAAAAACTCCTAAAAATGACCTTTTAACCTTAAATTTATGCCATCCCAGTAGCTCCACAACTGTAAGCACTTGGAGGACTACTAAAGCCCACTTTGCGTCTCTAATGAAACTTATTTCCCGCTGGGCTTTACCTGTTTATCCCGTTTTGAAAGATCAAAGTCATAACCGTAACAAAAATCTGAACGACGAAACAAAAACATAGCAGGACAAGTCCTGAAAAACAGTTCAAAGAACAAAATGAAAAACTTAGAAGTACTTTACCTGACCAGCAGATCAACTCAACAATGCAAGCCAAAACACAAACAAAATCATCTAAAAAAATTGAGAAACTAAATCAAACAAACTAAACAAAAATATACTTATTGCTAAAACTCTTGAAGCTTTTACCCCTTGGGAAAAATTTGATCCCTTTAAATATACTTATTTCAAATACATGTTCACGACCAAATTTAGTTTTTGAAATCGGACCAGAATTATATCTGCATGACCTGAAAAAAATTCATCGGCCCTTGAAACTCGAAAATGAACAAAACATTGAAGAAAAAGAAATCAATTGCAAATTTATATGAATTGTTGATAAAAATCATGATATTAATATCTGCAGAATAATTTCTGTGTCTCTAGAGGCTATACAGTAACACAATTCCAAGCCCTAAAAATTAATGAGCTCAAAGATCGATAGGCAATAATTTATAAAAATTTCAAATTTCAAAAAATAGAAATTCGTACCAATAAAATGTTGCAAACCATTCCATTGCCCCCTAGTAACTATTTAATAGCGTACTATCAAACCTGGAGGAGGCTACCTGGCTACTGAGGCAAAAAAGCAATCAAATACAAATATTTTGAAAAAACTTGAAAAATTTGCAAATTTTATCAAACAATTTCTAAAATTCGAAGGTTAAATTGTTGAAAACAATTCTATTGAAACTACCACCATGCAGTAATTTTTTTATCACACCGTGGAATAGGTTTTCTGGCACAAATTTTATCAAAAAAAAGCTAGAATTCGAGACACTAAACATTAAAGGAGATTCCCCGGCCCCAGAAGCTGGAAAAACTCAAAAAAGTCAAAAATTTTCAAAAACTTAAAAAAAATTACAAAAATTAGTATTATTTTGCGTGTTTGCCTTTGTAGTACCAAAACATATATCTCAAAAAATGGTCAAAACAAGTAATTTTGTCTCGCAAAAGGCCTTCATCAACATTTAAAAACTTCAACCTAAGACTAATCAAAATAAAAAAATCACAAAAAGCATAAAAATTGCACCATTGTGAGCCCAAAAACTCCTAAAAATGACCTTTTAACCTTAAATTTATGCCATCCCAGTAGCTCCACAACTGTAAGCACTTGGAGGACTACTAAAGCCCACTTTGCGTCTCTAATGAAACTTATTTCCCGCTGGGCTTTACCTGTTTATCCCGTTTTGAAAGATCAAAGTCATAACCGTAACAAAAATCTGAACGACGAAACAAAAACATAGCAGGACAAGTCCTGAAAAACAGTTCAAAGAACAAAATGAAAAACTTAGAAGTACTTTACCTGACCAGCAGATCAACTCAACAATGCAAGCCAAAACACAAACAAAATCATCTAAAAAAATTGAGAAACTAAATCAAACAAACTAAACAAAAATATACTTATTGCTAAAACTCTTGAAGCTTTTACCCCTTGGGAAAAATTTGATCCCTTTAAATATACTTATTTCAAATACATGTTCACGACCAAATTTAGTTTTTGAAATCGGACCAGAATTATATCTGCATGACCTGAAAAAAATTCATCGGCCCTTGAAACTCGAAAATGAACAAAACATTGAAGAAAAAGAAATCAATTGCAAATTTATATGAATTGTTGATAAAAATCATGATATTAATATCTGCAGAATAATTTCTGTGTCTCTAGAGGCTATACAGTAACACAATTCCAAGCCCTAAAAATTAATGAGCTCAAAGATCGATAGGCAATAATTTATAAAAATTTCAAATTTCAAAAAATAGAAATTCGTACCAATAAAATGTTGCAAACCATTCCATTGCCCCCTAGTAACTATTTAATAGCGTACTATCAAACCTGGAGGAGGCTACCTGGCTACTGAGGCAAAAAAGCAATCAAATACAAATATTTTGAAAAAACTTGAAAAAATTTGCAAATTTTATCAAACAATTTCTAAAATTCGAAGGTTAAATTGTTGAAAACAATTCTATTGAAACTACCACCATGCAGTAATTTTTTATCACACCGTGGAATAGGTTTTCTGGCACAAATTTTATCAAAAAAAAGCTAGAATTCGAGACACTAAACATTAAAGGAGATTCCCCGGCCCCAGAAGCTGGAAAAACTCAAAAAAGTCAAAAATTTTCAAAAACTTAAAAAAAATTACAAAAATTAGTATTATTTTGCGTGTTTGCCTTTGTAGTACCAAAACATATATCTCAAAAAATGGTCAAAACAAGTAATTTTGTCTCGCAAAAGGCCTTCATCAACATTTAAAAACTTCAACCTAAGACTAATCAAAATAAAAAAATCACAAAAAGCATAAAAATTGCACCATTGTGAGCCCAAAAACTCCTAAAAATGACCTTTTAACCTTAAATTTATGCCATCCCAGTAGCTCCACAACTGTAAGCACTTGGAGGACTACTAAAGCCCACTTTGCGTCTCTAATGAAACTTATTTCCCGCTGGGCTTTACCTGTTTATCCCGTTTTGAAAGATCAAAGTCATAACCGTAACAAAAATCTGAACGACGAAACAAAAACATAGCAGGACAAGTCCTGAAAAACAGTTCAAAGAACAAAATGAAAAACTTAGAAGTACTTTACCTGACCAGCAGATCAACTCAACAATGCAAGCCAAAACACAAACAAAATCATCTAAAAAAATTGAGAAACTAAATCAAACAAACTAAACAAAAATATACTTATTGCTAAAACTCTTGAAGCTTTTACCCCTTGGGAAAAATTTGATCCCTTTAAATATACTTATTTCAAATACATGTTCACGACCAAATTTAGTTTTTGAAATCGGACCAGAATTATATCTGCATGACCTGAAAAAAATTCATCGGCCCTTGAAACTCGAAAATGAACAAAACATTGAAGAAAAAGAAATCAATTGCAAATTTATATGAATTGTTGATAAAAATCATGATATTAATATCTGCAGAATAATTTCTGTGTCTCTAGAGGCTATACAGTAACACAATTCCAAGCCCTAAAAATTAATGAGCTCAAAGATCGATAGGCAATAATTTATAAAAATTTCAAATTTCAAAAAATAGAAATTCGTACCAATAAAATGTTGCAAACCATTCCATTGCCCCCTAGTAACTATTTAATAGCGTACTATCAAACCTGGAGGAGGCTACCTGGCTACTGAGGCAAAAAAGCAATCAAATACAAATATTTTGAAAAAACTTGAAAAAATTTGCAAATTTTATCAAACAATTTCTAAAATTCGAAGGTTAAATTGTTGAAAACAATTCTATTGAAACTACCACCATGCAGTAATTTTTTATCACACCGTGGAATAGGTTTTCTGGCACAAATTTTATCAAAAAAAAGCTAGAATTCGAGACACTAAACATTAAAGGAGATTCCCCGGCCCCAGAAGCTGGAAAAACTCAAAAAAGTCAAAAATTTTCAAAAACTTAAAAAAAATTACAAAAATTAGTATTATTTTGCGTGTTTGCCTTTGTAGTACCAAAACATATATCTCAAAAAATGGTCAAAACAAGTAATTTTGTCTCGCAAAAGGCCTTCATCAACATTTAAAAACTTCAACCTAAGACTAATCAAAATAAAAAAATAACAAAAAGCATAAAAATTGCACCATTGTGAGCCCAAAAACTCCTAAAAATGACCTTTTAACCTTAAATTTATGCCATCCCAGTAGCTCCACAACTGTAAGCACTTGGAGGACTACTAAAGCCCACTTTGCGTCTCTAATGAAACTTATTTCCCGCTGGGCTTTACCTGTTTATCCCGTTTTGAAAGATCAAAGTCATAACCGTAACAAAAATCTGAACGACGAAACAAAAACATAGCAGGACAAGTCCTGAAAAACAGTTCAAAGAACAAAATGAAAAACTTAGAAGTACTTTACCTGACCAGCAGATCAACTCAACAATGCAAGCCAAAACACAAACAAAATCATCTAAAAAAATTGAGAAACTAAATCAAACAAACTAAACAAAAATATACTTATTGCTAAAACTCTTGAAGCTTTTACCCCTTGGGAAAAATTTGATCCCTTTAAATATACTTATTTCAAATACATGTTCACGACCAAATTTAGTTTTTGAAATCGGACCAGAATTATATCTGCATGACCTGAAAAAAATTCATCGGCCCTTGAAACTCGAAAATGAACAAAACATTGAAGAAAAAGAAATCAATTGCAAATTTATATGAATTGTTGATAAAAATCATGATATTAATATCTGCAGAATAATTTCTGTGTCTCTAGAGGCTATACAGTAACACAATTCCAAGCCCTAAAAATTAATGAGCTCAAAGATCGATAGGCAATAATTTATAAAAATTTCAAATTTCAAAAAATAGAAATTCGTACCAATAAAATGTTGCAAACCATTCCATTGCCCCCTAGTAACTATTTAATAGCGTACTATCAAACCTGGAGGAGGCTACCTGGCTACTGAGGCAAAAAAGCAATCAAATACAAATATTTTGAAAAAACTTGAAAAAATTTGCAAATTTTATCAAACAATTTCTAAAATTCGAAGGTTAAATTGTTGAAAACAATTCTATTGAAACTACCACCATGCAGTAATTTTTTATCACACCGTGGAATAGGTTTTCTGGCACAAATTTTATCAAAAAAAAGCTAGAATTCGAGACACTAAACATTAAAGGAGATTCCCCGGCCCCAGAAGCTGGAAAAACTCAAAAAAGTCAAAAATTTTCAAAAACTTAAAAAAAATTACAAAAATTAGTATTATTTTGCGTGTTTGCCTTTGTAGTACCAAAACATATATCTCAAAAAATGGTCAAAACAAGTAATTTTGTCTCGCAAAAGGCCTTCATCAACATTTAAAAACTTCAACCTAAGACTAATCAAAATAAAAAAATCACAAAAAGCATAAAAATTGCACCATTGTGAGCCCAAAAACTCCTAAAAATGACCTTTTAACCTTAAATTTATGCCATCCCAGTAGCTCCACAACTGTAAGCACTTGGAGGACTACTAAAGCCCACTTTGCGTCTCTAATGAAACTTATTTCCCGCTGGGCTTTACCTGTTTATCCCGTTTTGAAAGATCAAAGTCATAACCGTAACAAAAATCTGAACGACGAAACAAAAACATAGCAGGACAAATCCTGAGGTAAAATTCAAAACATTTATTTGAATTTTGCGAATTTTTGTTCAAACACCGTTTTCTCACTCTTTAAAATTAGAGAAAAAAATTTACGCCGCAAAACCAATCGCTTTTTCGCTCCACTTCCTGTTTCGGCGTGACCAAAATCACAACTCCAATTTGACTTCAAAAATCATGAAAATGTGTGAACACATCTTTAAAAAAACACAGCGCCCCAATACAATTCAAACTCTTTGAATTGTAAAAACATAGCAGGACAAGTCCTGACGTACAATTCAAAGAGTTTTCATTGACTAAACAGAAAACTGGAGCCAGAACGGACTGGGCGAATTGATTAAACCATTATTAAAAAATCAGATCAAAAAAATAAAAAAAAAAACGAAAATCAATGTCAAAAAGCCGCATTTGAACAAAAAACCGCTAGCGAGAAATGGAAATTTGGTTCAAATAAAAAAACTAGGCCTAGAATGAACTATGAATGGATTGGAAAAACCATTAAGAAAAAATCCAATCCAAAATATTGAAAAAACAGTAAAAATCAAAGTGAAATTGCCGCATTTGAACGCGAATTTTTGTTCAAACACCGTTTTCTCACTCTACTTTAAAATTAGAGCGAAAAAATTTCAAGCCGCAAAACCACTCGAGTTTTCGCTGCACTTCCTGTTTCGGCGTGACCGAAATCACTACGCCAATTTGACTTCAAAACTCATGAAAATATGTCAACAGATCCTAAAAAAAAGACAGCGCCCCAATGCAATCCAAATTCTTTGAGTTGTAAAAAAAACCACGAGGCCCCCAATCATAGCTGTTATCGCTTCCCTGTTATTAAAAAAAACTTAAAAGCATAGGAACGATTTGCATGTCTGCAAACTCTTGCTTCACAGTCAAATTAAATCAATTATAAATCAAAGATGCTACATTGAACAGTTCTCTCAATTATTAAACAACTGAAATATACGAAATCAGAAAAAAAATTAACCAAAGTAAATACCTGAACACAAATTTGAGGTCATCCAATTCTTTCTCTTCTACTTGAGTGGACACCATATCCAGCCAGTGAGGCACTACACTGCCCCACACTTCAGGTGTGATGACATTGTATGGCATGAGACAGTAGATTGTGTGAAGACCCTGTCTTATCTGGTGAGTCCTGCTTTCCAGAGAGTCCCTGCAAGTTAACAATTTGCAGCAAGACATTGCGATAGCTTTATCACGCGAATGAACAAAAAACTAGCTCAACTCCACTGAGAGTCAAAAATGACGTTGCGCACAAAATTCAATGAAACTGAATGAATGACCACAAAGGAGATTTTAACTAATCGTGAGGTCATATGGTTGTAACAAAAATCTTGACGACGAAATACAAAAACAAAGCAGGCCAAGTCCTGAATTACACAAAAAAAAGATTTTGATTAACGAATGACCTCGACCTGACGATCAAAATTTTTGCAGCAACATCAAATTATGACAGCCAACAAAGCATATATTGCATATATGAGCAAAAAAAACAATAGGATATCTTAAACATAGCCGGCAGATTGCCGGAATAGCTGCGAAATAGACTTGCGTGCCGTAAAATGCAGATGGAAAAAGATACAGAAGTGAGTTGATAATAGTTATCGCCGCCGCCTATAAAACTTACATGTTTATTTCAAAGGATGTTGTTTTTGGGTGCATAAAAATTTTCCCTGTCGCGTCTCGAACCGGCGATCTCCGGATTAACAGCCAGTCGCCTTAACCACTCGGCTGTCGGACCATACAATCTGTTTTCTTACAATCAACTTTATTTTAGGAACAGATTCTGTTTCTGAATAACCGCAATTTAGTTCACGCAGAAAGCGTGAAATCAAGCGCGAAAAAACCATTTAAGCAGTGAGGAGACAGAATGTTCTAGAACAAATGTAAAACGAAAATGAAGCGTCAGACGACGAAACAAAAAACATAGCCGGAAGAATTCCGGAAGCGACTCGAAGCGTAAAAACTTGACAAAAACCCTAATTGCAGCTAAAACCATTACCTTTTATAATAAACCATGAACTTATTCCCCCCCCCTCCTCCCCCCGGTCTGATCTAAAAATTGGTGAAATTTAAACCACTGTCACCAAGAGAAACAAAATGCCGCAAATTATTTATTTTTGAAAACGTTTGGTAAGGATAAGTGCAAAATAATTAGGATAGTCAAAACACTGATAGTCTCAAACAGCTGACAGGGCTATCAACTGCCCTCAAATAATTCATGATGCTAATCCCAAAAAGATCGCTAAAGCAAACGCCAGATAAAAATAACTTGGAAACTAAATTAAATTTTCCAAAAAAATATGCTCAAAGTTAAGAATTAGAAAACTACTACAGTTAGATTTCTCATCACTGCAATTAAGACAAACACAACATATATTTTTTCTTCTTGTATATATGCTAGACAACATGATTTCAAACTAACTCAAAAATTAAAATAATCATAGAAAAGCACCCGAGTAATATTTAAAGGCAAAAAAATGTTTAAGAACAATACCAAGGTCGAAAATACAAAAAAAGTAATAAGTAGCAATTCTGGAAAGGAAAAGGCTTTCTAGTAAACTCTTAGTACTGCCTTATGTTGAACGAAATCAATTGCAAACCAGAGAAATGACGAAAATCTAAGAAAAAGCCGAAATCATTCAATTTGTTAATAACTGAAAAAATCAATAAAACCGGTATAAATGTAGGTGCCAGGACAGAGCTAGAAAGATACGAGCTAGAATGTGAACAATATGGACACAATGTAAGGAACACCGTAACAAACACTAATTCTTGATTTTTGAAGTTCAAATCAAAGTTTAAAAGTTTTGAAAGTTCAAAAATCAAATTTAAAAAAACAAGAAAAACTAACACCATTTCATTTTTCAGCATTAAAGACATAGAAAATACAACGATACATCCGAGACAAAAATCCATCCTCCTGAACAGATAAAAAAAAGAAAAAGCAGAAATCAAACATACGAAACATTGAAACATTTTGCAAAAAAAGGTCAAAAAATTTTTAGGACTGCATTTAAAAAAAAAATTAACTGTTTTTCAAAAATTTAACGCTAAACAATTATTGACGTTTATATAGAAACAAAATTAAAGCCCCTCATGTTGCACAAAAAGAATATTGCTAGTAATTAAAACCAAAATACAGACAAAAAACTGAGAAAAATAGGAAAAAAACTACAAAAATCGGATTAGCATATGTACAATTTTATAAAACAAAATTACATCGAGGTAAAAAGAGGCATCGAGTATATGAATTGTCAACGGGAAGTTGTCATATTGACTGATTTTTGACAAAAAGACGTCTAAAAGATCCAAAAATGAAGAAAATAATAGGAAAAAAGCCAAAAATTAATTAAAAAATCAAGAAATTTAAGCCAATTTTGAACTTGAAACGCGTTTTCAGGCTCTGCAAAACACTGTGCTATTAATTTCCAAGGTTTACCTTTCAATATAGCATCGAATAAAAATCATTTCTACAAAAAACCAAATTACAAGCAAAAAAAATAGGCCACTTAGACGAAAAAACGGCTAAAAACGGTTATCTATATGTGCTTTTCAGTCAAAAACTACTTTTCAAAGTCAAAAAGTCATTCACTAAACGCAGCGCATGATCAAAAAACTTCTCTCGCTCAGAAAAAATTAGTTCACAGTGCAATTTTACTCGCTTTCGCTTTTAGGTCAAAACATCGTCTGAACGAATAGTACTTCCGGTAAAAAAAAAAAAACCTTAAGAAAACCAATACTCCTCTTCGAGTCGTAAAAAAACCAAGAGCACCGCAATATAGCTACGCTCAGCTTACAGCTTCGCAGCTATAAAAACAATTTAAAAAGCAATCAGCAGAAAGAAAAAATTACATAAATATTGACACTTCGTGTCCCTAGAAGGAGTACACAATACGAAAAACTTGATATCAATAACAGACACAGCAAAACAGAAATATGGCTAAAAGTAACTTGTGTCAAAGTAAAATACAAATATGCTATGAAATAGTTTAAAAAACAAAAAAAAACTTTGACCTCAAGTCATTCATCAAAATTTATGTATGCTTCATCAACAACCAATGACCATTGTCATTACAGAGACTGAGTTATTAGACGACCTAAATGAAAAAAATGGGACAAAAACTTAACAATCCGCTATGTTTTAAAAACAATATGAACCAAAAAAGTAGAAAGCGTTAACTAAGGAAAAAAACAATTATTCAGAGTAGTTTATGAACCAGATCAACTGATGGTATCCGTCATTAGTGAGATTGAGTAACAAGATAACAAAAGCGACAACAATAACAGGCGAAACTCAAAAACTCGGTAATAGTCTGTGAAAACAAATATTGAAGTCATAAAAAACACAAACTACGAACCCTAATTATAATTTGACATCAATTATGACTCATTAGCAAACAATTATAATCGTCATTAATGAGACCAAATGAACGTAAAAACTGACTTCGCTGTAAATCGCGGACTTTTTTAAAAAAAAGTTGACACAAAATAGTTAAAACAATTAGATATCAAAGGAAAGTGCTTCAAAGCTTCAACTAAGCCTGATTACTTTGCGAATATAGGCTCATTAATGAGACTAGGAAACTACAAAAAACAAGCAAAATACAGAACTCAAATATTCTATTAAGAAAAATAGTGTCCAAGTCATATTAACTGCCCTTTGAAGAATTTAAAAATTATGACCACGCAATATCAGACCAAATGTACGAACCTTCAAAAACATTAGTTAAGAATTAAGGAGAAAAAACAGAGCAAATAAAGCGAAATCGAAGCACGAGCCAATAAATCGCGCTTAATCAAAAATTCAATCTAATAACAACATCACTTCACCTTAAAAGCAGCCACAAAAAGTCGCGCTTCAAACCTACTATCATTTTCCCTCACTTTACCACACCAGCGACACTAAAATCACCACTAATATAAAGTCTCATCAACATTTCAAAAAAGTCGAGCAAAAACAAAAACAGATATAAAAAAAGCCCCGCAAAATCCAAATCCTAATCATTTGGATTGCACGACAAGTCCGCCAGTCCAAAAAACTGTGACTTAGTCAACAAACAGTCCTAGAGAATTAGGATTGGATACCTACACGATGATTAGGATTGGATTAGGAAAAATAAATTGAGAAAAAACGACAAGGAACTCAAACAAAACTCCCAATAAATCGAAATTGACGCACGTAAAAAAATCCACAACAGAAAAACTTTTTTTGTTGAAATACCACTTTGACACTAACTTAAAATTCGATTAAATGAAATTGACGACTTGATACCATTAACTTTTCGCTTGCTGCATTTACAACCCCCCTAAGCAAAGTAATTACAGATGGCCTGTCGAAAAAATGATAAACCTCATAAAAGACCTGAAAATGTTTGCTGAAGAAGAAAATTGTGAATCAATAATCGTAACAGGAGACATAAATTTCGAACACACTTGTTGGAAAACCTTAAGCTCCCAAAATGAATATGAAATCCAAATTCTTGAAAAATTATCACATCAATTTCCAGGAAGTCCTAAATCAGAAAACACAAAACCAGCTAGATGTGTTACTAACCAATAACCCAAACATTGTCATCACGAAGACCATGAACAATGAATTCAATAAGAGTTTTAAATCTGACCACGACGCTTTTATAACTACCCTACAAATTGAGAAAACGACAACGATTGACACGAAACATAAAAAATACGCATTTAACAAAGTTGTCTGGAAAGACCTTAACTCATACATAGAGAAAAACCCAATTAATCCCTACTGCTACAGCAGCGCAGATCAATTAGTAATTCAATGGTACAAATGGCTATACAAAGTTCTTAGCGAAAATGTCCCAAAAACAACAACGCACAGATCAAACTTAGCTCCTTGGGTAAGCAAAGATTCGTCCCACCTTAAAATAATATCAACCTTAAAACGAAAAACATCAAAGAAATCCACCTTGGCGAGATTAATAAAACTGAAGAAAATGGAAAAACGATTAAGAAATTCCTTGAATGAGGACCAAGCAGAATTCGAAAGTAAAGTCTTTCAAGGTAGACGTTTTTCGGATCTTCAAAAATATTTCAAGTCAAGTCATAAAAGTAGTAGATACCCGGAAACAATGAAGTACAAGGATGTACAAACTAATGAAGATAAGAAAAAGTGTGCGTTTTTCAGTGAATTCTTTTCAAAAGTTTTCCTTAAAACCAATCAAATCAAGAAAAACTCCTTCGATAAACATCAGCACAATAAAATTGAAATACACGAGAGTAAGATCAAAGAAATCCTGTCAAAACTTCAAACAAACAAAGCCTGCGGCCCAGACAGGATAGGAAACACGGTACTAAAAAATCTACCAGCCTTGTCTAAATCCCTTTTTCTGATTTTCAAAACTGCCTTGAACAAAGGCTTTCTTCCATCCTTCCAAAATCAGTGAAGTTGTACCAATATTTAAGGATGAGAATCGGGCACTGATTGAACAATACCGCCCTATTAGTCTCTTATGTAGCGTCTCAAAAGTATTAGAAAAACTAATTTTCGACGAACTATATGGAATTGTCAAAACAAAGCTAGAAGAATCACAACACGGATTTAGAATGCATAGATCAGTAGTAACCCAGATGTTGCTTTTCCTAGACCTGTTGTATAAAGAATTCGACGAAAAAGACAACGAAATTTTTGTACTTTACCTTGACTTCAAAAAAGCGTTCGATACAGTTCCTCACGATCTTCTGATTAACAAAGTGGAGAACCTGGGTGTAGGGGGAAATTTCTTAAAGATTGTAGCCAGTTACCTATCAAATAGAAAACAATACGTGAAAGTTAATGACTCGGAATCTGAAACTGTACCAGTAACCAGTGGTGTCCCCCAAGGATCTCTCATAGGTCCCCTACTTTTCATAATATATATAAACGATCTTCCACAACAAACATCAAAATGCTCTGCGTTTGGATACGCAGATGATTTCAAGCTTGTATCAACAAATCCAGCAAATATACAAAGTGACCTGGAAAAAATCGAAAAATGGTGCCATAACAACAAAATGCAACTCAATGAAAGCAAATGTCACATCCTGCCGATTAAAGTAAACGAAAAAAACTGGCACTCCTTTATACTTAACTCTAAAACTCTCTCAAATAAAAGCGAGCAAAAAGATCTAGGTATAATTATGGCTACTATGTTATCATGGAAAGCGAATATAAAGAAACGTTGTAGCAAAGCCTGGAAAGCGTTTTATTTCCTAAAACGAAACATATCAAACCTTGCATCGCAAACAACAAAACTCAATGCATATGTCGGCTACGTTATACCAGTCATAAGTTATGCCTCACAAGCATGGTTCGCGAATAAGACCGAAAGCAAAGACATCGAGCGCATTCAAAGAAAAGCAACGTCGTGGATAATCAGTAACTGGGAAATTAGTTACAAGCAAAGAGTGACCACACTGAAGTTGCTGCCATTGTCATATTACTTTGAATTGCATGATCTATTAATGCTCATCTCACTGCTTAAAGGATCTTACAATATAAAAATACCCATTAAAACAAACAATAATGAAGGGTTGTTAAGCACACGTCAAAACGAGCTAATAACAATTAATAAAACAAGAACAAGGAAGGCTGATGAAAACTTCTGGAAAAGAACCAGTTATTTACTAAATATAATACGAAAAGTAGGGAACGTCGATCTCGATCAAATTGATGAAATATTTAACAAAAATATACTGGAACTACTTCTTCAAAAGTTATTCGGAAGTCAACTTATGTTCCTGGGCTTTCAACTGCAGCTGTGGACATTGTAACCCGGTGCAGAAGCTCAGCTCAGTCGTTATATGAAGGGTGCAAACCCATGTGGAAAGACCCACAGAAGCCTAAACTCTCTCTCTCTCTCTCTCTCTCTCTCTCTCTCTCTCTCTCTCTGACTTGTTTGGACAACACTAAAATCGCTACTCAAATATGACAATCACGAAAATGTGTGACGAGTAGACCGATATAGGCCATAGCTTTTCATAAAGTATGATATAGGCCGTAGCTTTTCCGCAAAGCAGTAATCTACGAATAATCAACCATTGGCCGTAGAGGGCGAATGTTGCTGATGAAGCTGGTCTTTCGTCTGGTTAAGTTCAATATGGGTCACCAAAAAGCACTACTGTTCTATAACCAAGAAAAACTTTGACCTAAACGCCAGTTAATTGAAACGATTTGTGTGAACAAATTGAAACAATTTGATTGACTTAAAAACCATTTTACTAAAAGAACTTTTTTCTTTTCACAAGGAAATTCTATTATTTATAGTGCACATAACTATACTTCCAAAAAAAATCAGATCTAAACTAGCAGGCCCGCAAAAGCACCACAAAAAAATCATTCAAAAGAATAGGTTTTTTAAAAATCAGATTTTTTTTGCACCACCTTGTACTGGAACCCCTGCCTCTCGTTCACAAGCCATATGTATTATATTACGCTGGGTCTAGGAAATAAACCCCCACGGAAAAAAAACCCCACTTAACTTTAGATAGGAAATAAACCCCCACGGAAATAAACCCCCATTTTAAAATTGAACTTCGGTTGTGATAATTTGTTTGGTTGTGATAGTTTCATATCAACTCCCACGGGCCGCTGACGCATGGCCATGGCCCGCGAGGCATGGCCAAATGCGCAGTTCTTTAATAGTAAAGTGGGGGTTTAATTCCGTGGGGGTTTATTTCCGTGGGGGTTTATTTCCTATCTGAAATGAAGTGGGATTTTTTTTCCGTGGGGATTTCCTTCCGCAACCGCATTACGCTACCGATGTGTTTGGTTTAGTATATAACCCCAAGCACCCGCAGTTTTTTGTACACCCCGTACACAGATATTGAACTTCTACATGATGGCTTAGCTAAACGCAGTTAAAACGGTAAGCTGCATGTCTAATGAGCAAAGATGAGGAGCTTAAACATTCAAGATATATAAGAAAGGCAGGAAAAAAACAGAAAAGACTGAGAAAAAGAAAGAGAAAGAAAGAGAAGAAAGGGAGAGCAAAAATATATATAGATAAAAAACATGACATGAAAGAAGCAGAGAAAACACTGACAAGAAAAGAAAGAATAAGGGAAAAAAGAACAGAAAAGCAAGATAGTAAAGACAGAAAAAAAAGAAATGCAAGAGATGACAGAAATGTAAAAGAAAAGAAAGGGAACCGAAAGAGAGAAACAAAAGATAAAAGAGAGAAAAAAGAACAGAAAGGAAAAAGGAAAGAACGAGAGAAAAGACAGAAAAGAAAGAGAAAAGGCGGGAAAAACCGGAAAAGACAGCCAGAAAGAAGCATAAATGGAAGAGAAAAGACAGAAGAAATAGAGAACAGAAAAGCAGAAAAAAAGAAAAGAGGGAAGAAAGAGGGAAAAGAGAGCAAAGGAAGGAGGAACAGAAAAATAGAAGAGCAAGAGAGAAAAACAGTATATGAAAGAAGGAGAGAAAACAGTGAACAGAAAGCTAGAAAAGAGATAAAAAAAAAGAAAAGAAACGCAAAAGAGTAAAAAAAGACAGAGAGGTATGAGAGAAATGCCTGAGAAAAAACAGAAAGGAAAGAGAGAAATGTAAGCGAGGAAAAAGGCAGAAAAGAGAGACAGAAAAAGAAAGAAACGGAAGAGAAAAGACGGAAGAAATAGAGAACAGAAAGAACAGAAAATACAGCGAGAAAATAAAGAACAAAGGAAAAAAAAGAAAAAAGGAAGAAACAAAAGAACAAAAAACAGAAAAGCGAGAGAAAAGAAAAACAGAAAGAAGATAAAAGCAAGAGATGACAGAAAAACAAAAACGTTTCAGAAACCAAAGAAAAACGGAAAAGAAAAGACAGAAAATAAAAGAAAAAAAGAAAGGTAGAAAAAAAAACAGAAAAGAAAAAGAAGAGAAAAGAGACAGAAAATGAAGAGAGAGGAGAGAAAAAAGACAGAAAATGGAACAAAAATAAAGAAGAGAAAGAGAGAAAAGGAGAGGTAAAAAGACAGAAGAGAGATAGAGAGAAACAAAGAAATTAAAGGGAAAACACAAAAAGACCAATAAAAGAGAAAAGAAACCGAGAAACTAAAAAAGAAACCAAAAAACCGAATTGACCATTGAAAGAAAAAAAACTGCGAAACCAACGAGAAAAGAAAGGCAGAAAAAGAGAGAAAAGCAGATAGAAGGAAAAGAAGACAAAGAAAAAGAAGAGAATGAGAGATACGAAAGAAGGAAGGAAAAAAAGAGCAAAAAAGGAGGAAAAAGAACAGAAAAGAAAGACTAGTGAAGAAAAGAAAGAGAAAAGAACGACCGAAAAAAAGAGAAAGAAAAAAATAGAAAAGGCAGAAAAGAACAAAAGAAAAAAGGGAGAAAACAAAGAGAAGAGAAAGGCAGAAATGAGACAGAAAAGGAAGAGAAAAGCAAGAGAAAAAAGAAAAGCAAAAAGAGAATAGAAAGAAAAGGAGAGGTAAAAAAGACAGGAGAAAGAGACAAAAAATAAACAAGACCAATGAAAGAGAAAATCCGAGAAACCAAAAAAGAAAAAGTAAGACAGAAGAAAAATATGCAAAAAAAGAAAAGAGAGACAGAGAGAGCAAAAAGGAAGAGAGAAAAGAAAGGCAGAAGAAAGCGAACAGAAAAGAGAACAGATAAAAGAAAGCGAAAAGAAAAACAAAAAAGAAAGAGTAAAGAAACAGAACAAAGAGGCAGAAAAGACGAAAAGAAAAAAAACGAACAGAAAGTGAAGAGAAAAGCAGAACCGAAAGAAGGAAAAAAGCAAGAAAAGCAAAAAGAGAAAAGAAAGAGAAAAGTAAGAGAGGGAAGAGGATAGAAAAAGACAGAAAAGAGCGGCCGAACAAATAGAAAAGCAAGAGAAAAGGGGAGAGATAAAAAGACAGAGGAGAGAGAATGGAAAAACAGATAATTGAAAGAGAAAACACAAAAAAGACCAATCAAAGAGGGAAAAGCAAAAAAGGAAAGAAAAGATAAAGAGAAAAGAACAAAAATAAAGAGAAAAGTAGGCAGAAGAAAAAGAGCAGAAAAGAGAATAGAAAAGAAAGAAAAAAGAAAGACGGAAAAGAGGGAAAAGAATTAAAATAGAAAAAGCAGAAAAGAGGAACAGAAAAAAAAGAAAAGAAAGAGAAAAAAGAAAAGAAAGGCAGAAACGAAAGACGGAAAAGAAAAAGCAAGAGATGTAAAAAAAAACAGGAGAGAGAGAGAGATGAGAAAATCAGAGAAATGAAAGAAAACACCAGCACGAAAACACAAGCAATGAAAGAAAACACAAGAGAAAAAGGGAGAGATAAAAAAACAGAGGAGAGAGAATGGAAAAACAGATAATTGAAAGAGAAAACACAAAAAAGACCAATCAAAGAGAGAAAAGCAAAAAAGGAAAGAAAAGATAAAGAGAAAAGAGCTAAAATAAAGAGAAAAGTAGGCAGAAGAAAAAGAGCAGAAAAGAGAATAGAAAAGAAAGAAAAAAGAAAGACGGAAAAGAGGGAAAAGAATTAAAATAGAAAAAGCAGAAAAGAGGAACAGAAAAAAAAAGAAAGAGAAAAAAGAAAAGAAAGGCAGAAACGAAAGACGGAAAAGAAAAAGCAAGAGATGTAAAAAAAAACAGGAGAGAGAGAGAGAGATGAGAAAATCAGAGAAATGAAAGAAAACACAAGCACGACCAATGAAAGAGAAAAAAGAAACTAAAACAGTAAAACAGAAAAAAAAGAGAGAAAAGCAAAACCAAGGAAGAGAAAAGAGAAAGGAGAGAAAGAAGAGATGAAAGAGTGCAAAAGAAAAGAAAATAAAAAAAAGAACAGAAAAAAAGAAGTGAAGAAAAGAAAGAAGAAAAGAAGAAAAAGAACGAAAAAATAGAAAAGGCAGAAAAGAAAAACAGAAAAAAGGGAGAACAAGAGAAGGGAAAAGCAGAAACGAGAGACAGGAAAGAGAAAAGCAAGAGAAAAACAGAAAAAGCAAGAGAAAAACAGAAAAGCAAAGACAGAATAGAAAGAAAAGGAGAAGCAAAAAAGTCAGGAGAGAGAGAGAGAGAGAGAGAGAGAGAAAGAGAGACAGTAAAATTGAAAGACAAAACACAAAAAGGGAAAGAGAAAAAAGAAACCGAGAAACCAAAAGTAAGACCGAGAAGAAAGAGAAGCAAAAAAAGTAGAGGGAGAGAGAGAGAAAAAAGGAAGAGACAAAAGGAAAGCAGAAGAAAACGAATAGAAGAGAAAGAGAACAGAGAAAAGAAAGCGAAAAGAAAAACGAAAGAGAAAGAGTAAAGAAACAAAGAACAGGCAGAAAAGAAGAACAGAAAAAAAGAGAAAAAAAGAAAAGAGAAGAGAAAAGCAAAAACGAAAGACCGAAAAGAAAAAGCAAGAGATGTAAAAAAACAGGAGAGAGAGAGAGAGAGAGATGAGAAAACGGAGAAATGAAAGAAAACACGAAAAAGGACCAATTAAAGCGGAAAAAACAAAAGCCAAACAGAAAGAGAAAAGCAAAACCAAGGAAGAGAAAAGAGAAAGAGAAAAGAGAGAAAGAAGAGACGAAAGGGTGCAAAAAAGAAGAGAAAATGAAGGCAGAAGAAGAACTGAAAAATAGAAGATAAAGGCGATAAAGAACAACAAAAAAAAAATGGAGAAAAGAAAGAGAGAAAAGGAAGAAGAGAAAGACAGAACCACAAAGCAGAAAAGAAAAACAATAGAGAAAAGACAAAAAGACAGAGTGAGAGAGAGAGAGAGAGGGGGAAGGGGCGAACAAGAGAAATGAAAGAGTGAAAACACAAAACACCACCAAAAGAGAAAAATAGCTGGCAGATTACCAGAAAATAGCCTTAATAGCTTCGTAGCTCTGCAGTCTCAAAAAATCAGTAAAAAAACAGACAAAAAACGTCTTTTCACTGAAGGCTGATATGTTATTTTTTGATTAAAAATCTGAACAAGTTTTTGCTGCCTGTATTAGCTGCTCTCAAATAACCTTCATTTAGAGTGACACAAACCCATTTCATCTTCTCTTTGAATTAAATTAAAAAGCCAATTTCAAAGTGAGGAAGTCATATTTGAGAGTGAGGTAAGTCAAGTGTGGCCAAAATTTTAATCACGCAAATGAGCAAAAAAAAATCGCTCCACTAAGAGCGCAAAATGACGTCACGCACGCACTTCAGATGAAACTGCATGAACGAATGATCAAAAAGCAAATTTGAAGTGGTTGTGACGTCATATGGTCGCAAAAACAATCGCGACGACAAAAAAACCAAGAGAAGGCCAATAATAGTCCCAGCTATCGCTGTGCGGCTATTAAAAAGAAACCGAGAAACCAAAAAAAAAGAGACGTAAAAGAAAGAGAGAAAAGCAAAAAAGACAAAAGAAAGAAGAGAAAAGAAATGAACGGGAGCAGAAGAAAGAGAGAAACGGAGAGTAAAAAAGAAACAAAGAAATACAGAAAGAAAGAAAGCAGGCAACAGAAAGACGAAAGGGTGCAAAAAAGAAGAGAAAATGAAGGCAGAAGAGGAACTGAAAAATAGAAGATAAAAGCGAAAAAGAACAACAAAAAAAGAAAAAATAAAGAAAAGAAAGAGAGAAAAGCAAAAAGAGAAAGACAGAACCACAAAGCAGAAAAGAAAAACAATAGAGAAAAGAAATAAAAGACAGAGTGAGAGAGAGAGGGGGGAAGGGCGAACAACAGAAATGAAAGAGTGAAAACAAAAAATACCACCAAAGGAGAAAAATAGCTGGCAGATTACCAGAAAATAGCCACAATAGCTTCGTAGCTCTGCAGTCTCAAAAAATCAGTAAAAAAAGACCAAAAAAACTTCTTTTCACTGAAGGCTGATATGTTATATTTTGATTAAAAATCTGAACAAGTTTTTGCTGCCTGTATTAGCTGCTCTCAAATAACCTTCATTTAGAGTGATACACACCCATTTCATCTTATCTCTTTAAATTAAAAAGCCAAATTCAAAGTGAGGAAGTCATATTTGAGAGTGAGGTAAGTCAAGTGTGGCCAAAATTTTAATCACGCGAATGAACAAAAAAAATCGCTTCACTAAGAGCGCAAAATGACGTCACGCACGCACTTCAGATGAAACTGCATGAACGAATGAACAAAAAGCAAATTTGAAGTGGTTGTGACGTCATATGGTCGCAACAAAAATCGCGACGACAAAAAAACCAATAGAAGGCCAAAAATAGCCCCAGCTATCGCTGTGCGGCTATTAAAAAGAAACCGAGAAACCAAAAAAGAAAAGGGACGTAAAAGAAAGAGAGAAAAGCAAAAAAGACAAAAGAAAAAAGAGAAAAGAAACGAACGGGAGCAAAAAAGAAGAGAGAAACGGAGAGTAAAGAAGAAACAAAGAAATACAGAAAGAAAGAAAGCAGGCGATAGAAAAGAGAAAAAGAAAGGCAGAAGAAAAAGAACAGTAAATAAACACAAGAAAGAAATAAGACAGAAAAGAACGAAAAAAAAGAGCAAAGATCTTCCTAGAGTCAAAACCAAAACCCGAACAAATTCTTCGCAGTCTAACTTCATTTGCTCTAATAAAATTGACAACAAAATTTAGTTTAATTAAACTTCAGTTGTTAGATCTCAGTCTCATAAGAAGTTTAAACAACTGAAGTTTAATTAACCTTATCATTTGTTGCCAGTTTTATTAGTGCAAATGAAGTTAGGCTGCGAAGCATTTGTTCGGGTTTTGCTTTTGACTCTCGGAAGAACTTCTCTCTTTCGTTTCTTTCTTTTCTGTCTTTTTCTCCTTCTTTTGTTTCTTTAATGTTCTTTTTCTTCTGCCTTTCTTTTTCTTTTTCTCTTTCGTTTCTCTCTTTTTTTCTTTCTGTATTTCTTTGTTTCTTTTCAATTTTGTTTCTTTCCTTTTCTCTTTCGTCTTCTTTGCTCCCTTTGTGCCTCTCTTTTCTCCTCTTTCGCTCTGTCTTGTCTCTTTTTTTCTTTTTTCTAGTTTTCTTCACGGTTTTCTTCAAGTAAAGTTTTATTACCGAAACGAAATCGAATATAGAAAATTGTCCATATAAGATTATTTTAATGCCGCAGTGACAACTTTTCGTGTAACGTTTTAAAAATCTCCATAAAATAGATTGATGCGATTCTTCTCATCAGAAGTTAATACGCAAGATGTTTTTGTCAAGTGTGGCCAAAATTTTAATCACGCGAATGAACAAAAAAATCGCTCCACTAAGAGCGCAAAATGACGTCACGCACGCACTTCAGATGAAACTGCATGAACGAATGAACAAAAAGCAAATTTGACGTGGTTGTGACGTCATATGGTCGCAACAAAAATCGCGACGACAAAAAAACCAATAGAAGGCCAAAAATAGCCCCAGCTATCGCTGTGCGGCTATTAAAAAGAAACCGAGAAATCAAAAAAGAAAAGGGACGTAAAAGAAAGAGAGAAAAGCAAAAAAGACAAAAGAAAGAAGAGAAAAGAAACGAACGGGAGCAAAAAAGAAGAAAGAGAGAAACGGAGAGTAAAAAAGGAACAAAGAAATACAGAAAGAAAGAAAGCAGGCGATAGAAAAGAGAAAAAGAAAGGCAGAAGAAAAAGAACAGTAAATAAACACAAGAAAGAAATAAGACAGAAAAGAACGAAAAAAAGAGCAAAGATCTTCCTAGAGTCAGAACCAAAACCCGAACAAATTCTCCGCAGTCTAACTTCATTTGCTCTAATAAAATTGACAACAAAATTTAGTTTAATTAAACTTCAGTTGTTAGATCTCAGTCTCATAAGAAGTTTAAACAACTGAAGTTTAATTAACCTTATCATTTGTTGCCAGTTTTATTAGTGCAAATGAAGTTAGGCTGCGAAGCATTTGTTCGGGTTTTGCTTTTGACTCTCGGAAGAACTTCTCTCTTTCGTTTCTTTCTTTTCTGTCTTTTCTTCTTCTTTTGTTTCTTTACTGTTCTTTTTCTTCTGCCTTTCTTTTTCTTTTTCTCTTTCGTTTCTCTCTTTTTTTCTTTCTGTATTTCTTTGTTTCTTTTCAATTTTGTTTCTTTCCTTTTCTCTTTCGTCTTTTTTGCTCCCTTTGTGCCTCTCTTTTCTCCTCTTTCGCTCTGTCTTGTCTCTTCTTTTCTTTTTTCTAGTTTTCTTCGCGGTTTTCTTCAAGTAAAGTTATATTACCGAAACGAAATCGAATATAGAAAATTGTCCATATAAGATTATTTTAATGCCGCAGTGACAACTTTTCGTGTAACGTTTTAAAAATCTCCATAAAATAGATTGATGCGATTCTTCTCATCAGAAGTTAATACGCAAGATGTTCGTGCGACTGATTGGGTTTTTTTAAATGATCTTTTGCTTCACTTTCAAATTTGATTGAACTCAGTCTCATAAAAGCATTAAACAAAATTGACAAAAGTAAAGCAATATATGATTTAAAAAACCAAATCGATCACGCAAACATTTTCCGTAATAAGTTCCGCTTATAAGAAGCGCATCAATCTATGTTACGGAGAATTTTAAAACTTTACACAAACTACACAAAAGCTTGTTACTGCGGCCTTACTACCTAGCTAACTAAAACCATCTTATACGGACAATTTTCTATCTTCGATTTCATTTCAGTAATGGACTTTTACTTAGAGAATCTTTATTTTGTCAACACCAGTGATGCATCAGCACATATCATTCAAGGACTATTTTCGTGTAATAAATGGATTCAGTTTATATTAGCAGTTTTTCAGTCATTGACCTACTTTTGCATCCGAAGTTATTTGGTCGTTGACCCTTTTGGCACACGCAGCTTTTCGGTTATTGGCAGTTTTTCGGTCAATGACCTATTTTTGCATCCGAAGTTATTTGGTCGTTGACCCTTCTGGCACACGCAGCTTTTCGGTCAATGACCTATTTTTGAATCCACGCCTATTCAGTCATTGACCTTTATGGCATAGATAGCTTTCTGGTCATTGACTATTATGGCAACAGCAGCTTTTCGGCCATTGACCTTTATCAAAATGTATACAAGACGCTTTGCTGCATCTTTAAGAGGCCTTAAAACATTTGAAGATTAAGAGCTTAAACACGGTGGTATAGGTTTTCGAATTACGTTTAATATATAGAAATAGATATATAGTCACAGGAGGAAAGACATGGAGCAAAAAAAAAATGTGTGCAAAAAGGAGCGAAGTGGAAAAAAAGGAGAAACGCATGCGACGTTAATTGACTAAAGTCCCGATAAAATACGCGCCTCACCTGCTCCTTAGCTCAACTCATTGCGCTTCCGCTTCTCAACCCCTAGACCCAGGTTCAAACCCGACTGTTGTCAGTCGCTTTCTCAGAAAACCATGTTAAAGGGCCGTCAAAACATGTGAAGATAGGCTCTTAAACATGGTGTTCAGTGGCTCTCTGTCGACGTTGAATTTATATATAGATTACAGCATATCCTCTGGTCCCGAAAATCACATGCCTGCAGATGAGCCATTCGATCAAAGTACCAACGACATCGGAAGGCGCAACGCCATTAAGGTCGCAGCAAAGTTCCTTAATCCAAACAGTGAGATAGTAATCCATATGTTAGTTTCTACCACAACCAAACCCAATAAGTGGCCTCGGAAGGCGTCTGCTTATTGGATCTACGGTTCCATGGCGCGTATTTTATCCAATTTGACCAAAATGTTCTGCCAGCCGACTGCATGTGGGAGTATGGTTTGCGGTTGTTGAAGTCGTCTGTACAAACAATTGTCGAAATTCACATCTTAATCAAAGAACGTTTGATCTTTCGGAGAAGTCAGGGAAAAACTCCACGTGAAAATGTAGTGCTCAGTCATTTTTGAGGTGCGGCGTACAGAGGATGGTTAACAAATCCATGGTATGGCGCAGTAGAGGCCTACAGAGTTTTTACTTGACAAATCTTTTGGACAAGCTCAGCCGCAAAGCCGATGGATTTCTAGTTCCCCCCATATTTCTGGATCATTCTACACACCGATAAAGTTAGTGTATCTGTACGTGACGCAATCTCGAAAAGCAAGTGGTAGTTTTTACGGGTGTAACTATACCAACAAGGACAGCGTACCTTTTACCAGGTTAGAGGAACTACATATTTTTCAGTGTTACGTCGATCAGATTCTAACAAAGAATGGCCGTAAATGACCAAGAGAAAAGCCCAAGCACGTGCCAGTACCCTACTTATGAAGCATCATATCAGTGGATTAGTTGGGTTGGGGAGACAAGTAAATTTGATCACCCAGCCTTAGTACATTGCTTGAGGATATAGTGAAGGTGAAAAACCGAGATCGAAAAGATTTAATTAACTCTTCGATCTTTTCAATCATTGCTTTTTCAGGAAAATCCACTGAGTGAAGATAAACGGCCGTGTAGAGTTTCTTGAAATCCTCAAACGAGGCTCCAGAGAACTACTGATGATTGTCGCGACAGTAACGAATCACTTAATATCCAAACTAAGAGCAAGGGAAAGGCAACGTGCGAAAAATCTCTCATCGGCAACGAAGTATTCCGAAAAGAGGACGGGCAAGTAGACATCCTGTCAGAGTATTATCTAATTGTCCTCAAAGCATTACATAAAAGCATCAATGACGGCTAAATGTGGATAAGTCTCTCAAGTCACGAGCATTATTATATCCGGGCCTACGTTTACACTTTGATTTATCAGTGAAAGGAAAAGATAGGTAGAATTTTCTTTGGTTTCCCCAGCAAGTTCAACCACCCTAGTAACATCAACATCCTCGACATTTATAACCCTATCAGTTCTATGAATATAACCAATTGTCAAATCAACAACAATACTGATATGGCCACGTTTTACGCTGCTCATGCAGCGGTTAAATTCGTCTGATCATTTATCAATTCAACTCCGGTCACTAACTTTCACCAATTCCTTGCGAAAAACAGAAGTCCGTTTTAATTGATACATTCTATGGTAAGTTTAACTTGAAATTAGGTTTTGCTCACCTTTTTTGGTAATTTAGACACAAGTCGATTTACAAACTATTGTCTTTTACTTAAATAGCGCATAGCTATATTTCTCAGAAATAAAAGGTTTTATTTAAAATCAGTAAACGAAGAGACTAACGATCGACGAATTGCTCTCAAACGACTGGCGACTCAATAAATATAGGCTAATGATAGGCTAAAGATACTTTTATGATGCAGTCTGACTCTGGCGTGGTTCGAACCCGCGAACACATGAATGCGATTTCTGATCAACAACCAATAAGCTACACGGTCAATGAACGGTCCTCTCTACACGGTCAATGACAGTTGGGTTTCATTTTAGCAACAGACTTAATTTCTGAAAAATGCTTGCAATTGAAATCAATCAGGTAAAAAAAACAAAAGTCAAGAGTAAAAGAGTCACTCGAGAAGTGAAATCAAAATAATGTTCGAAAACGGTCAAATTTTGCATCAAAAAAGAGATACACGTTTACAATAATTGATTCAAACTGCTTTCGATAGCAACTAACAACCAGGCGACATTACTTTTACGGTATCAAAACAATGAGGCCAACAAGGGTTACCTTGCTTTACCGAGATTCCCTGTTCCCAGCATGGTTTTAGAGCAATTCAGTACCGAATACGGAAATGAAAACCTTAATCACTGATTCATTATTATCACACGGATTGCAGCGAAGTGAGTCATCTTGAACCACCAAAAACCCATTAAATCAGTTAATAGCCGTATCCAGAGACGGCAAAATCTGTTCAATAAGGGTTGCTTCGATTGTGCTGAAATTCAAGTTAAAAATTATAATTAACAAAAAGGTTTCGAATATTGATCGCTGTTTAAGCAACTATTTGCGTATTTAAAAACTTGAACCAAAAATGTAAAAGCAAGTAGCAATGACGAGCAATCCTTGCATATTGAGGAGACAGTGTGGTTAATTAAACTTGGTAAGAAATGCGCACCAAAAAAGTAAACGATAGTTGAAATGAAACAGACTGAAAAAAGTGGAGCCTAACGTAATAAACTTTGCAACATAAAATTTTTTTGCAAAACTAAAATTAAGCATAAAAAATAGTTTTGTAAAAGCAGTTACCAGTGACGTCCAATTCTTGCATATTCAGGGGGCAGTGGCATTAGACACATTATGAAGATATCGAAACACGCCTGCAGCATATCCGTCAACCATCCATCGCTAATCTCAGTCTTCAACACTTCCATATAGTTACCAATCGAGTCATTCTGCTGCACAAACACACACTGGAACCAATGAACAACTCCTGCTATCAACCGTCCAAGATACTCTGGCTTCGGTTTCTGGCCAGAGAAATAGGACGCGTTCTGTCCAGAACTCTCTGCTTTACTCTGTTGGCAGCCCGGTTGTTTGCCCGCAGTACCTGGAGCGTTGTTGTGTTTATACGGACTTGCACATACTGAATTAATGAGCCAAATAGCCGATCTAGGTAGCAGGCGTCTATCTTTGTATGCCACAACACCGCCCTCGTTTAAATTAGCAGGCGCAGCTGACGGGTCGTGGACACTCGAGGCGAGTAGCTGGTCCGCATTGAGGCTGAGTTGGTTTGGGTTTTGCTCTTTTTGTTTGTTAGTTTTCGAAGATGCTTGAGTTAGACTGTACTCAGCTTCTTCCAGTAACCTAAACACCAAGCATGAATATAATCTTTCATACTAGAATGAATATATATAAATGCCTCGTCGATTCTTCTTGCGCCAATGTTGAGTTTATTCGAGGAAACTGTTTTAAAAGAGTACCTTGTTCTTTGGTACGATATGCACATGGGGACGTATCTGATGGAAGAGTAAGCAATTAGGGTTGTCTAAAGGCGAGAACAAAAATAGTGCTCTGACTTTAAGTCTTCCTAAAGCTGAAAAAGGGCCGTATCACAGACCAGAAATGGCAAAATATTAGAAAATCGATAAAAGAAGTGCGTCGTCATGGCTCTTCACAAACTGACAAAACGGTGCAGACCTATTAAATAGACGAAACCTAGCATGAAAACTCAGAGCCTAGCAGTCCTTTCGAGCGCCAGAGGGCTGCTGCAAGCTTTCTTTAAGATTCTTAGACTAGCTGTCGTTTTATTTATTGCAATATCATTCAAAACTGCTGCTCAGTTAGATTTCTGCTCAGTTAGATTTTAAAAATCTATTTTGCAGTGCTTTATAGAGCCAACTGAGCGGTTCTTCATATAGCAGAACGGTTGTAGTAACAACTGAAATGACGATATTTTATTGCATGAAACTATTTTATTGCATGTATTTTTTCAATCAACCAATCAAAAGCTGGAAGCTTGACACTAGCCCTCCCTGACTTTTTCAAAAAGACAATTCAATTTTCTTCTCTCTTTCTGAATGTTAACTAACTTGATGATGGCTTCTGTTATGAGATGTTGTCCCTCAGTGTCTGCGTTGTTGTATGGTGATGGCAACTGACTCTGGATGCGGTGCTGGAGTCCCAGACAGAAATGCTGTGCTGCGTGGCACTCCTGACACAGCCTCACTGGCTTATTAGAGTCACACATAGACATGCACTCGTGTGAGAAACAGATACACACTGGCTTCATCTTCGAACTGCAATTCTGAAAGAAATCTTCAACTCATCAAATCCCATCAACAAGATTGTTCCTGCTTCCCTTTAGCGATACAACATTACAAGATCTTGTTGAGACAAGATTCGATCTATAAGCCAGTTGCCACAAGAGCGTTGTAAATCCATCACAAAAACCCTTCAATTAGAAAAGCATGAACTCAGTTGAACTTGTCTCCTTCAATTAAAGTAGGCAGAAGTCTCTAAAAGTGAGGAAAGACATTTTTGAGATTGAGGTAAAACTACGAATGAAAATACGACTAAGAGTGGAAAATGACGCCATGCACGCAATTCAGTCCAAACTGCATGAATGAATGAATGTACAAAGCGGATTCGAGCGAGCATGACTTCATATGGTGATAACGAATATAGCCAACGAAGAAAAAACCGGAAGAAATAAGTAAACCACTCGAAGCGTCAGTAGTGATGTGTCTTTCTGGGCAAACTACGGGGGGGGGGGGACATAAGTGTCTTCCCGTGAACACTACGGGGGGGGGGGGACACAAGTGTCTTCCTGGGCAAACTACAGGGTGGGACACTTTGAAATTCTTTCTCCTTATTTCCCCTGCCATGCATGAAACTAATCTTAGGAAACCATTTTCCCTCCACTTGCGTGACTGGTTTGCCGCTTTGGGCTTGAAACCATTTTAACTACCACCGCTTTGAAAGTGAATTCGTCATATGTCTGCGCCAGGGTACTTTAATCTTGTTTTGGTCTGGGCCCATTTCAACATTTTACCCACAGTTATACAGAACCTACACACCCAATACCAGAATACGAATTCCAAATGCCACCAAGGCGAAAACGTTTCTTGTTGGACTGCTTTCTGTGTCGCTCCAAATTTTTAAATTCTAAAGATCTTTTTACTCATTTTGAAGAAATACACGCCAACAATTTTAGATATCAATGTGAAAACTGCAATCAGAAAATTTGGCGTTTAATTGACACACGATACCACCAGTGTGAAAATTCAGCAGTTATTGCGCCCCCTCCAATTATCCAAAACCCTGTTTTAAGGTGTAAAATTTGTTTCAAAGTTTTTACCCAGCAAAATGGTTTGACTAACCATGTTAAAAGTCATTCCCCCATGGAAATTATTCTTAGTCGTCGTGGAATCCCGATAAAACGGCGTTAGAGAAACCTTTTATTTGTCTTCTTTTTATAAAAGTTTCAATTTTTACATTAATTTGTATTTAGTTTATATGAATGCTTTTATAATTTATCCATGCACTTCAACTACAACTAAATGTAAGTTATCAGTTATCTTCACTGCTTGAATTGTATAATACTAGACGTCTGCGTTTTGGTGTTGGTTCTATTATAAGACTATTACTTGAAGATAAATCAGACATATCACTATTATTGCTTGCTTCGCATTCAACTGCTTCCAATTCTAGAAAAGAATTGTCAAGGGCTGGCGGGGAAATTGCGTAGGGTTCATTCCAGTCAACAATATCTTGATCAAGCTCACTTTCTGAATAATCGGGCTGATTGAATCCTGGATCGGGGGGAGAAAAGCTATTGTTTTCAGATATCACATTTTCCGGGGTTGGTTGTGAAATTGAATCCAAGTCGCTTTCGTTTTCTGACTCCCAATCCCAATCATTTAATATAACATTGTGAAATGCAAATTCTCTAATATTTTTATGTCCAAATGGTAGGGAGTTTATTGGGTCAAGGTAAAACCGCTTGTCACAGTAGGCCGAAAGCGCAACTCTGTTTTGTTCCAGTGTCATCAACTCATGTTTCTCTGATTTGATGGTCACATTTTTGACGCGGACAATTTCCCCGCTGTCCAATACTCTCTTGAAGACCTCGTGCTTTAGTTGCTTTTGCCCCTCATGTGTTACTCCCTTTGCACTTTTCTTCTGACAGTCTGAAAGAACATTACAATCAATCCATTTTCTATTTTAATCTATGTGCTTTCCTAATCTAGGTTTCAATGTTCCTGTTATATTAAAAAGACGCTTCCATGAATTTGGTTAGTTTCAAAACTGGAATTTGTTTTAATAAAATATAATGTTACACATACCCTTCGTTTGTATTGAATACATTTTGGGTTTCAAGCCACAGAACTCTTCCATTACCACCCCTGCCAGTTCGTCTTTGAATTTGAGAGTTACCATGTGATTTTCTGTGTTGTACAATGCGTTATCAGAAGGGTAGTTGGAGAAATCGAATTCTGTGTTGACTTCTGCTCGTGCTAGCTCCTCATACAAGTCATCACAATCAACAGCATAGGTAAGTGAGTCCGTATCAGAGTATAAAAGTTCACACTTAAACCACTGTTTCATATTCTCGTAGTGAAATCGAAACATGAATGCTTTTGAAAGATCCAGAATTGAAGCACCAACTATTGTAGGTTTCACCCAGTTTATTTTCGTTTTTCTTGTAGTCACGACTGCCATGTTTTCATCAAAAATTTTAAAGGATTTCATGTTAAACTTATCTGTGTGGTTGAGGAGAGCTCGTTCATCTCGGACCAGGAAAGCGTTAACTCGATTTCGCATGCTTTCACAACACTTTCCAAAAGCAGAGTTGTTCATGAGTTTGAAGAAGTTTTCAGCAATTTTGCTGGTTGCTGCTTGCCGCAATCTTGTGTTCAGTTCGATATACTTTGCCATCCACTTTGATTGTCTGAACTTGAGCACCTTGTGCAGTTTTGAAACTTTAAGGCCGTTTCGTTCATAAATCTTCAACGTTACATAGTGTAGTGTATAATCCTTCTTATCATAGAGTGTTTGAAGCAGTTTGTTGCACTTTGAAACTTTTGGGAGATGATATTCTTCCAAAAGGTCCAACTGGTAACTACTCAACCACATGCTGTCTACAGGTTCTCGGGTGGGTGCCATTGGAAAATCTTGGTGAGCATCGTGAATTGAGTCGGGGTAGTCCAAGTCGACGCAGACGATATATCCAAATTCAGCGTCGTCTGGAGTTTGCAAAATTTGTTCAATCGTCACTTTTGTGTCCGTCTGGAAGGAATTGAGTGGCAAGCAGAAATCCTTCATGATCCCACCATAGAGGTTATTAGCGTCTATGGTGAGACCATATGTTGATTTTTGCGTGTCATCAAAACGTTCCAGATATTTGTTGTTTGGCGTGAACAGTCTTTTTGTGTATACCGAGGACATACCCCCTCGCAACAATTCTTCTGCTATATCAAGATGGTTGCGATCTGTGAGAAGTTCCAGGTCGGGTTGACATATCTTCAGAAAGGCATCGCCCGCTAAGTGTGGTGCTGATAGATATTGAGCACAGTCCAAGCTGTACGAGTCCAGACAGACTGCTCGTAGCCGCTCAAACCAGCAGGCGAGCTGTAGGGTGTCGACTGTCAAGTACAGATCGTGATATTCACCCATGTTTCTACAATCAAATTTTTCGAAGATCAGCTTTGCTTTTTCGTAGTCAGCTTCGGTTATTGTCACTTTTCCTGATTTGAGTTTGTTGACCCAGCACTTCTTAGGCGGCAATTTTTTTAGCTTGAATTTTCTGAAGGTGTCCATGTAGGAGTAGGGGTAGAATCCTTTACCGTGCAGTAGTTTCACATCATTTTGGTCACAGTATTCGAAATGGTTATCGAGTATATCGAAACTGTCTTCAGGCAAAGACTGAACTAGTTTATCTAAAGACGATTGCATGAAGCGAAGAGAATCGATAAAGCGAAGTTCTTCGTATATGGGTATGACGTTTTGATTTTTGTTCACAATATCTTTGATCCAAACTTTAAAGCTAAAACTGATATAATTCTCATCAGTTTGAGGTATTATTGAAAATTTATTGTTAAGGTTGCAGTGATGTAGACTCTTTACAACATGATGCAAGTCATATCCTGACAAGTTGTGTGCGATTATGGGGACGAAGCTCTGTGTTCTGCGCTGTAGGTTACACTTTGAGTGAGCCCACCCAAGAAACTGATTTGAGAAATGGCAGTGATCCAAGACTTTTTCGTTGTCCGCAGAAAAACTAGTTTCGCATATCCAACAGTGAGTCGCAAGCTCTTTTGCTTGTCCAACTGCTCCTGTGAAGTACCTGTGTTTTTGCTTTTTCTCGTAGATATCTTTTGCCAGTGTCTCCATTTGCTTCACAAAGACTTGCATGCAATCTTCACCTCTGTACAGATGGAAGAACTCCAAATTTGGACTTCCATGTGAAATGGCTACATAACAGTAACCGCTCGGAATGTGTTTGTCCAACACACGAGTCCCTGAAGTCTGTGGGTTTTGTTCAACTGATGATACCGGAACAATGATTGACTCCAGGTCAAAATAGACAACCAGTGGAAGAGCTGTTTTTGCTTGAAATTTTTTGAAAGCGAGACTGTTGCTGTCCGGCTCAGGTAGCAGAACTTGACAAGTTTCGAAGTGATAGCAAAGTTTTTCGTGTTTTTGAAGCGTTTCGTTGTTCGAGCAAACATGAAAACAGTTGCGACAGATTTTTGCGCGTGCATCAATCTGTCGCCCTTGCACTTTTCGAACTAAGTTTACCAGGTCCGTTATCAGCACGTAGTGATAACGTTCACCATCAGTTATCAGTAGGAGATCAACGACAAAATCAGAGTTGTGCTTTGAAATTCGGAAAGGATACAAACTTTTCTTTTCGTATCGAAAAACGTTCACTTTTACTTCATTACATCTTTCAAACGCGCTTATTTTGTCAATTGGCATCGGCATCGGGAAATCTCCTACTGCTTGATGAGTTAAAGGGTTTGAGCGAGCGTATGTTGCGGGGTTTGTTTTTTTGCTGTACCGATCCCCAGGTTGCGTGAGGGGGCAACCTTTCCCCTGCAAATGGTAGGCAGCCGTGAAACAATACAAGAAACAGTTTGGATCGTTAAAGTTTCGGATATTGAGCAGACATTTTAGAGCGCTAAGTTCAGTTGGAAGTGCTATATAGGTTGATCCCCGAATAGGGTTGAATTTTGCAAATCGAATTTCGAGTTTTTCTACCTTTTCAATAATCCAACCACTTCCACTTGTGGCATACATTGAAACCACGTTGACAATATGCTGCACGGACTCAAAGAACTGCTCTTCGGAGAGAGCATCCGTGTACACAATTTGCATTTCAGCGTTAGCGTAAATTGTTACGTGTTTTTCTTCTTCATTAATCCCCTTAGTGAGTGTAATGCTTAGAGAAAGTTGAATTTTCTGAGGACCTTCGAGGGTCTTTTGACGTATAAGTTCATTGATGTGATACCTCGAAGAGTTCATGAAAGACAAAACGTCAGTGTGATCATTACCTTCAATCTCGTAGATCTCCAGAGCACCTCGAATTGCCGACTGTACTGGTACTGCTTGATTATTGCTTTGGCCTCTGTTCCAAACAGGCAATCCGTGAGCATTCTTCCGATGTTGATGAAAGTTACTCTGGTTGTTGAAAACCAGAGTGCAGTAGGCACACTGATTTTGGACTTCTCCACCGTGCTCCCGTCGGGTGTGTTGGTTCACTATCAGGATGTTGTGAGTCTCAAAACCACAAGTGCTACACTCCAAGGCTGGGAATTCCGGTTGAACTCCATGAACGCGCTGTTTGTGTCTTCGAAGGCTTCTTTTGTCGGCCAGTTCCTTTGCGCAAATTTCACACGGTTGGGTCATTTTTGAGTTTTTTCAATTTTTTTCTTTCGAAAATTCAACTGACTGCTTTACTGAGAAAACGACTGAGCAAATGAAGTCAAATTGTAACAACAGTTAACTGGTACAATTAGAGGGAGTGTTAGTTGGTTGAAAGTTGTGTTCTACACGAGAAAAATTTCCCTATAAGGGTGTGCTTGCACTTTGACACTATTTGCCAGGTTTGGAACGCAAATCTTGGTAGGAGTGTAGGTCAAATTTAACCCATGTTAACTTTTGACCAATAAGCGGTGTGTTCATGTTTCAGAACTACTCATTTCCATTATTTCCATGCAAGGTAAAAGTTTATTGTGTAATTTTAGTTATATCTGTTATCTACCACAACTGAAACATAGCTAACGCAGTATACTTACAATATACTCTTTTCTGTCGGGAAACAGTTCAAGTGTTCAAAATACTCTTCTACAAAAGTTGTTTTAGACTTTCTCTACTCTTCGAGGGTTGTATCGAAATTCCGTTCTATTTTCAACCTTATTATCAGTTTTCACTTTTAGGTTTCTGGAATACTTGGCAGTATTCTTATACCATTGACTAAAATTGTTCTAAACTGCTATTATCAGCGTGTTTCATGTGAACATAAAGTAATTCCATGAAAGACACTCTATCTTATCATTGTGCAAAAGTAAATTGTAGCTATATATAAGACAAAGATAGGTCGAAAGCAATTGAAATTAAGGATTTGATATTTACCACTGGTACTGATAACACATTTACCAAATGTCATTTGGTGAAAACCATAAATGTGGCTGTGGAATAACTAAATGCATTCTATTTACAGAAAATGAACTTCTTTAGAAGCTTAAAAACCTTTTTCTACTATATGATGAATAAAATAAAAGTTTTTTTGTAACTACTTAAGTAGAGAGATTTTTGCACTTTTACAGAATTCCTACATATGAAAATTGACTTTTTACCATTTAAAAACCTTTTTTTACCCTATGGTTAGTAAAATAAAAGTTTTTTGTAACAACTTAAGTAGTGAGATTTTTGCACTTTTACAGAATTCCTACATATGAAATTTGACTTTTTACCATTTAAAAACCTTTTTTTACCCTATGATTAGTAAAATAAAAGTTTTTTGTAACAACCTAAGTAGTGAGATTTTTGCACTTTTACAGAATTCCTACATATGAAAATTGACTTTTTACCATTTAAAAATCTTTTTTTACCCTATGGTTAGTAAAATAAAAGTTTTTTGTAACTACTTAAGTAGTGAGATTTTTGCACTTTTACAGAATTCCTACATATGAAAATTGACTTTTTACCATTTAAAAACCTTTTTTTACCCTATGGTTAGTAAAATAAAAGTTTTTTGTAAATACTTAAGTAGTGAGATTTTTGCACTTTTACAGAATTCCTACATATGAAAATTGACTTTTTACCATTTAAAAACCTTTTTTTTACCCTATGGTTAGTAAAATAAAAGTTTTTTGTAACAACCTAAGTAGTGAGATTTTTGCACTTTTACAGAATTCCTACATATGAAAATTGACTTTTTACCATTTAAAAACCTTTTCTTACCCTATGGTTAGTAAAATAAAAGTTTTTTGTAACTACTTAAGTAGTGAGATTTTTGCACTTTTACAGAATTCCTTCATATGAAAATTGACTTTTTACTGTTTCAAAAACTTTCATTCTTCAATATGTGTTTTAAACAGAACTTTACTTGCTTGCTGTGTTTTTATGTTTTAACATATGAGATTTTCTTCCAACGTTCACTAAGTAACAATTTGACGGAATACTTTTTGATTCTGCCTTCTCTTTCGCGTTTTATTCTCTAAACAAAAAAGAGATATTATGATGTTCAATTAAAATTAGAAATGCAAATTGATATTTTTTTACATTTTCACACCAAAAAATATTAAACCACACAATTTATTTAGAGGTTCATAGAAATGGTGACAGTTTCAAAAAGTTTCAGTTTTCCGAGTTCAGGTTAGTCCTCAAATATATCCATAAGTGGTGTTCGATTGGCACGTTTTTTCTGTGGAGCATTGCATACTTTGGGAGTCTCTGAATTCAAGGGTGTTGTGTTGGTTGAGGTTCTGTACGTTTCGAAGGATACTGTAGCATTCTCTGCACTCTGCGTTGGTGTCACAAAAGTTGTCTCTGAAAGAAGAGAACTATCGAAGTTCGGTTCGAACTGCTCGGTTGACCCCATATTCCAAGACAATTTGTCTATGATTGAAGCGATGACTGTTTTTCGTTTTGTGTCTGTTGTTTCCGGCGTAACAATGGGGCTTGGGTCGTTCGTTGCCGGTGATCCAATTGGTGAAGTAGCTGGTGAAGTTGGCGAAGGTTGAATTCCCCAAAGTTGAGCCAGTTCTTCAATTGCCTGGAATTGGCCGAGTTGATTCTCAAAAATAGGCACACAGTCACAATCGTATCGGTACAAAAGTCTCTTTGTGTCTGGAGAAAGTGTTTCAATGTCATAGGGGAAAAGTAGGGGCATTTTCCGAGGAACACTGTATCCTCCAGCTGTTAGCACAGTTTTCGTGCCATTGTCTTCTGTAGATACGTATTTATCTGGTAGTGTTGCAACAAAATTCACGAACATTTTTGGTATGATGCAATGTTCAATTGATCTCCAACAGCCTTTTTCGCTATTTTTCTTCTGCTGTATAAAAACTATGTAGTTTTCGTATTGAGTGTGATACACAATACTGCGCTCCCAAGAATCTTCAGACTCGCAAAGAATGTGGTAAGACATTATTTGTAAAGCACTTTTACAGTTTGTTCTCTTTAAAATGCAGCAGAACTGAACAACTATAGTCTTGAATTTAAAACGAATAAATAAAATCCGGCAAATACCAACATTAGCAACACTTGTGAAATTTGTTGAATACTTAACACACCCGGGTCAAGGGTTGTAAATGCAATTGTGAATGTTTACTCTACATGAACTTGTCTGTGTTATAGTTTTATGTTTTTGTAACTAGTTGCAAAGTGTATAAGAAAGTCTTATCTACACAGACTTAAACACAATAGTTTTCAGTTTTATTATGTTGATATGTATACTAACGTTTATAATGTATGCAATAGCAAGAAGTTTACAACCAGTTTTGTTTAGTATAGACTGTGTTATATCAAAGGCCTAAAGCCTTCTATCAAACGCTTGCTGTGTAATTGTGAGTTCTTTCTTATCTATGGACACACCCAGAGGTCACATTTGTTTTCCATTAAATTGTACTAGTTCCTGCTCTATGTTGAGTAATATTATCCAAATATAAACTTTATTACCAACGCAATAAAACAGTTTAAGTGAGGGTCGCGAGTTTTGTCTTACATTTTGACAAAATTGCCAAGTTTTATAACCTAGACTTACATTCAAATTCAAATCAGAAGCTTAAATGTTAACCAAGAGCGCTCTTATCAGTAGTAAGCATTTAAAGTGTTGTTTGTGTTTTTTGTGTTAAAGGTACTTGTAAATAAAAATCATTTCCGAAAATTCTTTCAAAACAGGTAGTTTGACACAGTTTAAGTACACAATTCTTGAAAATGCCATTTACTGCTGATAAGGACGCAGAGTTTGGAGACGTGTATTTTGAAATCTCTAGAACAGAGTAAAGATTGATACGCGCAACAGTGAAGTCTTATGAAAATACGGGTGCCTATGTATTTCTCAAGCTATTTAAAAAAGTTGACAAGGAATATGAACTTCAACAACGAATTACTCTAACTTTAGATGAGTTTGAGCTTTTGTCAAAAAAGTCAGCAAAAATACGGTCTGCTGCTGTAGGTACAGCTACTGAAAACGATCAAGCTAACAAAGCTCCAGCAGCGAAAAGACGTAAAACTAAAAAAGACGACGAGCACGACAATTCAGACTAATTATAATATATTAGAAAATGGTGGAAGCGATGTATGAGCGTTCTCCGGGTTTCTTCAAGCAGTTTCAGAAAAACTTTAAATATTTCATATCGGAAGAAAAACCTAATTTTTCTTCTCTCAAGAACTTTGCCTTTTGCATGCATTTTGAGAGTGTCCACTGTGATTACAACCCTACTAATCATTACCATGTTCTTATCGACGTGTCGGAGTTATCAGCAGACTTTCTCAAACAAACAAAACCGTGTTCAGTTCCGTGTCTTTTTACAACTTTCAAGTATCTGTTCTCGTCTTCGGACACACTGGAGGCAAAGGGAGATGTTTTTCAAAAACTCTTGCTGGCAGTGGAGTACAACAAAAGCAATTTCAACGGATTCTCAAAAGCAGACACTACTGCATCCATTCAAAAGCGTTTGCCAATTTTTACGAAAAACGTCACAAACAAATTTCAACAACCTGACTGCTTATACCGAAACATTGCTGGACACAAAAGTTTGGAATTAAATGCATCGAAGCAAAAAAATCAACCAATTCGAACTGATCAACTAACAACTGAAACTCTGAAAAGATTTCAATCGATTCTCTCTGGACCGCATGTTGGTGCTTTTTGTCAAGTAATGGATATTTTTATTAGTGGATATGGAAAGTTGGAAATTGATTCTGATGTTCTGTGTGTTCGATTCCTTTATGAAAAAAATAAATTTTGAAAAAAAAATTTATTTTCAATATGGGTTAGTAATATTAGAACATCATATGAAGCGCAAAACGAAGCAAATCAATATCACTCATTTTTACAAGTTTTTGTCCATTGAAAATAATATGAGCAATATAAATACAAAATAATCCACACAAAATTGAGTTTTGTTTCTGTATAGGTTGGTTTCTCAGTAATTCATATACGGTATTAACATTAAAGTTTGAGACTATTCTGCTCTGCAAGTGTTTGTATGACGATAGAGTTTGGCCTAAGGGATCTGCAAAAATAATTTTTTGATCTTTTTGGCAGAGAAGAATCCAATGGGTTCCAATTGATGCAGACGTTGAAATATTGACTATAATGAAGCTGTTGTCGGTTAAGTTGGTTGGAAAATTATCAGCCGCATAAACTCCACGAAATTTGTATTTGAGTTCCGAACATCTCTGAATTAGAGAGTTCAAGTTGTCTTCGTCCATTAGTTTGTTAAAATATGATTCTTTGAAACTTTCCGCGCCGAATCAATATAAATGGTACTTGCTTTTTCCCCAATAATGAATATTTTTACATTATGAGCTAAGGCAGCAGAAAACTTTAGTTCAATTGATACAGAACAATTGGTAAGTTCAGGGTGAATAAAATCGTGAGATGCCTGCTGAGTACTCGTCAGATCGAAAACCATAATAAAATGATTTGGGTAGTCTTCTAGACTGATTCCATGTCCATTGTCGATATAGGCTAGATCTGACAGTGTTAAAGTAAACACGTTTTGAATCATCAGTTGAAATAGGACTATCAGCAACGGGAAGACCATTACGGTAAATGCAAATTTGTTCCAAATTGAATTTTCTATAGTGAAATGGGTTAAGCAGCTTGCTTCCGAGGAAAGCTTCGTTCGTGTTTAAGCAAATGGCGAGTCTTCTAATGGGTTCTCTGCCAAAAACATCTTCTTGCTTCCAGCTCTGCAAACCGGCAGAAGCCAGAAAAGTTTTAGGAATCGTTTCTAGGTAAGGATAGGATGCGGGACTGGACAGCAGGGTCTTTTCTATTGCTGACACAACATCATCGTTCAGCGTCATTTTCCGTACATATAAGTTAGCTTCTGTAATTTTTATTTTGTAGGATTTTGCAGCGTCATCTGAAATTAAAGAAAAATCGTCAATTGATCGCCGAAAAGAGATTCGGAGTGTTACACCACTGAGAAGATGTCGATCACAGGTAAAGAAGTCAACCGCCACCTTTCCGTAAAATGTACACTCAGCAGATGCTCTGACTAAAGTTTTTCGTCTGGTGATTTCGGATGCTGCAATTCCCCCGGGGTTTGCTTCATAAGAATAGCCTTGACATGCCAACCACGTGCTTTTGGCATCTTTATTGTGAGAAAACTCGGTTTCGATGAAACTTTTGTGGGCATAGTTACCATTGGCACGAAATTTTCAAACCGTTAGCAGATACTGTACAATCAGAAAAAAGTGAATGTAGGACATTGTTGCAAAAGTATGGCGCGTCTGTTTTAGTCACATCTGCAGCAGCAGTGTTGTCATATTTCAAATCAGCATCAGAAGACTGTACAATCTTGCACTTGATTTCAAGAAAAAATTTTTGGAGATCAATGAAATTGTTGCGGTCTCCTGCAACTTCAAACTCTAGCATTGGTCCATTAGGGCTGTAAACCGGTCCCAATTTCTGACAAAAACTTCCATCAAATGTAACAAGGAGAGCTGGTTTCTCGAATAAATCCAACGAACTATGCGTTGCTTCGGCTGGTAACATATTACCGATCATCTTTTACTTTGGCGAAGAAGTCCGACCGACTTCTTTTGGGTACTCTTTTTCGTGAAATGGTGGTTTTGCGTTTGGTTGTTTTCCTTGGTCCAGCGCGTAAGCGTTTTGAATTCCTTCTAATTCTTCTCGTTCGTCGCATTCGGAGAGCTAAAGATCCACCTGTTTGTTTTTTCACTGTGTTTGATATGGTGTTCTTTAGAGCTTGCTTTGGTGATTTCTTTTTACCGATAACTTCCATCAACTCAGGGACGCCTTGTGGCAACAGTTCTTTTCCGATGCGTTTAGCTGCTGGCAGAACAAACTTCCGAGCAAGTGGCAGTGCAACACGTCCAATACCGCTAGCTAATGCTCCAAAACCACTACCTCTTTGTCTATAGTGACCGGAAAAGTGAGGCAATGATGATGCTTGGTTTGCGTAGTAGGAATCCATTTAATCACCAAATTTTTTAAATTGTAGTGTTAAAATAACTTTACCAGTCCCCGAAAAGGGAACTAACTGTCCCGTTTCAGTTCGTAGCTCAATTGATATTGATTGAATGGTGTTCGAAAGTAGTTTTTTGTAGTCTAAATTTGTGAAAACTGTCCGGTGAGTTGGCTCCAACTCACAAACGCTACCGTTTTTCAAACGCTGTTTTGAATCAATGACTCTTAACAATGGTGCTTTCGCATCACCCACATACTGATACTCAATAATGTTTGTGTAAATAAAAATTAAATGCTTTCCAGCGCAAAGGTCTGCTGGAAAATCACCATAATAGGCTTTCGTATCATCATTTTTCATTAATCGGTTCGCTGTTGTGGGAATCATTTTGTATCCAATATGAATTCCGTAGCCATCTGGAATACCTTTAAAGCCAATTATACTGGGTATTTCTTCACTTGGAAAGGTAATTCCCTCGTATTTACCAAAAATCATTTCGTATTTCCCACTGCTTTTGATTTCTCGGAAAGAGAAGTTAGGCAGTCCAACTGTTCTCTTGATAGTTGCTAAAAGTTGAGCAACTGTATCATAAGTGCCAGCCATAAACGCTAATTTTTCTCCATTGTAGGGTCGTGAAATGACGTTGGATCCAGTTGCGCGATTTTGTGATTCCTCATATCCCCTGAGACTGAACGCAACCAAATCTCCACTAACTATGTGTTCAATTTTTGTTGGAAAAATGATTTCACTCAGAGCCACTCTCCAGTCTCCTGTGAGATTAATTTCATCATTAAAAAAATTTCTGAAATTTGCTAAAGTGTTTTCCTGGAAAACGTCCATCGAAGCAGATGATATAACGTGTACTGTGAACTCATCCTCAAAACGGTTACTACTCATTTTGATTTGGAGATTCTCGTACTAGTTGTAATTCTGGCTGGTAAAACTTGCCCTGGATAATATCTTTATTAGAATCAATAAGAGAATATGTAGGTGGATTAAGCGTCGGAATACCGGCAATTTCAAAAATTTCGTCAGTGAAAGATTGCTTGTATCCTTTTCGGAAAGTTTTTTCCTTTTTAACGATTCGAACAAAATCACCCACGTAAAGTTTTGGTTTTTGACTGCGACGTGTCTCCACAGTTAATGATACAAGTCTTGGTACATCTTTTTTGGTAACTTTGTTAGGAGCAATTTTGGTGACACGATTAACACGGGAGTTGATAGTTTTTACGAATTGATCCAAATTGTTAATATAAGAATACGTCCATTTTTCCTCCAAATATCGGTAAATAATATTTTTTAGTGACCTGAGGTTTCTTGCTGCAAACGCAGACTTCTTTTCGCTAAAAGTACTATACAAATGAATTCCTCGTATGTTGCAGAGTGTTTTGAAAGCTCCCAAAAACTCAGTACCATCATCCACCCAAACTTTTTGTGGTTGCTTGTGTTTGATCATGTTTCGGAAGGCCTTTGCGGTTTCTGTTGCATTTTTTGTTTTCAACGGTTCAACACGTAGATACATCGAGAGGCAGTCAACTGCTACGAGCAAATATTTAACATCACGATTTTATTTTGCAAGTGTATCAACATGAGCTAAATCTAAAGACCAGATTTCATTCAGATCGTTGACGATTACTTTTAATCGCGGAAAATTCAACCGCTGCGCACGATATTTTGTGAAGGATGGTTTTGTTTCCAAATACATTTTGACTTTTGTCATTGGCAGTTTACTGAAATCTTTTAATCGCTTTGAACTTTCGAATGATGCTGGACCTTTAGAATAGAGTCTATCCAGTAGTTTCACATCTTTAATAGTTAGCCCATTTTTTTCCTTTCGTCTCCTGCTCTGTCTTTTTGTTTGTTTGATTTTTTGGTTCTGCAGTTTTTGATCCGGAGGCTTTACTTTGACTTCCACTGCTCTGTTCGCTTCTTTGTTGTTTTTCTGATTCTCCTTGAATTTGTTCGGTTTCCTCTTCTTTCTCCTCATCGCTGTAAACGTCTTTGAGAACTTTTTTAGCATGAGTGTTGGATACTAAGTGCGGGGGTATCTTGAGTTCGTGCAAAATATTTGTGTACACGGCTAGGTCAATTTTCTTTGTCGGCTGTTGCAAATTGTACAAAAAAGTTGACACTTTAACTCTCATAGGTTTGTCCTCAATATGAAGGAAACCACTCGGGTCCTCAATGGAAACTGTTTCTGAACTTAATATCTTGTTTAGGATGATTTCCGCTCTTTGGATTTTGTTTTCTTCCATTAATTCTACTTCTGACATTATAGAGTCAAAGTCTGATTGTCTTTTTTTCAATGAGGGCTCAATTTCGCCATCATCACTAAAGAAAGACTGTACACTTTCACTTCCATCATCCAATTCACTTTTTAAATCAACACTACTTGTTCTTCTTCTTTTGCGCTTTTTCACGATATTAGTTTTATTAGTTTCCTGTTCAGTCGCCTCTTTGCTTTCAAAATCGGTTGGGTTGTTTCGTTGGAGGAGTGACAATTGAGCAGCTTTCTGTTTATGAATGGGATTATCCAAAATTTCGGATCTAGTCGGTTGTTTTGACACAAACATTCTTTTCGGTATCAAGACAAACTCTTCCGCATGCATTACTATTTCTTCAGGTAAAGGTAACAAGAGAGACTTATGCTTCGAAGTAGATGTAAATTTTTTACCAATAGCTGACGCTTTTTCCTCAAACTTGTCTCTTTGGAAAGAAAATGTCGGAATGATGTCTCGTAGTTTTCAAGTAAACTTTTATCTGTGGGCACGTTTCCATTTATAACATTGAGAAAGCATTCACAGAGAAATTTTATAAATTTATTTGATGATTTTTTGATGAATTTTTTTAGCATGCTTTCCGGCATTTCGAGCATTCGCCTCAGCATACATATCTCTTTCTCTCTCATTTGTGAGGTGGGTAATTACAGCTTTGGAAGATGGCAGATAGAAAATTGTTGGCCCCGGTGGTACAATATTTGAACAATAACGTAGTGAGTCGGTTGTTTTTGGGTCTAAATCAATCAATAAGTGTCCGAATGGTTGTTTTGTTGCAAGATCATAGCTGTCTTTTAAAAAGTTTGTGTTATTGAGTTGTTTTCCAATATAACTTATCTGCTGTATATCTCTGGGAGATTTGAACAAAATGATGTGTGTTGTGTTGAGATCAATTGTTCGAGACCATTTACTCTGTTGAAACAAATTATGCTTAACATAGATAACACTGATTTTTTTGTGGCGTCCAGCTGTTGCAAGTTTTGAAAACTCCTTGTCATTGAAAATTTCCTCGCAAGAATCGTCAAAGACGAGCAAACAGTTTTCCAACTGTGAAATGAATTCAAATCCCGAGAATTTGGTAAAATAAATGTTCAAGTTACGCTCCATCGTTTGAAATTTTGGTTGATCGTGTTGATAGAAATAGTATATTGACTTGAAATTAGGGAAAAACGTATTCTTAAGAAGCATTTGAAAAATAATTTCGGTCTTTCCACAACCTGAAGGACCACAGACTGCCATGAAGAGACGATCACTCGTTGAGATTATTTTATTCATAACTTAGGATTTGGAAGTGCGTATCCAACTGTGCACGATAGCAATGAAAACCAAAATGTTGATTCTTCACAATTGAGGTGGAAGAAAACTAATTTGGTCAGCGAAACTACAATAAGAAAAACTATTATCGAAACTTGTGTAAAATAAACTACCTCAGAGCGCGGTAATCTAGAATTGCAAAACCTCCAAGACCGTCTCTCTTGGTTTTGATCATCAAAAACCAAGTCAGTGATTCCTGCTCCACTGCCAGCGCACTCTAATTGATCTCCTGATTGACTCATTTTGAAAGCAAATGATTTTCAAAAATGAATTTAATTCAAAAATTCTGTTAGTTTATTTATTTAGTTAGTTCATCAACCATAAAAAATTCGTATGTAATAAATTCAGAGTTTTTGTCTTCCTTCTTATATTTTACTTTATAGTTCGCTTGGAATCCGTAGTCATTGCCATAGTAGACAATTGACTCCACCTTTCCTTCTCTGACTACCTCTTTGATTTCATCGGGGAGACTCTCATCGTCCAGGGGTACTGGTACTGGCACTGGATACTTGGGCGTAGGTAAAGGGGTTAGTTTCAGTTTTTTCATTTTCTCTTGTAAAGACATGATACATTTGAAAGTACTCCAGCAGTGAAAGATATTTCTTTAGTGTTTCAATTTCAGCAGTATTACAA
The DNA here is from genome assembly GCF_964194025.1 of Convolutriloba macropyga. Classification (NCBI taxonomy): domain Eukaryota; kingdom Metazoa; phylum Xenacoelomorpha; order Acoela; family Convolutidae; genus Convolutriloba; species Convolutriloba macropyga. The sequence goes on from NC_134481.1 coordinate 21,971,223, forward strand.
AGTATTTGCTGCTTCCTCAGTATAGTTTGTCCACGAGAATCAATTTTTTCTTCTTTTAGAAAAGTCACTGTCAACTGGTTATCACTCGCAATGCAACTGCATACTGTCAAATTTGGAGATAAATTCACTTGAAGAACTGAAGGAGTTGCTTTCTCCACACGACGACTCATTAGTTGGTAGTGTTATCCAATAAAAGTACACCTGTGCCTTTCTCTTTGCGCAATGCTTTTTCTTTTGTTTGAATGGTAGTATAGATGAATGAAGTGAACAAGTCAAGTGCTCTACTGGAGTGAAGATTTCTTCAATTTTTGGACATAGCAATGTTTCTAAATTTGTGACGTCTTTTTGAAGGAGTTTTTGCAGTGTCTCCGTCTTCTCCTTCCCCTTTGCGTAGAATTTAGCAGTAGGAAAACGGATCTTGATTGCTATAAATATTTGTGATAGAAACCAGTAAGGGTAGCTGCCGCTGTCCCACGAAATACCATGCAAATGCTTCGATACCCACTGATGCGATTTCCTCTCACTCGAGGACAGCGAGTTGAAGGAAATTGGAGGAAGAAAAAGAACCGTGTCTGAGTAGTTGTTTGAACAAATAGATAATTCTTTTATAATGAATCCACTCTTTTTGTGTCGAAAACCTTCAAAATCTATAACAACAATCTCCGGACTCAACATTCCAGCAAACTGAATAAGTTACGTTTAAAAGTTTTCAGGAACATGCAGAAGAATAAACCTGTCAGGTGACCAACGTAAGCGTTTGTGATTGGACAAGGCAAAACGTAAGAGTATCCTGGACCCTTTTGGCTATACTCTGCAATAAATCCAGAGGCATCATGAAGAATTGCATGTAAGCGAAGCACTTTAAATGATTTCAAATAAGTATCCAATGAAGAGTTATCTATTCCAATGATCCCACCATAAGGCCTCAGTTTTAGTGCAATTTCGAGGTTAACATCAGGGTCCAAGTGCAAGCAGGTTGCCAAAAAGTAAAGAAATCTTTCATTATGTTCTGGATAGTCTGTTTTTATTAAATTATAGATTTCATGAATGGTTTTTAAATCTACCGTCGCGATTGTTGTTGTCATGCTGTTTTTGAGCAAGCATTATAGACAAATGAAAATTAGGTGACTTTTGCAGGGTATGATAATTACTTTTTTTGTTTGTGTCTACATGACAGCTCCTTTTCCCCCAAGGTTTTTAAAGTTCTTCCTGGTTGGTTTCCTTAAACTGATTTTTTTTTTAAAATGCAAGTGTCCCCCCTCCCCTCCATCAGACTCAGAGAAAAACAAAGAAAAAATCTAAGTGTCCCCCCTGTAGTTTGACCGGGAAGACACTTGTGTCCCCCTGTAGTTTGACCGGGAAGACACTTGTGTCCCCCCCTGTAGTGTTCACGGGAAGACACTTATGTCCCCCCCTGTAGTTTGACCGGGAAGACATTTGTGTCCCCCCCTGTAGTGTTCACGGGAAGACACTTATGTCCCCCCCGTAGTTTGCCCAGACCAAAACAAGATTAAAGTACCCTGGCGCAGACATATGACGAATTAACTTTCAAAGCAAAAGCGGTGGTAGTTAAAATGGCTTCAAGCCCAAAGCGGCAAACCAGTCACGCAAGTGGAGGGAAAATGGTTTCCTAAGATTAGTTTCATGCATGGCAGGGGAAATAAGGAGAAAGAATTTCAAAGTGTCCCACCCTGTAGTTTGACCGGGAAGACACTTGTGTCCCCCCCTGTAGTGTTCACGGGAAGACACTTATGTCCCCCCCCCGTAGTTTGCCCAGACCAAAACAAGATTAAAGTACCCTGGCGCAGACATATGACGAATTAACTTTCAAAGCAAAAGCGGTGGTAGTTAAAATGGCTTCAAGCCCAAAGCGGCAAACCAGTCACGCAAGTGGAGGGAAAATGGTTTCCTAAGATTAGTTTCATGCATGGCAGGGGAAATAAGGAGAAAGAATTTCAAAGTGTCCCACCCTGTAGTTTGACCGGGAAGACACTTGTGTCCCCCCCTGTAGTGTTCACGGGAAGACACTTATGTCCCCCCCCCGTAGTTTGCCCAGACCAAAACAAGATTAAAGTACCCTGGCGCAGACATATGACGAATTAACTTTCAAAGCAAAAGCGGTGTTAGTTAAAATGGCTTCAAGCCCAAAGCGGCAAACCAGTCACGCAAGTGGAGGGAAAATGGTTTCCTAAGATTAGTTTCATGCATGGCAGGGGAAATAAGGAGAAATAATTTCAAAGTGTCCCACCCTGTAGTTTGCCCAGGAAGACACTTGTGTCCCCCCCCCCCGTAGTGTTCACGGGAAGACACTTATGTCCCCCCGTAGTTTGCCCAGACAGACACATCACTACTAGCGTCGCATCTTAACCAAACAAAACTGCCGAACAACAAAATCACACTTAACAAAAGTAAATTTTATTAACTAAACACTGATTTAATTGTTTAACCTTTAGCTGAAAAATCAAGCAGCAACTGAATTTGAGGATCAGAAGTACACGTTATTGAAGACATATCCAAAATATGGGTCGAAATATGATTTGCAGAACCAACAATTTCTTTAAAAAATCAGTTGGCTGTCTCGACATACTAACCTCAAATATTTGAAGCTAAGAATTGAACACAATACAAAAAGAACGTTCATTCCTTCACTTCATGCTTACAAAATACGCAATCCCTGAGAAAAAATTTGTTTCCTTCGACACCAGAAACTTCCCTAAAAATTTTCAACGATAAAAATAAACATAACCAACTAGGGTCGGAGATAGTTCCTCACAAACGACCGGCGAGCGGTTGTCTTCGTCAGTAGCTAGCTACTGTTTAGCTAGCTACTGTCTCCAAAAAAGTTTCTGTGAATCGCATAATTTGAGACTAGTGAGCTGAGAGGCTCTAAGAGAACTTAATGCTCGCTGGACGCTACGTCGTTTTATCTCGTTTTTGAGGACAGAAAGTCAAATGGGTCAGAAGAAAAATCGGTCGTGTTATATCGCATTAAAAAAAGACCAACAGGACTAATATAATTGCTACAAACATCGTTTGAGAGCAATTAATTAGAAACAGAATAACTTGTGACACAAAAATGGTAAGACGGACAAAAACCGCAAATCCAAAAATGTGGTGCGTAAAACACTTGTATAAAACCTTAAAATTTCACTCAGAGACCTAGATGACAAATTAGGAATGCTTAAGGCAGACAGGAAACGATAACACGGATTACAATCTAAGGAAAAGGACTGATGTTAATTCTTAAAAAAAAGAAATCAAAACAGTGAGTCCAAGCCACAAAATCCATAAAATAGGAACACGGCACAAATTTTTTGTTGTACAAACAAACATTTCATTGATCGTACTCGAAAAACTAAACGGACCTAAATCCATCCATTTAATACCAAAATCCAGAGCTTTCAGAAGGAATTATGATATACAGAATCTTCTTAACACCCCTCCTAGATGCACAAAGCAATTAAATACTCATTTATTCAACTTAAAATACAAGAAAACCTATATAAATAAAAACCAAACTCAACGTACAGTTGCAAGAAAAAAGTCAACTTAAAAAAGAAGACTCGCTAACATTGAGAGTGGTACAAATATGCAAAGAAAACATTTTGCATAAAGATTAATATACCTAATCACATTCAGCAGTAACCAAGAAGCCAACAAAAACTTTAAACTTAAAACCAACAAACTTCAAAAACTGCAGAATGAAAATCTGAAAACCATGATTTGAAAAAGATTAAATTATACACGAAAATGCACCAGTTTGTTTTCAATTTTAGTAAATAAGGAAAATCCGGAAAAGGATAAAAACAAAAAACGTGAAAAAGGAAAAATTACTAAGGAAAAAACTGCAATTAGGCACCAACTTTTAACTTAAACTCCACGACTCAGGTTTTCGAAACTTGAACAAGGTCTTGAAATTTTTTGTGCATTGAAAACGACTTGGCCTCTTTAATCCTAGGAAAAAAATCCTTAATCTAATGCATATCAACTTCAAGAAAAATTGGTCGAAAATCGAATTAATGAAAAAATTTGTTTGTTTTAAAAACAACAAAAACCGAAGTTGGTAGGAAAATCATCCGATATGAAGTGATTACACAAAAGACCGCTTACCCTAAGAAAAATTAGATGATCCAAGAATTTTGAGCTTAATTTCTTTATGAGCCATAAAACTGAATTTTCAAAAAAGTTTATTCTTAGCAGCATAATGCTATTCTTCTGAAAACTCGAGGTTAAAAAATTTAACCAAATAATTAAAAACTGATAAAAAATCACAAAAATGGACAAAAAATGGCAATGATTGGCAAAATATATACACTTTTCATTCAAAAAGATTACTCAAGGTCAAAAGGTTATTCGATCAACGCCAAGAAAAAACTTCTATCGCTCAGTCCACATGGCAAATTTACTCTTTCGCTTGCAGTTCAAAACACCGCTTGAACAGTACTTCCCACTAGAAAACCTCAAGAAAGCCAATACTCCTATTCGGGTCGTACAAAAACAAGAGAAGGCCAAAAAACGCTCTCCATTGCAATTAATAAACATACCCGGCAGATTGCCGGAAAATAGCCGCCGTTGATTCCAATAACCATGAATCGGATTGACAGAATAGAAGATATTGAAAAAAAAAGATTTTTGTACAAAAACATTTTTTAAGTCCGATTTAATTTGATGGCAGTTCGTAGTTGAACATAACGTACTTCTGTTTATTAGAGAGAGGCTACAGGGGCTACTATCAATACCAATAAGCATTAGAGAGAGGCAACTAATGCTTATAGGAACGAGGTTCAAATAGCGGGCATCTAAAATTGGGCTTTATGGGTTTATCCCGTTTCTATTTCTGACTTCAATTTTTATACTGACTCTGTTCATTTTGAATTGCTTTGCTGAGCAACTGATGCTCAAAATCACTTTTAGCAGAATGAGAGAAGAGAGAAACTAGCCTAGAGAAGTCAAAAAGATTTCACGCAAAATGTTGAAAAAGCGGCAAAATGAGGTAAAGCGAAACATTTTTTTATTCGACGAAGTAAAAAAAAATAGGAGCGCTATAATAGCCGGCTGAGAAGATGAGGCGGCTATTAACAAGGAATAAGACATCAGGTATAGTTGCTTAACTTCATTTGTGAAAACCGACACCTGCAATATTTTGTTGATATCGAAAACAACACATGGTTGATACTAACCGGACTCTCACAATGCTTTGCCAGTGGGTGCTCCAATGGCCCGGGTAGAACTTTCAGGTTTTCTCGCGGAACTAGATCCAGTTCCGCACAATTTTTGCACAAATACAACGGAGGCGGCAGTTCCGATATAGTTGCTGCATCTTTTGGACAGAATGAGTAGAAAGACGATCTCAATATAGCCGATTCCGCTGGCGAACAGTTAGGGTTCATACAATTCGGACTGTTCCATGCGGTGTACGTGAAATCCGACTCGACGTTATGTGGTTTGCACTGAGGGTAATAATGAAAGAGAAGATTGGACGCAACAGCTCGAACTGCGGAAGTAGACGTCGCGATAATCTTCAGTAGACATCTAGCTACGTTGCTATGGAACTGCATGCAAGATTCCACAATTTGGGAGAACATCCAGGGTGCAGTGGCATACTGTAGAGATATCGCCAAGATAGCTTCGATTGAAGACGACGCGTACGAGGGATTCTCTAAGTAGTGCGAACTGCCTAAAACCAAATGAACATGATCAAAAGTGAATAAGTTAGCGAGGAAAAGTTTATTACATGACAATGAGCTCAGCTGCATTTAGATGGGACAAAATTGAGCTTTAATAATGAAGAAAGCTTACCAAGTAAAATGAGTGTACTAAAACAGCAATGCACACGATAAGGCTATTTATTAAAAAGGGCGATAAGAGGAAAGTTTTATGAACTTTCTTTGAGAATTTGAAGCCATTAGAAAGTACAATGATAACGAGCAAGGTTATTTTGTACTCTAAAATTGGCTACAACATTTTCCCATTTTATAAGGATCTGCACTAAAAACAACTTGAAACTGTTTTGAAAAATAATTTTGGGTTTTAGAAAACAGCGTGTTTCAGACAAAGCAAACTTTTGATCAAACACCAACGACAAACATGAAACGCAAGCAAAAATTGAACTAATCCAAAAACTGAACATAGCCGGCAGACTGTCGGAATAGCTGCGAAATAGACCTGCGTTCCGTATAATAGAAATGGAAACAGTGGTAGATCTAAAATGAAAAAAAAATCGACGCCCCTCAAAAATCTAGGTAAAACCATCCAGCGACAAATTAATAAAGCATGTTAATATTCATCCCGCAGAACACTCTTCGTAGAGACTTTTACTGCACACATGAGTTCTTTTGACCTTAAGCAAATTCAAATCAAACTTAAATTTTAAAGTGCAGAGGTCACTTTAATGATTGAGGTAAGTCAATTTTGATCAAAATCTAATCACGCTAAAAAGAGAGAGTGATAAATGACGTCACGCGCACAAATGCAGTTAGCGAGAGGAAGAAGTCATTCAGAAAAAATGACTTTTTCAGCTTGGCTGTGTGAAATGTAAAACGAAAAAGAGCGTCAGACGACGAAACAAAAAGAAAAACCAAGAGCACTGCAATATAACACCGCTCAGCTTACAGCTTCGCAGCTATAATAAAACATTTAACTGACCTAATATCATAGGGAGGAGCGAGAAACAGATCATATTTAGCAAATCTTTCTGCAGTGGCACTGGCCACAGTGGCAGGACACATATGACAGTGTAGGGAATACAATCCAACAGATCCCGGTTTAGGAAACAAAGTAGACAATTCGTCACCCCAATAAGAGCCCTGGCCATTTCCTTCTGGCCAATGGCGATGAAAGGTACGATGTCATAGAGACTGAGAATAGTGTGGAATATCTCGGAGTAGTTCATAGATGGCATTCTAGCCAGTCTCTCTCTCTCCAACTGCTTGATGTGTTTGTCGTCATTTGGACATTCAGCCGTGTCCTTCAGAATTCTAAACATAGTATTCACATTGTACAACATTTGCTTTTCTCGATAATCAGAAACAAATGGTATAATATGGAAATCTTCACTACTCCAAAACATTAAAATGTATTGCCAATTTTTGAATGACGCCATTTATGGCCTGGATATGGTTACCACGAATTATCTATGGTGGTCAACACGTGATGGTTGTTCGTTTAATTGCAGGGAGTTTTCTGTCTTGTCTTCTAATTAACTTTTTTGTATATGTTCTTTGCCTTAATTCAATAATTTCGCCGTCCTTCAATTTCATTGCACAATCATGACCGCACTTTCTGACTCCAGGCATTTATAGAAGCAAATGAGATAGGTACGAAACTCACGTGACGAATGTCTGTGAGAGGTATTTGAGGGAGGGGAGGAAGTCCAGTCCAGAGGGGGCGTTTGTGGCCGAGGTCTGCTGCATCACTCTGTTCTGGTAGTCCTGAAGAGTGCGCACCTTCATCGCTATCTGGTCCAGTCTAGTAGTCGCCATCTCCAAATCCGTCAGTTATCTAAATTGCGGTAGTTAGTATTGCACGGGAAGCCGATTGAGACAAATCTCCACTTCACAGAACAGTCCTTGTTCATTGAAACAAATACTACATATCTGAAATAAAACATCTTCTCAGATCTGCTCTGGGCAACAGGGTAATTTGGTATTCATAGCCACTTTATAATCATTGTTTTTCTTCAAGTACTGCATTTCCTTGATTAGATCCCAAATAACAAGGGAATTTCAAGCAATCAAACTTGATGCTTTTAGAACTCAGCAGAATTGTATGAAACACTTTATCGAAATTAATTGCCAAGCCGCGACTGCAGCAACCAAAAGCGGAAACTAAATATCTGGAACAATGTTCTTTCACAGTATGTATAGTTAACAAGTCGACAAAAAGAACGAACAATGAGGCGAAATTCAAAAATTAATAAACATTTTTTAAACCAAGAAATTTCATAAGTCTTAAAAATCATTAGCTTTTAACTAAAAAAAACTCTTCATAAATTACTAAAAAAAAGCCCTACAAAACCAAAAGGACCTGTCTTTGATTAGACTAAGCCATAGAAACGAACTAAAGAAAAACTCAAAAAAATACAAACAATTTGCGAAAACAAACTTTTGCTACAATTAAAATCATTAGCTGTTATCTGAACTTTTTGTATTTTTAATTCAATTATTATGTCTACTAATTCAGCTGAAAGATTTATACTGAGAGGTTAAATAAGTTTACTTTGGCCACATTTGAAAACCAGTGCAACCTGTAATTACGCGATTGTTCTGATAGAAAAAGAAACACAAAAACTGATCACTCAAAAAACGGTCAGAAAAACGCATTGTCCACCAAACAAAACATCAGTTACCAATAATATCAGTTGATATGTTAATTTTGAAATACAAGAAATTGGATGAGACCTCTCATTGATGAAAACAAGTTACAATTTGACGAAAAAACAACAAAAACTGAAAAGTTTGAAAAATATTTGAAAATATATCATAAATTTTTAGAATATTCGCTATGAACTGACTGCTTTGGGTAACATCAATCATTAAATGCTCAATTACAAGCTTATGAGACCTGTCTGCAATGTAGGGCCACCTAGAGAAAAAAAAACAGGCAAAAACAGCAAATTCAAGAAGAAAAGTGTCGAAGGCATTAAAAATGAACTTTTGACTAAAAAAAATTCTTTTTCATTTTTTTAAAGCAAGGGGATTCCTCTTTTTATCAATAAAAATTCAAAAAATCAACAAATATGAACAAACACATTAGAACCACAAAATTTTTGAGAATACTCTAGTATCAACACCAATAAACTCATTACCTTTCAATGGAAGTCAATATATACGCCAAATTATGCATCGATGGGACAACAACACCATTCATATTTCATCAATAAGACTTTACAAGAAGTTATTGACTATGGAAAGAAAAAAAACAGGCGAAAACCAAAAACTCAATAGAAAAGTGCCAGATGAAAGTGTCGAAGAAATTTAAATCATAAGCTCTTCTCTGAAAACTTTATCTATGATCCACTGAACGTTCTTCTAAACCAATGGAGACTAAGTAATTGGATAATATTTTTGATAAGATTTCAAAAGGATGTAAAAATAAGAAAAAGTACCCTGAATTAAAAAAAAATTATGAAAACTCGTGGCATTGAAGTTTTAAGACTAATAGGTAGCCGATAAAACCGCAAACCAACTTAATTTTGTCAGCAGTAGAAAGAAAAGGGACACTGTCAGTACTGAGACTGGCTAACACTTCACAAAAAAATTTGGGATTGGCTAATGAAAAAAAAATTTTCGAAAAATTATTTTTGAAGTGTTAACAGCCATTAAACTCAAAAGCATTCAACGGAGGTCAGATACGCTCAGATATAACCCGATGGGAGGAAAAATGCTTGCCAGAAAAAGATAAGCATTAAATTATCACCATAAGTCCTATGCTTATGAATACAACAACAAAAACAGGCAAAAACCAAAAATCAGTAGAAAACTGAAAGTGTCGAAGCAAATTAAACCATTAGCTTTTCTCTAAAAACATAATCTGTGATCCACTGAACGTCTTCTCTGATTCAATAAATTTTGAATAACATTTGGATAATGTGTATAATATTTGGATGATGTGATAAGAGTTCAGAAGTAACCAATAATACGAAAATATCCAAAAATTTTTTCAAAACTTTTGAAATCTTTTGTCATTGAAATCATATAACCAATAGTTAAAAGATAAAGCCGCTAACAGGACTAATTTTAGTTACAGTAGAAAGCAAGTGAGTCCTGTCAATACTGAATATGACACAGTTCACAAAAAAAATTAGGATTGCTTAATGTTCAAAAAAAATTTTCGAAAAATTATTTTTGAAGTGTTAACAGCCATTAGACTCAAAAACTTTCAACGGAGGTCAATAACTACGCTCAGATACAACCCGATGGCAGAAAAAAGATGCTTGTCATGCATAGATGACCAATAAGACATCATAATAAGTCTTATGACTATGAAAACAACAACAAAAACATTCAAAAATCAAAATTCAGTATAAAAGTGCGAGAAGAAAAGGACGAAGCCATTAAAACCATGAGCTACTAACTGAAAACTTTATCTGTTATCAACTGAACGTTATCTTTAAGACAACGGGAGCTATCAATACTTAGATAATGTGATAAGATTTCAAAAGTAACCAATATTACGAAAATATCCAAAAATTTTTTCAAAACTTTTGAAATCTTGTGTCATTGAAGTCATATAACCAAAAGTAAGAATATAAAACTACTAGCCAGACTAAAATTGGAGGCAGTAGGAAGGAGAAAGTGCTGTCATCATTGAGACTGATTCACAATTCACGATAATAAGTTTATGATTGGTTAATGTTGATAAATTTTTTCGAAAAATTATTTTTAAAGTCCTGAAAGCCATTACCTCTCCACTCAAACCGTTAGATATGTTCACTTAGTGCCCACTACGGAACATATTGGCACTGGTACTCAATGAGTTCATACCATAGGACTCCAAAAATTAGTAAAACGTCAAAAAGAAATGCAATTGAAAAAAAACGAGCAATTCCTTGAAAAAGTTTTTTTTGTTCATTGGGCTTCATTTGACTGTAAAGGCGGTTTGTAATTAACGGAACCTCAATATGAAAAGTGACTTGTCTCTAGGTGGCGTAAAAAAGTAGAAAAGTTTTATAAAAAAAGAGCTCTCAAATAGAATTCGATTTTTTTTATAGTGAACTTCCTTATAAGACCAGAACTAGTCTTTTTATAGCCTTTAGTCTATTAGGAACACAAAATTGGTTCATTTTTTGACGTAAAATTTAATTCTGAGATACAATTTTTTATATAAAATATATTAATTTGAAGAAAAATTAAACTAAAAGTTAACAAATATCCCGTGTTCACACAAAATTTCAATCCTCGATAATTACTCGAAAAAAACGAAATTCGGAAAAATATTTTTCATTTTGAATTCTACGCTGGACCAGCTTTTTAATTATACCACTCATATTTCTCTACAATGAATATATCGATCGGCCAAAATTGTCTGAACAAAAAAAACCCATTTGAGTATATAGTTCCTTCCCCCCCCCCCCCAAGTGGGGTCGAAAATACTTGACGAAAGCGCACTGGAACTGTGGTTCTTCAGAATATGTGCCTTCAACTGGAGGCCGTGATTGTAACGTAAATATTTTTTGAGATTGGATGATTGTAATCCAATTGGACCAAACCTTCAGTTAATTGTGGTTCCTGCGTTATTAGACCTACAGTAGCCTGTTCTCAGCTGTCCTTTTTTATTATTCCCCACATTTCAGACTGTTCTTTTTTTGAGCAGCATTGCTCTTTTTTGGTGACTATGGCCACTTTTTTACGTCTGAAACTTTCACGTGGTACCATCATTGCAGCCAACATTGGTCAGTCTATGGTCAACCTGTTCAGTGTTTGAGGTTATCTCGTGTTTTTCGCCTAACTGCTTTTGCCGCTATTCCTTTAGAAAGTGTTGAGCAACATCTTCTAAAGGAACGTCGAGGTTAGTTGGTTTCTTGTTGGATGATGGCTGTTGTCGAATCTAGGACTATCGCAATCAGTTGGACCCGCATTTAGATCCGTTCATTAATTTTTGATTTTGGCTACTGCCTTGTCGATGTTGAAGAGTTTTGTTGAAGAGGTTGGTTGGTAATGTATCTCAAATGATGGGTTTATCTTTTTTGAGTTTTATTGGGCTGATATAGTTGGACTGTTGCTCAAAGTCGACATGAATACTGAGGGATTATTGCTGGTCACTACTTTAAAAGACGGACTATTTGATTAATCTGGCGCAATATTAGATGAGTCAGGCTGTAGGTTTTTTATAAACTTTACAAAAGCTTTTCGATTAGTGCCGCAGGTTGTGGATTCAACTTGTTGTAGTGCCTCTTGTTTTAGTTGAAAATAGACGTATGGACGGAATTGGGTTTCAAGAGTCCAAGACGCTGTTTGGTAGTAGGTGTGGTGTCGATTTCTCTTTCGATTTAACAAGGAGGCTCGGTAATTTGCGATCGCACATAAGGTTCCGACCACGCTTATCCACAATTTTGGCATAATTGTCTACCAAATGAGGAACAGATAGCAAAACCCAAAAAATTAATTCAAGTATTTTTCAAAAAAAAATTGGTGTATGAACGCAAAGATAGTCTCCAAAGCAAATAACTCAGTGGAGTAAAGAACGATGCATTAGATTGACGATATATGCAAATATTAAGAAAACGAGTCACGTCGAACAGCAAAATCAAACAACAACAACAAATATTAATTACAACAAAAAATTTATGACCAATTTAAAAAACAAAACTCGATAACAAAGTCAAAATAGCCTCAGATAAAACTGAAACTTAAAAAAAAACTTGTCATTTACCAGACAAGATGTAAGACCAGTTCATAATAAGGCTTGGTACCAATTAAACAAAAAAGAACAGAAACTTTAAAGTTAGAAAATTCGCTGAATTTTTTTAAAAAAACAATTAATTTCAAAGTAAAGAAAACCACTAGGAATCAACTGAAATATTCCATAGGTTTACAATTACCAATGCTTCAATAGAAGGGAATTAAGAACTCTGGGTATTCAATTTTTTATGCAGTTACAAAAAGAACAACAAATAGACAACAAACTAAAAATCAATTAAAACTTGCCAGAAAATGCTTTTGAAGCCATAAAGCCATACTTTGGCCCTCCAAAATATGTTTGATTGCACCTTCTACGAACACTAATAATGTATCACGTGATCTCATTAATGAGGCCAGGTAACAAGTGAACAATAAATAAAAGAACAAAGTAAAACTTATTTTTTCGAGAAAAATTATTTCCAAAGTTTAAATAATATTTGAATGGCATTAATTACAAAGAAATGATTAAATATGTTTGTTTCTTCTTCCGAAGGAAGCCCCTGAGAACTGCAATTAACCAGAATATGTCTTACGTCTACAAAAAGAACGTCAAGTATGACAAAAATCATGAATTGTTTTTTGAAAAACCCGTGTCGAAGCCAGAAAAGTCATAACGAATTCTTTTAAAATATTAGATTTTGTGCCACCAATCCCTTTCGACACCTTCCCGGGTCACCAATAATGTCAATGTCATTTGAGCTGTAATTAACGAGACTAGTTAACAAACCGACAATAAAAGGAACAAAATTGCGAAGTTAAAAGGTGTTTCTCTTATTTTGTAAAATAATTGTTCTCAAGGTCATGAAAGCCATCAGCTATCTACTAATATCAGAAATAGTAGCTCACCTATTTGTCCATGAAAGGCCAATGACTGAGTCATTGTACAGAAAACTTCATCTCACGAAAAAGACAAAGTAAAAACGACAGTTAAAGACAAAATTAAAAAAAAAATCAATTAACTACTTCGAGAAAGTAGTGTCGAAGCCGTTAAAACTATAATCTATATCTTTAAGAATCTTAATATTCTCATATATGCCTTATTTTGAATGCCAATAAATTGATATACGAACTCTCAATAATGAGATTGTGACTAGAAAACGTGAAAAATGGGCAAATACCTAAAAGTAAAATGAATGTGAAATCTAGTAGTATCAAAGCCAGAAAACCATGAATTGAAGCGTAAAACCGCAAAGACATTGAAATTCAAATTAATAGAAAGAAGAAGCATTCTTTCTTTGCTGACACAAAGCTACAAGTTGTCCAAATTAAGAAAAAAATAGGCTAAGTTCAATAAGCCATTATTTATTTAGAAATAAAAAATTTTTAGAAATCAAAACGACCATAAGCTTTGAAGTAAAGAATCTAGATGCAACAATTTCGATCTGTTTAGGAGACCAATTAGACCCATAACTGCTGAGCTTTGATTTGAAATGTTCTGTTCTTTAATTATTATAAAAAAGATCGACTAATTTAATTTAAAATAGACCGACTGATTACAATCCGAATTATTTTTGGATTGTAACAGTCCAAGATTGGTCCAAAACTAGCCCTGCTAATGCTGTTCGTTCACTAGGAACACTTATTTTTTTGAATATTATAGAAATTGAAATTGTTGGTTAAAAATCAAAAATAAATGCTGCGTTTTTGATAATCAACGAGTGAAGTGTTTGAAGTGTGCAAAAAAAACGGCAAAGTTACAATTACAGAGCACTCTCAACGGAAATTGAAGTACAAATAGCCGACTTTTGAGTCTACAAATGTTGTGTTAGCGGTGTTTGGGTGTGTATTTTCTGCAAATTTAATCAAAGTGGACTAAGGAAAATTATTGCGTGCTGATTTTGATGAAAAAGTCTGAATTATTCAGCCAGAATTTTTAACAAAATAAATCGAAACAGTCGACAATATTTTTTATCTTTAATAATAAAAACAACAACACCTTCTTAAAAAATTTTAACAAATTTTAGCAAAATTTGTGCCAAAAAAATTCAATGAAAATAGCCGACAATATACTTTGTCTTTAAACGTAAAATCAACAATATTTTCTTGAAAAATTTTATTAAATTTTATCAAAATTGGCGAAATTTTAGTAGAAAATTTCGGAAACTGTGAATAAAAACAACGGAATTCCCTCTAATTTTCTCAGAAATTTAAACCTCGATAAGTCCTTGTAAAAAAAAGAAAAAATCAAAAAAATCTTTTTAATTCCATATTCTACGCTGGACGAGCTTTCTAATGATACCAGTCTCAACTCTCTACGATGAATATATCGATCGACCAAAATTGTCTGAACAAAAAAACCCATTTGAGTATATAGTTCCTCCCTCCTCAAGAGGGGTCGGAACATTTACCCTTGCCCGGGGTTGCGTGCAATTTGTTGCGAGGTTGTTTTGTGGCTTCTTGGCTCGAGGGTTCGTTTTAGTGCGTTTTATTTTTTGACATGACTGTTTTCGTTTCACTTGATAAGCATTTAACAGTGGGGGTGAGTAGTTTGTGATGGTGCCGTCCGGTATTATGATCCAATGTTGAGCCAATACGGGACGTGGTTCCTTAATTTTTCGAGCTAATTTTTTGTGCAGTGTTATGTTTATTCAATTACATTTTCTTTGTTCGGTCTCTTATGAAAAAAGCAACTCAGAGGAAGTGATCTTATGATTTGTTTGCGACGGGATGGTTCTATGAGGCGACTTTTTAAATTTGCCTCTGGGTTTTTTATAATATAATCTGACATCAAGATTGCCTTGCGACTCGTTCTGCTATAGTAAGCAATGATCTAAACGATTTGTTGATGTCAATTTATGGCGAGAAAAACTTGATGAAGATGGCTTTTTCAATATATTCGAAAGTTCAATATTTAGTTTTCTCCCGAAGTGTGATTCGAAAGAGTGACTCTTTTTAAATTTTAATTGCGAGTAGTCTTATTTTTTATTATGTCAGTCGATCTGATAATAAGGGGACCGAATCGATGTCGAGTACTGCGAGTCCGAGTCAAATTGTTTCTATTAAACGTTTTTCTGTGCCTCTGATTTCGAGCAGGCGCTGGAGTAAATTTAGGTTTCAATCGTTGTAAAAAGTCGTTTTATTGTGACCTACACAGTTGTGCTTGTTAACAGCGAATTGAGCATGGCATGCAGTGTACTTAACAAAAACTTTAGAGACTATTGCTTAATTATTATAACAGCAACTAATTATTGGTGTTGTCTATGTTGGATAAAAGCAATCTTTCACTAGATCTTTTTCTTGTACGTCAAAGTGCAACCCCAATCTCTCAGTCCAGTAAGAACGGTTTCTAAAGATCCATTCAATTGTTGGATCGATTTGAAAAATTTGAACCAGTTCAAAGTTGTGGTACATGGACGCGTAAACTTCAGGCTAAGTTCCAGGACCGAATCGTTGGCCGTACACCTCTCCATTATAGTGAGAGCATTATTTTGTTGAAACATGGGACATGTTTTGGCTCCCAGCCACACGTATATTATGCCTTAATGTCACGATTGTCTCATGGTATTCTGTCCACTATTGGACCTTTTCATTCAGTGACTTTGCACTCACAGTCCAAATATACTATTTTTTACAGCTCTGTGTACTTCACGCATAATATCGCAGAAAGTTGCAAAAGGTTGAATGAAAAATTTCTCGAAAAAAGGATTTGGTTGGAATCATATTTCTAATAAATAGATCATCTAAAGGGAACAAATTCACATCCATTGATTGATCAACTAATGGGCGTTTCTGTATTCACCACAATCAGACCCTCAACATTTCAACACAATTAGAAGTAACATCCGGTACCAAATTAGCAATCGCTCATCTTTTAATTATCTCCGGAAGTTATGAATCCCCTCACAAAGGTAAACAGTAATTGGCGCTCACGAGAAGTCAAGAACCCACACATCATGATCTAAGATGGACATAATTTAAACCAAGCAAATTAGGGCTACATCTTTCCCTGTCCTTACTGTTGCAAAATAAAAAATAAAATTAAAAATCTCTCAGTTTTCTTATTGTTGCTCAGTGTGAAGAGCGCATGCATTTTTGATCTCTGGATTAAAACACACACATACACAATCGGGTTCTCTAAGCGTTTTCTTTTTTTTAAATAGAATGCTACAAATTTGGTACCAGATCTATCTAATAAAGACATCAGCTTTCATTTTCTATCCATCTCGTCCTCGACTCGTGGCTCTACTGGCATTGACTCCATTCAGTTGCAGAAGCATATCTTTCAACTTGTGGCTGAACTGGATATTGCTAGCTATCAGGGCCAGTGCACTGGGGTAGATGTTCTGGGCTTTGCTGTTGTCCTGGAAGTACACTTTCAACTGCTCACTGAAGTGCCGGGAAGCTCTGGAAAACTCCTGCCGACGATACTGCAGACTCTGGAAAAAGATATTTCTATATGAATTGAACAATTGCTACTCATTCAGCACATTTCCTCATGGTAGAATATTATCATCTATAATATGATATTATAGACGATAATATTGTAGATGATCATTTAATTTATATTCTACATATTTTGAACCTTTACAACGGTAAACAATTATATTAACGGCGAGTCCCCGCTCTTATTGGACTATAAAAACCATAATTAGTTCAAGAAAAATCATTAGTTTGTACATTTCTTAATGAAAATACTTTTTTCACAGAAGATAAACATCCTGATCTGTTGAAGAATCTGTTAAACAAGCTGTTAACCCAAAACTCAGCTTTTTTCAGGGTTCCCAGAAAGCATGGAGCAAATCTTCGACGCATATTATTAACTGAACTAATCAAATCGGTATAATTATCGACTTTTAGTACTAACTCTTTGAATGGCTGTATTCTGGGGATACTTCTGCTCCAACTCCTTAGCAATGTGCACTAATGCAGCCAGGTAGTTTTTCAAATGGAGAGCAATCTTCCTAAAACAACGAATCTCCTTTTTAACTCGTAATTTGCTGAAACAGCCAACTTTGGTTTCTAATTTATATTCCAGCAATGCTTTCCCATTACTCTAACCGAACTCCCATTTATAACTTCTGATGTTGCTAAGGATTAACCGAGTCAAGATTCAGCTGATATCTGCAATCGGTCACCATTTACAGAGCTCATTCAAGACCACCCTCTAAATCAGATAGATCCAAAAAGAAGCTTGGAAAATTAGATTAACTGCTTAGTAAGTCTAAAAGCAATTAAATCACAGCTGTACGATACAGAATCGCCAACTTTTTCGCCAATGAAAAAAAAAATTAACCCGAATACCAAATCGATAAGAAAAGCAAAAGAGACAAGTTATGGGAAACTTCTTTTTAGATCACAGTTAAAAGAACATAGTTTGCAGATTAACGGACAATAGCCTCAGAAAATACAGTTAAGACCGCTAGTTTTAAAATACTACCACAAAAGGCAGGAAAGAGCTATCCACAAAATAATAAGGATTTCGTATTTTATGCTGACTTCAAATGAAATTTTGAGCTGTTCAAACGCATCTAGTTTTAGGTGATTTTGTATCTAGTTTTGGATCCATTCAATTTCAATTTAAACTTAATTGTTCCGACCCCTCTTGAGGGGGGAGGAACTATATACTCAAATGGGTTTTTTTTGTTCAGACAATTTTGGCCGAGCGATATAATAACCGTAGACAGTTGTGAGTGATATCATTAGAAAGCCCGTCCAGCGTAGAATCTGGAATTAAAAAGATTTTTTCAAATTTCGATTTTTAAAGGGAGTGATCGAGATTTAAAGTATTGTGAAAATTAGAGGTAATTCCGCTGTTTTTATTCACATTTTTGACAAAAATTTTCGTCAATTTTGACCAAATTTTCGTCAGATTTTGCTTAAATGTGTTAAAATTGTTAACTGTAGTGTTATTGATTTTATCTCTAAAGATAAACGAGGGTTGCTGAACTCTTCGTTCCGAGTTTTTTGTCAGAATTTAAGCAAAATTTTTTAGACTTTTTTCGTCGAAAAAACGATTTTTTTTAGCACACTTGCTTTTAATTTGCTGGAAGTAGACACCACAAAACTGCGGCGAAACTCTTCCTCAGCTCAAAAAAGAGCTAGTTGTACTCCTGCTGGCCTTAAGAGTCTTCTGGAATTACAATTTTGCCACTTTTTTGTAAATTTAAACTCGATTAAACAAAATGCATTTTTTTGAAAAACTGAAAAATTTTGAATACAATTGATCTATTTCGCAATGATTTGAACAATTGTTTGTTTTTCTAGATGCGCAGCAATATCTGGGCTGATTTTGATAACACGATTGATCCTTATGATAAATTTTTTTAACATTTTATGGCGCGCTAACAATTTTTCAAAATTTTTCCGCTATGTAAACGTTTCTTGTGTAAATTACGGACAAGAAATTCAAATCAGGGCTTGCTTAATGACAGATACTATTCACAAAAAAAGACCCATCGAGTTTTTTAATGATTTCAGAGTTAAACTCACGGTTTTTACGGCTGAGAATAATTATTTTCGTAAAAACTTTGTGGACTTTTTGCGTCTTGCTTTCATTTCTTATACTTTTCGTAGCCCAATGACTTATTGTCCCCAATCAAAGATCCAGTTAGCTTTCAGAAGGTGTAAAAGAACCTAGACGTTTTTTCAGTTGTTATCTAATGTCTATTATGACTTTCATTATATTTGTTTTGAGAAAATATCGGTGGTTTTTGAACTTTGCCACTATTTAATTCTATTTCTCTCAACCTCGTGCGGAGTCTGAGTAAAAACAGGCAGAAACCGACATCCTGTGAGTAATAAAATAATGTCGATAATGGGTTTATTTTCAATTTATGGTTCCTTTATTTTGTTACTACCGGTCTTCAATTTCTTCTATTCTTTTATCATAATTGCAAATTTTATGGGTTCATTTTCATTCCTTGTCAAATTATCAAATTATGGACACATCAAATTAAAGGAAGACATTGTAGGAAAAATTAAAATTAGCATGTTGGAAAAGGCATATCTGGATATCCTAATCGTTTTTGCTTGATTAGTTTTATGCTTTTTGGGCTGAGAAACAGTTATCTCGCAAAATTGTGTTTTTTTTTGTTTTGCCTATGTTTGTCTTTCTTTTCGTTGGTGTACGCCATATATACGATAACGATAGATAGTTGCTTTCCCAAGACGGATAACTCAACCCAGTTAAAGATTTCAGTTTATAGCTGTTATTTCTAATAACTTTCAAATTAATTTTCAAATTTTTTTTTCATCTGTCCTATTTTTGCTTTTATTTTCGTCATCCAGTAACTCAATCTCACTCAATAGTAGTCTCAATCATTTTTGTTGATTCAAACATTTCTTTTCACTCTTGTATATACGATGTGATTGATTGGTTCCACCATTTAGTTTCATAAAAAGTTTTCGAGATTTCTCAACTGTTCAATTTTTGGATTCTTTTTGTCATGTCTAACTAGTTCTTTTATCAGGAAGAAATGAAGATGAGAAAAAAATGACAATTTACAGTTGTTGTAGGTTACTTATTACAATTACAGTGCATTGAACAGTGTCAGGTCGTAAAACTGTTTGAAGTTTTTGCTTCTTTATGTATTTGTTTTTTTTTTGTGGGCTCGTTACTTAGTCTCATTATTAACAGGTCCAATTGGCTTTCTGAGGTATTGAAACTTAACCCATCGCTTTTGTGGTAATCCTAAGTCTCTTTTGGCTTTTGAAAATATTGTTTTTCACAAAAAATTGGGTTTTTGAGCTTCGTCTTTTTTAATTCTGTAAACACAGGTCACAATCCGTTTCCAGTGAGCTATAAATTGATCCCTATAACGGTTTTAGCTTCAAACATTTGTTTCTTGGCTTGGTTACTACTGTTATTAAGAGATATAGAATGTAAGGTTTATATATATTTGTACATTTCAAAGGATTTTTGGTTTGTTTTTAAATTATAACAATAATCATTGATCACATTGGTTTTGAAGTTTTGCAAACATTGGATACTGACATATCTCAATTTCTTCCTATGTAGATAAAAATGAATATTTCACAGAATTCAGTTGATAATGACATTAATAACTGTGAAATTAAATGTTTTCAAAAATGGAAAAATATTTTTGAGCTTCGCAACTATTTGCTCTTTTTTGTCGACCTGTTAAACAGTCGCATTGGGCACAGGTCCCACATCTTTTCTATTGAAGTATAGGTGAATCTGTTTTGTTTTTTGTTTTTATCTGATGCCAGTTTGATTTTGTTAGGATTTTTTTTATTATAGACATCGAGTTTTGGTCGTAAATAATGTTTGTTGTTTGATTTTTTTATCGTCCTTTCTAGTAGTCTTATTATCAACAACTTTCATCGGCCCTCTAGCGTTGCGTTATTGTATTTCATTGGTTGTGTATTGAACGATGTGTATGTTTTCGAAAGTTTTCTATCATTTGGTAGCCAATTAAGTCAAGAATGTGGATGAGCGGGGTCGGAACATTATGTGCGTACGCACATTACCGAGCCTCCTTTTTCGATTTTATATTTAAAATAAGTTGCGCAAGGAAGGCAACACATTAAGTTGGGTGTCACATAATTGACCTATGAAAAACTCATACCAAAGGAGCAACAGATGACGTCACGCACACCAATTCAGCTGCGGAGGTAAAAAACACTGCAAAAGTAGCGTTTTGACTTTCTGGTACTTGATCAAAGCGTCGTGACAACAAAGAGGAAGACCACAAAATAAAAAAGGAAGGCAAGTCATGAAACTCTTTGAAGTTTTTATTAACTAAACAGGAAAACATGGCCCGGCAAGTGGTTAGTTTGGGTAGTATCGATAGTAGTCTGCGGCGTAGAGATGCTAGATTTGAGAACGGGTGAGCGGCGTGGGTTGTGTGGCAGGCTCAAGGGATGGGGTAGGGTTAGCAGGGCTGGTCAAGAGGGGGTCCCAATCGTCAGATGGAGGAGAGGGAACCGGAGTTGAATTGCATTCTTCGAGACGCGTAAAGCGTAACGCTCCAAGACACCTTAACGCCCTCCAGGCGTCGCCTGTTTATCCTGTTTTTGAGGACGAAAAGTCAAATGGGTCAGACGAAAAACCGGTCAAGCGAAAAAATGCACAAAAAGACCACAGGACTAATTTAATTGATAAAAACATTGTTTCGAATTAATATTTAAGAATGGATTTGGAAAAAACTAAGAATGCATTCGAAAACATACCCGGCAGATTGCCGGAAAATAGCCGCCGTTGATTCCAATAAGCATGATTGGGATTGAAAGAATAGAAGATATTGAAAAAAAAAGATTTTCGTACAAAAACATTTTTTAAGTCCGATTTATTTTGATGGCATTTCGTAGTTGAACATAACGCACTTCTGTTTCTTAGAGAGAGGCTACAGGGGCTACTATCAACACCAATAAGCATTAGAGATGGTAACTAAGACTTATAGGAACGACGTTCAAATAGCTGGCATCTAAAATGGGCTTTATGGGTTTATCCCGTTTCTACTTCTGACTTCAATTTTTTATACTGACACTGTTCATTTTGAATTGCTTTGCTGAGCAACTGATGTTCAAAATCACTTTTAGCAGAATGAGAGAAGAGAGAAACTAGCCTAGAGATGTCAAAAAGATATCACGCAAAATGTTGAAAAAGCGGCAAAATGAGGTAAAGCGAAACATTTTTTTATTCGGCGAAGTAAAAAAAAATAGGAGCGCTATAATAGCCGGCTGAGAAGATGAGGGCGGCTATTAAAAAACTATTAAAACTCACAAAAACAAGCCAAAGTTTCACACAAACAAAAAATCTACAATCCAGAAACCAAATTTTTGTTGAAACACAATTTCTCTTTCCTTAGAAATTAGACTGCAAAAACTTCACACTTCAAAACCGTTCGCTTTTTCACATCGCTTCGTGTTTCAACATGTTCAAAATCGCGAATTGTAAAAAAAAAGTAGGATAAGACCAACAATAGCCTGCCTGTCGTTTCACGGCAATTAATAACAAACTACTGACGCAAAAGATTTCCAATTCTAAAATTCTGATTCGAACTGCCCTCTATTGAATTTTTATCCTTTGTTGAAGGTTCTAAGTCTTCATTAAATTTAGAGTGCAGAACTCATTTTAGCGGTTAAATCATTACAACGAAAAGACTTAAAACCTGGTTGACAGCAAAACCGACAAAACAGAGAGAACAATTGCCGCACAAATTTATATAGTATACAGTTTTTGTTAAATATCTTAAAAATAACGAAATGAGAATTAATTTTGCAACTGACACAAAAAATCAAGTGCCGCATCCTCTGTAGATTTAAGCCCACTTTAAGAGACTGGTTTCTAAGCGTAAAGCAGCAAGATTGCGGAAATTTTAAGTAGCTTTTATAACCGTCGTTTTATTTGCTATCAATTAAGCCACAGCTTGAACAAAAAAATATGAACTGGTTATAAATTAGAAATATCGGAAATATTTTGTAAACGAAAAAAAGCCATTACGTCAAAAATGGGAGATTTCGTAAACATTGTTTCGAGACCCGGAAAAAGATATTTGGAACAAGAAGAATTTTACTTGATATTGTCGAGGAATCGAGACCGATCCAGTACAATCTCAGGAAGGGAGCTGAGTATCTTCTTCACTTCATGTGCATGCTGTTCTAGCTCAGCGTAGTAACCCCCTTGAGACTCGAGGTAGGAGTCTGGACCAGCACTGGATCCTGTCAACTTCAAAAGGTGCTCGATCACATTGAGTTTTGGCGACTGTGACTCCAAAATCGAAGACACTATTTGAAAGGCTATTCCTGGAACTTCTGCTTCGGCCTTAAATAAAAATACTTGGTAAAGAGCCGCCAAATTAGCACCCAAATAGATGGCTTTGAATCGCTTCACGCAGAAAAATGGTGACAAAGAAATGGTGTGGCTCAGTTTGTTCCGAAACATGAACAAACATTTTTAAACTTGGAAACCCCTTTTGGAACCAAAATAGAACCTTTAGCGCCCCCAGGTGACATCCAATTATGCATCCCGATTTAAGCTCTTTATATAATGGTAACAATTGACCCTGAAAATTTGGGATACGTTTATGGGGTTAAATGATGTACGGGTGAAATGATATGATACTAAATATAAATGAATGGCAGTTGAAGAGGAGAAACCTCCTTAACTTAAGCCTCAAAAGTACTCATATTAAGCTTTTCATCCTCACTTTTCTCAGGGAATCCGCGAATGCTTGTGCTGGGCCAACATCTTGTGCTTCAAGCTGAAACAGCACAGTCGATTTTTATAAGCTTAAAAACTGCCAAGCAGTAAAGAAAGAACTAGTATTAACTTATACTGTGTTTAAATACCAGTAAAAACTCCACAGCGAAGTGAAAGTCGTGGAACAGTGTTGAGTTGTTAGCATGAAGCAAATTTTATCGAAATAAATGTACCCGAGACTGTCGTGAAAGCAACCAAAATTGAACACCGTTGAGAGATTCACATTACACAATCAGAAAGGAACACCAAAATAAAAACAAAACTGAGAAAAATTGAACAAAATTGCCAAAATCAGATCAGCATTTGTAAAAATTTATATATTTTTAAATCCCACGTTAGAAAGAGGCCTGCAAGGCTCAAAATCTGTGCCCATTTTACACTTGAAACACTGTGGCATTGATTTCTGTGGATTACATATTACAAACACAGCAACTAAAAATCATTAACTTAAAAACCAAATTACAAAACATAACCGACTAACGTCGGGCGAATTGCTCTCAAACGACCGGCGAGCGGTTAGCTTCGTCAGTAGCTAGCCACGGTTTAGTGAGCCTAGCTTTAGCTTGATTCGACTCTGCAATTTTTAGTTTTCTAGCTTTGTTAGTAAAGAAATCAAATAAAAAAATGATATTTAAAAAAATTTGCAAATTTGCAAAACTAAAAGCAAAAGCTTCCAGATTTCACAGTGAAAATCTTCCGATTTATTGTTGGTCCCTGGAGTTATGTCTAGTAACCCATCTGCAAGACTGGAAAAACTTCGTTGGCCACTAATGATTGTTAAACTCAGAAAAGGAGAAAATTATTCAAAAATTTCGAAAACAATAGCAAATTTTAAGAAAATATTGCTAAAATTCAAGATATTAAAATCTTTAAAACAAATTCATTGTCTCAAGAGACACTATCGAGTATCCCTATTCCCAGCTTTAAATAGTTTCACTGGCTCATGAAGATCCATAAACTTGGAACATAACATTTTTTCCAAAAACTAAAAAAATTAAATTCAACAAAGTGCTAAGAGCTGGAGCCATTGAAACATTGATAACCATTCCAATAACTCCAGAAAATATGCAACAGCTTATCAGCAAGCCTTGAGGAGGTCCCTATAACCCTGGTGCCGGAAAAGATTAAAAATTCAAAAAGATTAAAAACTCGAAAAATTGCAAATATATTTTTTTAAAAATTCCTGATAATTAAACCTTGAAAAACATTCCATTACATCTAGAAGCTATGCATCAACCTATAATCAAACCCTAGAGGAGGTTATGTGGCTTTTTGAGGCTGGAGAAACCTAAAAACCGTTGAAATTTTTTAAAAAACTTGGAAAGGCAAGTTTTATATTAAAAAAATGATAAAATGTCATATTAAAAAATTGAACGCTATTCCGTGGCCAAATAAATTATTTCGGTAACTTCTTATCCAACCCTTAAGGAAGTTTTCTGGCCCCTGCGTCCGGAAAGACGCGGATAATGAAAAATAAATGTCCAAAAAATTGAAAAAATTTAAACGTTTTGACAAAAATTTGTGACGTTTAAAAGTTAAAACCATTACACTACCACTAGAAATTATGCAGTAAACGACTATAAAACCCTAGAGGAGATTCCTTGACATCTAGGGCCGAAAATACTCAAAAAATAGAAAAATTGTCAAAAAGCTTGAAAAAATTGTAAAAATTAGTATAAAATTGCGAGTTTTTAGCGATCTGTTGTTCGTCAGATGGGGGAGGGGGGGGGGGGGGGGCGCGGGGTGAGTGGTGCACCGGGGGGCTGATGGGGAGAGAGGAGGCATCAGTTAGGTGGGGGGCAACAACGTGGTGGGGGGGGGGGGGTTGGGGACAATAGTGGGGGGGTCAACAGTGGGGGTGTCTTAACCTCTAAGAACCGCCCTTCACATCATAAGTATACGTCTACAAAACAGTTTGAGCTGAAGCAGAGCTAAAAACCTCCAAGAACACTCAGTGCCCGCTCGGCGCTACCTGTTCATCCCGTTTTTGAGGACGAAAAGTCCAAAGCGTCAGACGAAAAATCGGTCAAGCGAAAAATTGCATAAAAAAGACCGACAGGACTAATATAATTGCAACAACCTTCGTTTGAGAGCAATTGAAAAGGGCGAATTGAGGAAAAGAGGCTAAAAACGTTTATCTATATTCTCCATTCTATTGAAAACATTTCTCAAAGTCCAAAAGCCATTCACTGAACGCAGCGCATGATCTAAACTTCTCTCGCTAAGCAAAAATCTGTTCATCAGCTTTTCCCACTTTAGCTTTTAGGTCGAAATGCCGCATGAGCAAAACTACTTCCCGTAAAAAACAAAGCAGACCGATACAAAACCAACACTCCTCTTTGATTCAAAAAGACAGCACACCAATACAATCCAAAAACCATTTGGATTGGAAAAAAAAGACAGCGCCATATGGCTCCGCTCAGCTTACAGCTTGGCAGCTATAATAAAATTGGTCCAAGTTTAGAAATTAGAAAAATCGTAACAATTGTTTTAACGAAAATAGTCATTAAGTCGGCAACGAAAGAGTTCATCGTGTGCTTCAAGCTGAAATAACACAGTTGATTTTCATAAGGTTAAAACCTACCAATTAACAAACAAAAAAATAGCATTATCTTTACTGCGCTTAAATACACCGGAAAAACTCCTCAGTTGCTTTGTTACCCTGAAGCAATTTTACCGAAAAAATGTACCATCAGACTGGCGTGAAAGCAACCAAATATGAACACCACTGCGAGATTCACGTTAAACAATCAGAAAGGAAATCGATCCACAAAATCTGGAATGAAGAAAATGAAAAGTAGAATGCAGACAAAACGTAAAATAAAGAGTTGCGAGCAAAAATAACTCTCAGCACAAAATCAAAAATCGTGAATTGTTTGCTGTGATTTGTGTAAGATTTATCCCGATAACTAGAAGTGCCATGAGGGGCAAATTTTGGGACCAAAAACCTGACCACACATAGTAAAAAAAGCTTATATGAATATGCTCCTAGAAATTTAACTTTCCAAAAGGAAACAGTATGTTTTGCTAACTTAGAATTATTCAGTATAAAATTTCGTTTTACCTGGTGGTAAAAGTTGACAACTTATTTATCAATTTACCAGTTCCATGTCTTTGGGGAGAAAATCATTAGATCTCAATGTATTAAATAAATTCACATACTTTGAAATATTGAACTTTTCCACTTTCTTTCAAAACAGGCGGTTTCAAAATTCATAATGATGCAAATCTACTCCCAATTTGGTCAATACATGAAAGGGATTAGCATTACCCGAAAAACCTTTACAAAAAGCAGCTTCTATCAGCCCAAATTGCACATAAAAATAGTTTAAAAAGGTCAAAAATGTTCCAATAAACAAACAATGAAAAAAAGTAGCCCAGAAAACTTAAGTACGCACCAAATTTGGAGTTGAAGCAAAAAATATGATTGAACGCCGCATCTGAACGCAAGAATATTTGCACCTACTCTTCACCTCTCTTCTCTCTTTGAGAAGATTGCACGAAGGAGACAACTCACTGCTTGAATTGTTTTCCCTCTAAAAATTTTTTCACATTTCTATCATCTCCTAAGCTATACGTTTTCATGTTCACTCCACTGATTAATAGGCGAAAGCGAACTACAATAACGACAGCTCGAGCTTTTCCCAATAGTCTTCAAATAATCTCAATACTATTCGAGTATAAAAAATCAATAGAAAAACAAACTCCTCGTATAATTCACAAATATGGTTTGCGCCATATAATCTAAGAAAAGCCGATGAGATTTACAAAAATAGGCAAAAATTATCGACGATTGTAAACAACTCTGAGGATTCATTTTCAAATTTGATCACAAACAGTTGATAATTTCGACAAAGTGATTCCTAACTTATAGGCTAAACAGGCACAATTTCCTGTTAGATCGACTCCGCCTGTATCGGAAGTAGAATACAGCATCTTGAAGACCAGATACGATATCTTTCAAGAGAAGAACTAGCAATGACGTCTTCCGATTCAAAATTGAGAACCATTGAAACCCCATTCAAAAGAATAATTCTTAAGATGTTGGCCGCCGTATTGGCCGACAGGGCGTTTAGCCAACAACCAAAAAAATGAGAAATTTAACCGACAATTTAAGTAAAATGAGCAATAAAGCTTATTCTAAAGCTGTGATTGGCCAATTTAAAACACATCAACTAGTGTAACGGGCCTGTGTAACTAGCGTAACGGGCCTTGAATCTATCACAACCGAACTACTGATTTATGGACCAATTATGGACTCTTATTACCAATTATGATAAAGCTGTCGGCTAAATTTCTCATTTTTTCCTTGTCGGCTAAACGCCTTGTCGGCAAATTTTCCTAGCACCCCTTAAGATGTATCAAAAAGTGGTCAAAGTGTCCACAGCAATTTTGCCAACATTCTAAGGACATTTTTCTTAAATGCTTTCTATTGCCGCCCATTTTCTCATCGTAGAGCATGCATAACACCATGCGCATGTGATTTGCTATGAATTGGGGCTCCTAGATTATGCGGGAGGCATTAACGTAGAAAATGCTCTTTGGAAACACCTACGCATTATATAAGCACTAAAAATATCTTATTGAGTTATTGTTTCTCCTTCACATGTGTTTCACAGGCCAAAATTCTTTTCTCGACAGAGCAGAACCAGTGCTAAATCTAACAAAATTTGCACAATGTGAATGAAATAATGGCTCACATCTTTGACGACTTGTGGGAGTACATAGTTGAGGACAATTGTGGAGAAGGCAATGACTTCCTGCGAGTTACCAGCTGCTGTGTTGGAGGTAGGAGGAGGGTGACTACCTTGCTGGTCCCTCGTGTCTCTGACGTCACCGCTGCTGCTATGACTGCTAGCCATCTGTATTTAATACTGGTAGAGGTAGGACGCTACTGCATGTATACACTATGCATTACAGTCTGAAAAATGGACGGTCCCATCACAACATAAGATAGGAGAAATTTGTCTTCAGTTATAGAAAGTATACCCCTGCCTCAACAACTGAGTTTCTACGAAATCACCGCTTTCAGAATAGAATATGAACTAAAGAAATCGCACTGTAAATCTTGGGTGTATTTCGGCTGCAAAAAGGTTAAAAAGAATAGGTTAAACAGAAGGGCAAAAAGCAAGTCTTTTAAAATGTACTTGGTTCATTCGACACTGCAGAATCGGCATTTCCGTAACCGACTCTGGTTAAAAAAGAACCAGACTTCCCGCGACCATTTTGGCACTTCAAGCCTCTTCGCAAGCATTTCTATCTGATAATTATAAAACGACTAACGTCGGACAAATTGCTCTCAAACGACAGGCGGGGCAATTTAATTCAAAGGGTACTGTACCCTAGATACTTCTTTATGGGTGAAAAAATTCCAACCAGGGAGGGATTCGCACACCCGACCTCCATCGTAATTGCGTAAAAAACTCGAGCAGTGAAATCAAAAGAATGATCTAGGAAAAAACGGTAAAGCAAAAAAGATATGTTTACAATAGTTGCTTCAAAGTTTATTCGAGAGCTACCGCCTCACTTGAAAACAAATTTAACAGATTACGCACATGGGTACATGTGCTACGATGTCATGGAAGGGCTTGCTCAAAATATTTGATACCATTTTTGTACCATTCCTATCATAAATGAAACTTCTCTTGAAACTACAGCACTTTTCTTTGATATTTAAATTTTTGGCAACTTAGATCTCTTAATTGTGAAGAGATAAACTTAATATCAATAATAATAAAATAATAATACTAATTGCTATGATAACGATTACAAATTTTTTGGAGTACCGTTGTCATGAGGGATATCTTGTGCCAAAGATCTGAAACCAGAAACATAACCGACTAGAGTCGGTCAAATGGCTCTCGAATTAGGCTAGCTTTAGCTTAAATGAGGAGGGGGAGCGTCCGGGGTCAGGAGCAGAATGAGGCGGAGGGGCGAAGTGGCGATTGTAGGCGGGGGAGGAGGGGGTGGTTATATGGGAGAGGGGGGGGGGGGTGGTGGGGGCAATTTCTAAGAATCGCCCTTCACATCATGAATTTAGGTCTCTTATAGTTTCGGTGAATCTTATACTTAGAGCGTCGTGAGCCCTAAGGCTCCTAGAGAACTTAATGCCCTCCGGGCTTTACCTTTTTATCCAGTATTTGAGGACGGTAAGGCAGGTGGGGTGAGGGTAAGTAGGTTGGGTGGGGGGAGGTAGTAGGTACATAAGTGTGGGGATGTCCGTATTTGAATAGGGGAGGGACTGTTATGAAAGAGATTTCAGAAGGAACTTTTGACCTCAAAGATTAACAGCAGTTTCTAATTTCTATTAATTAGAACCCAAGATACTACTAAAGTCCATAGTTTGAAAAAAGAAGTCAACTACCAACAACAGAATTCAATTTTGGAAAACAAGAAGTCGAAACTCGTCATGAACAAGCTTGCTTCAGCTGAAAAAACTACGGAGAATACCAATATTCCTTTTCGAGTCGTAGAAAGACAAGCAGGACTTTGCTTGAGAGCAATTAAACAGGCACTAGCTAATAAAGGTATATTTTTCACAAAGCTCTTCTACAAAAACTTGTTTGTGGTTCTCTGAGGGGAATGAGGACAGAGCAAACACCTTAAATTGTTTTCATAAACGGGGGACTCAAACGTAAACCAATTCGTAAATAAACTCACTAGAATCGCCGAAAATCTGTTTACTCAAGTATTGAACAAGAACACTGAAGATGAGAATGCACATGCTGACCAATTAAATTATTCGGTAAACGACGTAGATGCTTTCTCCTACTTGTATCGCAAATAAAGAGAAGTGCAGTTGACCCGTTGTTTACCAAAACAGTCATTATCGCTCATCTACTGCTCAGGTCGTGCTGTTCGTTAATACATTTTTCCTCTGAATATTTCCTATTGTCAGATCAAACTTGATAGTTGCTTGAAGCAGGTTTCGTATTAAGGTATAACATCATTTCAATTATTTATCAGAAGTTTTCAGCATTATCAGTTTTTAAGTAACAAAATGTTCCTCATGATGAAATTATCAATTTTAACAAATTAAAACTATTACAAACAACTGTTTATTAGGCTGATAACACCCTATAAAAATACGTGGTTAAAGTTGTAACTCCGCAGCAAAAGCGTTATTTGCCATGCTTACTGATGACGCCCTATTCGTCTAGTTTTCTCTTGCAAAAGCTTTTTTACGGCGCAGCTTATAATACATGCCCATTCATGGGGGAAATAGGCAACATGTAGAAAGTGACAGTCGATATCCTGCTTGTAATCGAATTACTCATTGTTCTCTTCGTCCAATAACAAGGGATCATGTAAGGTACATGAGTTCTCACAAAAAGTCAGACCAAAGTTATCAAAACAATTTTTAAAACAGTGATGAGTCCCGCCGGTAAATATTGGCATGACAAAAGGATACTTCAAGCTATACGGCCGGTAATCTTCAAAATCATATGACCCATAACAGCTAAGAAAACACTGTCTATCAACTTTGAACGTAAAAAAAAACACGTTGTCTACGTCATAAAGTTATCTTCATCAAAACTAAAACTATATCTTGAATTGAATCTACCTTGTTCCTTTAAAAACTTGTCTCAAGAAGCCTAGATGAGTCTATCCAAAGACCATATGGGGGAAATTAAAGTTCATTTGAAAAAAAGATAGATGAAACAGAAAAGTTTATTTACATCAACAGATGACTTCAATGGCAATAACAGCGTATCATCGTCAAAAAAGAGTTTATCCGCCGAAACGGTTAGAGTATTTAAGAAAATTCCTCTAAATCCGCAACCAAAAATTTACCTATTGATATTAGAATTATTGCAAAATTAGAGTTAGACGCAACACCTCCCAAGGACATAATTCTGATAATTCAAGATGGCACAAAAAATGTCATTGAAATCAACCAAAAATGCTGACATTTTCGCGAATTATTTAAGCTTTGTTGCAATAAAATTGATCCCGATACGGTGAAGCCTGTGAGATTCCACTTCGGAAGAGACCTGAAAATCACGCAAATAATTGAATCAACTTGCATAAGAAATACGAGAATCGAAAAAAAATGAACTTCACGAATTGCATCCATTTTGAAAAAAAATAGCTGCTCTCTGTATTACTGACTTTCCACAGGAATTGTTTTAGTAGCTCCAAAAGAGGTTCAAACATTTCCAGCCTTTCGAAACCAACAGCAGTCACATCGTCACATACCATAAAAGAGCTAGATTATAGTGCCGTCAATGCTAAAAGACATCAAACTGGCGTCTATCAACAGTTTCAGCCACATTAAAGACAAAACTACGTATTTCAAGTTTGAAAGTGAATTCCCTCGAGATAACTACAATTACCACTATCACAAAAACTAAAAAAAAGTTCTAGGCAGCTGTTCTTCCATGCGAAACACTGCTTCTCTCCATGATATTGTTCCATTTTGTATATTTCCGAAGAGTAATATTCTCGTCATGGACCATTAGCAAAACACAGATCATTCCAAAGGTATTGAGAAACATCCAGGTCCAAAGACACTGAGCCAGGAGAAAACTACTAACTTAACTAAATCCGTTCCAATTAACATTAAGTTCTGACATCTAAACTGTTCTAGCATGGTTAAGAGACAACGTAACAAATTAAAACAGCTAATCTGGAGACTGGGCCAAATACTGTGGACGATCTTCGTGAGACCTAGCTCACACTGGACGATAACCACGACTTCTGGCAAATTGATTCCGAATCATTTACATCAGTCAAGAGCTATAAGCAAAACAAAAAGTGCGGAGGCGTTGTTTATCAATTCCATTTTCTGCTTTCAATGCCACGCTTCGGCGCGCTGTTTCCATAAAAGATGTTCCTAAAATTTCAAAAATATTTGGGTTAAGTGCAAGACCAGATCGATGGATACGTTCATTGTAAGATTCGGGTATAAAACAAAGAGAAATTCAGTAGCCGGATACGTTCATTGTATGATTAGGGTATAATACAAAGAAAAATTCAGTGGCCTTTTTCTAGAGTCGTTACTTTCAACAGATCAAACCACCATTGAGAACATTAACTATCTGCATGGTAAATAAAAAAGTCATTAGATATAAATTTGACTCAAAATAAATTAGAGTTTTGCAAGTTAACAACCACGTGAGAAACTGGAAACAGTCTTTTACTGATTCTTCAAGTTTAAAGAGAGAGAGAGAGAGATTGATAGATAGATAGAGAGAGAGCCCCAATATCACAACTTTGTATCAGGTCTAAGAACAAATCAGTTCGCGACTTTTGTTATACTGGCCGAAGCGATAAGGAGAAAAGCGTAAGCGAGTAAAACAAACTAGATTTGATAAGACAAATTTTTAACAAACACTTTACCATTACAATCTATTGCAACTAACCCGTTAAACATTCATTTTGATGGTCTAGAATCTATGTTTCAAGAATTTCGTAAAAACACATACAAGGCCATCAATAGTTGCGCCCGACGAAAGAAATATCATATACGTACAGACAAACCTAAGTTATCACTCCTATCTCAAAACTTCGATCCATAATTGTTCAATAAAACAACAAAATACCAAAAGAGATTTTCATTACTGACATTACAAACGAAAAGCAAGATATGCAGCTGGTAGAAAAATTAAAAATTCTTTTGATGGTTATTTCACAAATCCCAGGGAAATAGCTAATCTATTTAACTATCAGTTTTCGAAACTTTGCCGAAAAACAAATGCAAAAACAAATGCAAAATAAAGAATTGTGAAATGAGGTTAGAGACCAAGAGGAAGTTCTTCTTTAGGTTTCCTACTTAGCAAGAAGAACATAGCGTTGTCCGATCGCTTTAAACTAACAATTCACGTGGCCCTTCAACAACTCCGGCCTGGGCACTAAATGATGGTTCGAAGTTACTGGTACAAATTTCCATGCTTCTTAACCAGCATTTGTTTACTCAGATGATAAGGAAGGAGAGCAAGACAATACTGCAAACTAAAGCACAATCTGTAACAAGCGCACCCTCCAGAGTTTTAGAAAAGCTGATTTGCAGCCGAATAACATTTCAACCAAAACGATATCTTATCGCAACGGCAATTTGGTTTTAGATCCTTTTCAAAACAAGATGCTCTTGTCTGCACAGACTGTATGCTCTAAAATTGAAAAAGATCTTGTCTCAACTGCTTTGCTAGATCTATCTAAATCAAAAAGGATATACTGTACCAGAAAATGCATTCATTGGGCTTTGAAAGCAGCGCTTTCCAATTGACAAAGGCATTTACTCAACGACTGCAGAAACATTTGGCGAGCAACCGAATCAGACCGGATTGAACTTTACCATGGTGGCCCGCAGGGATTTGTGCTTGGGCCTTCGCCTTTCAATTTTCACGGCAAAATTTTGAGTAACCACATCAATACTCAATTCAACGTTGATCAAAACACAGATTCTTTAATCAACAACACCAATATTGATCTTTACATAGCAAACAGAAACCTTTAGGATTTAAATCTATTTGATAGAAATAGTTTAAATCTGAACAAATCAAAAACAAAAAGTCAAAATTATTTAACCACCACATGCTCTATAATTGTTTCTGGCGGAAATTTGGCAATGAAAAAAGCAGTGAAACACTTGGGAGTTTCCTTAGAAAAAAACTGAAATACCAAGAGGAAGTGGAAAATGTCCTGCGAAATGTTGCGTGCGGATTAAAAGGCGTTTATACTATATCAAGAGCTCTTTCAAAGTTCATACAAGCCAGAAAAAAATGCATATGAACGCACTAGCTCTTGCTCATTTTTACGATGGTACTGTCCTATTCGGTGGCATAAAGCGTTCTCTCCTAATTGAACTTGAGAAACAATTAAACTGGGCAGAAAAGCCTTCCTCCAACAAAAAAAATATGACATTTCATGATTCAAAGTTACAGTATAAAACGCTTGCATTTCAATACCTTTTGAGGGTTCAACAAGCCATATAATTGCACAACGTTTAATCGAATGGAGCTCAAGCTTTCATAGAATTAGTGTTTCCTCCATTGCAGTACCAAAAAAAACCAGGAACAAACGCTTTATTCCGAAGTCAAATATTAATCATATTAGCTTGAAAAGAGCTTTTTCGCCAGAGCTATAGAACCAGGGAATGATTTTATCAAATCTAATCCGGATAGTAATAATCTAAAGTTTCAAAAAAAATCAGGGCCCATTTCTCTAAGCATTATGGTGGCCTATCGTGTAGAGAACTTATAATTAATACTGATTTAGTTGATACTTTCTTCCACAACTAAAAGATTTTTGAACTAAAGATCTCTAATCGAAAAATTGGTCACCAGTTTAAAATTCTGCACTTTCTCTGCATAGAATCTACTTTTCATGTTTGCTTTTGCGCCAGAGTACTTTTCTAATTTTTTCTAATTTTAGAAGCAAGGCAAACAGTAAATGATGCGTTGAGTTAAAATATCTGTATTCCAATTGCACAGCTTCATGTGCATCAGCATAGATGAAGAACAAATGATCAAAGAGGTGTCGGAAAATTCTTCTCATTACTGAGCTTCCTTGTTCTGAAACAAAAAAGCCAGTATATTTCGCAGAGTTAATGACGCATTAATTTCAGTGTGATTACGATTCCAATTGTATCCGATATATTTGACTGGCTTTGTAGTCCATAATCTCCAATCTGGTATAAAGTAAATGGCTGAACACCCGCCTATTTGACTGGTATACAGTTCTTAACTCATGCAATAGCCTTCAAGCGTTGCAAATGATTCCCCGTCGTCAATATAGTATCATTGCTGTTTGTTACGACTCTGAAGTTATGACAATATCATTCTTGTCAATCAGTGTATCATGCTCACTCAATGTATGACATGCTCACAAAACACATATTGAACGCACTATTCGAAATTTTTACATTAAATTGGAGAACAAAAAGAGATTGTTACTAAGAGTAAACCGGATTTTAACAATATAAAGAAAGCATCATTAGTAATGAATGAAATCATCACGGAATTTCATCTTGACAGGAGACGTCAAGGAAGGTTTGTTTCTCCACGGGATTCGTCAGGCAGGTAAACCTACAATTTGTTAGTTTAACTAACAGGGACCCGAGCGGTAGAAAACCAAGACAAAATCCCAAAGAGATTAAAGAAAATGGGTAAAAATAACCTAAGATTATTCAACCATTGATAGGACCAAAACCGAAGACCATATTCGAAACTAAACCTCACATAATTGAGCTGCCTTTCTCCAATTAGCTTTTCATCTTCTCATCTTTTGAAACTTCTTGTATTTCCAATCATTAATTCTAACTCCTTATTAAAACGTTTGAATATTTACATCTTCATAATTAAATTGAATATTTCCATCTTCATAAAGTCTTCAACTATAGTCTTAGACTTAGAAAACTTTCATTAGCAATCTCGACCTTTAAAGTGCTTAACAAAACCCCCAACCCAAACCGTAACCGTACACAGTGCAAGGATATTACACTGGCGACAGAGATTTAAAACAGTTATAATTTTGAAAACTTTAACAAATTTGTCGGTAGGAAGACGCAAATAAAAAGCACTTTAAGTTATGACAATATCATTCTTGTCAAACAGTGTATCATGCTCACTCAATGTATGACATGCTCACAAAACACATATTGAACGCACTATTCGAAACTTTTAAAATAAATTGGAGAACAAAGAGAGACTGTTACTAAGATTAAACTGGATTTTAACAATATAAAGAAAGCATCATTAGTAATGAATGGAATCATCACGGAATTTCATCTTGACGGGAGACGTCAAGGAAGGTTTGTTTCTTGACGGGATTCGTCAGGCCGGTAAACCTCTAATCTGTTAGTTTAACTAACAGGGACCCGAGCGGTAAAAACTATGAGAAAATCCAAAGAGATTAAAGAAAATGGGTAAAAATAACCTAAGAATAATCAACCATTGATAGGACCGAAACCAAAGAACATATTCGAAACTAAACCTCATATAATTGAAATACCTTTCTCTAAATCGCTTTTCATCTTCTTATCTTTTGAAACTTCTTGTATTTCCAATCATTAATTCTAACTCTGTATTAAAACGTTTGAATATTTACATCTTCATAATTAAATTGAATACTTCCATCTTCATAAAGTCTTCAACTAAAGTCTTAGACTTAGAAAATTTTCATCAGCAATCTCGACCTTTAACGTGCTTAAGAAAACCCCCAACCCAAACCGTACACAGTGCACGGATATTACACTGGCGACAGATTTAAAACAGTTATAATTTTGAAAACTTTAAAACAGTTATAATTTTGAAAACTTTAACAAATTTGTCGGCAGGAAGACGCAAACCAAAAGCACTTTAACTCGAGAAATCCAGAATCGAGTTATTCTCGAGATCAATACACAAAACACAAGATTTGGGATAACAATTCACCAATTTCCACCAAATTTTGTGGAAGTCAGTTGTAGAAGTCACAGCGGAATCAGTCGCAGGAAATCAGTTTTCACAAGTGATAATTTACTCGCATGGGTCTTTCTTTTACTCGTTGGTGAAGAGAGAAAATTCCTTGTGCGGAAAGAGCGAATCACACCAAGTGGGTACAAATAAAGAGTTTTCTCTAGTTGTCGTTGATAATTGAAACTGATCGCCACTAAGTTTATCTTGTTAGTCTAGGAAATATTTCTTTCGATCTTAGTTGCTAAACTGACTGGTAGATAACGAGCGGCATAACCATCGGAACCAAAAAAGAAAAAAAACTGCAGGATATTTGCGTTGTACAACCAATTAAAACAATTGCGTTGTTTGAACTCTGAAAGCTATATATTGACTTATTCTGAAACTACCATTAATTAAAAAACGAAAAAAGTTGATCAGGTAACAATGAGAAGGAGAAAGTAAAAAAAAGTAAAGCACCTAATATCATCCTTGTCGCAATTAGAGTAAAACAAATAATATAAAAATATCAATAAAACAGGACAAATCGGAGTTTAAAGACTGTAAACTAAGACTTCTTTGAAGTTTTAGAAATACCATAAATGTGAAAAAGAAATACCATAAATAAAAATAAGCGTTACGTTTTATAACCAAAAGTTTTCAAAAGTAAAATAAACAAAATTTTATAGAAATTCAAAGGTAAAAAGAGAAAACACCTTCCAGTGACGAGCGACTTGGTAATTATTTTATAGAGACTATTATTTTCAACACCTAAACAAAGTTTCAAAAGGGGTACGATACAAGTAGGGGAACAGTAAAATGGCAACGGGCTCGACCTCTCAAAAGCTATTACCGGAAGCGTTTACCGGTTCAAACGACTTGGAAAGCTAACTGACGCATTTTGAAATATTAGTGGAACTACAAGTGGAAAGGAACCGAAGGAGATCCGGCCCGCGAAGTTGATGAACGGCCGCATTACTTTGCACTTAGGCTACAAAAATCTGCCATAGAGTTCTATCGCACTCAACCGCAAGCTACAAGAGAAAAATATAATGAATGCGTTAAAGCTTTTCGAGAACACTATAGCGAAAAACCGGTCGTTTTCCGGGGACGGCTAGCTCGCCACATAGAGCAACCAGGGGAAAACTGACAGATTTTCTGTGAGATTTAAAGCAGTTGGCTTTGAAAGCTTGTCCAACGGAGACGCATGACATCAGAGACCATCTGGTTCTCAGAGGATTCCTAGAAGGAATCAACCATAGTCAGGTGAGGTTAGATCTCAGAAAGCAAATCGGCGACAAGGATATGAAAATTGAAAGTTTTGGAAGGAGCACTGCATCTGGAAGCTGTAACAAGAATAGAAGAGCAAACATAGAAAAGTTGCGGTAAATAGACGGGATGAAATTAAAGATTTAGTGGAGGCCGTCACCAAGCTTGTGAACCAATTGTCAGTAGATGACAAACAGCGAGAAAACCGTCGAAACCAATATAGGGAGCGAAGCAGTTCCCGGGGACGGTGGGGTGACGACAGACGTGATAGAGGACAGTAACAAGATCGTGGGTTCAACGATCGGCGGCGATTTCCAACGCCAGGACCTAGTCACCGAGACAGATTTTCGGAAGAGATGAACCGTCTAGGAGGAACGACAGACAAGCTTTCAAGTGCAGAGCCTGTGGACAAGAAGGACACATCGAGAAATTGTCGAAATTGTTTCCTGTGGAAGTTCCCAACACTTGAAATGAAACCACCCTTTCAAAAAGAAACAGGCTGAGAACTGCAATGTAATTAGTGTGTTCAACAAATACAATAAAATGTTTAAATGCAGAAATTGTACCTCATGGAAGCAGATACGTTGGATTAATAGACGGTGTAAGTAGTATATCGCTTTTGAGCTGGTCCACATACAAAAAAAATGGGGAAACCGGGAAATGTGCAAAATGAGCTGTTAAAATAATAGGACGAGCAACTCTTCGGGTGCAGTTGCAGCAAAGACTACCAGAGATTGAACAGGAATTTAAGATAACGGCAGATGAAGGTATAGAGTGTCTGCTGAGAATTGACTTCCTGAAGGAAGTAAGAGTGTAATAAACTAACACGAAGAGAAGTTATATAGTAGTTAATTTGAAATTTCAATACCGCTGACAACAGAGAAAACGCGAGGTGTTCAATTCTTTGCAATTGCGGGAGAAAACATTTACATTCAAAGTAAAAATGAATGTCTAATGAGAATTAAGTTAGCTGACGAAAACGGAGAAATTGCGGGATTGGAAGGATTAGTGGAAGCAATTAAGATTTTGAAATGAAAACGCTCGCTTCTAGCCGCTTGCATAATATCAATGAAAGATGGTTCTAGGTTGATAAAGGTGTTAATTCTAACGGACGCTCCAGTAGCTGTGTATAAGAACAACAGAGTGGGAAATTATCTGGAAAACAAACATATTTGTGAATGGAATTTTTCAAATCAAAACGAATCAAAAATATCGGAACCATTTCAAATGAGAAAACACGCAAACCTGGAGGGATCTACTCTCAATGAAGAGCAAAAAGAAAAAGTAAAAGAGTTATTCATAAGACATCAACAAGTGTGTTCCCGAAACTCGAACGCCTTAGGATATTGTGACAAAATGAAACACAAAATAAAACTCAACGAAGATACACAGCCGTTCAGAAGAAATTATTGCACTAGGAGCTTTGATAAAAGAAAAGCAATGAAAAAAATTGTCGAAGATCTAGAGGATGCAAAATTAATAGAACCAACCCATTCGTATTGGGCAGAACCATCAATATTGGTGAAAAAGAATCATGGCAGCTACAGACTGGTTGTGGATTACAGAGGCCTGAACAAACAAATAGAAAAAACCAGTTGGTCACTACCGAAAACAAATAACGTTTTTGACTCTCTACACGGAAATTGCTACTTTTCGAATATCGACTTGACATCGGGATATTTTCAAATGGCACTGGATTAAGAGTCACAAAACGTGACAGCTTTTGTAACACCAATGGGACTGTTCAAGTGGAAGAGACTGCCCATGGGTTTGGCGTCAGCGCCAGGGTCTTTCGAGAATTTAATGGAACTGATCATGTCGAGGCTCTCCTATGAAGTGGCGTTAGTTTACCTGGACGGCATAATCATCATTGGTAGATCTTTTGAGGAGCATCTCAACCGTCTAGATCTAGTACTTGGACGACTTAATCACGCTGGTTTGGAAATAAAAGGCTCAAAATGTAAGTTTTTCAGGAAAAAATTCATTTCCTGGGACACACTGTATCAAACAAAGACGTAGAAGTGGATCCAAAAAGTACCGGCAGTCAGTAAAATGAAAAGCCCAAAAACAATAAAAGAATTGCGAGCTATTTTGGGACTAGTTGGTTTTTACAGAAGGTTCATACAAGATTTTGGAAAAATAGCAGAGCCGCTTTATAAACTCTTAAACAAAAAGGAGCAATTTTCATGGAGCAAAGAGTGTGAAACAGCTGTTGAACAACTAAAACAAGCACTACAGAAAGCAACCATTTTGGTTTATCCGAATGACACTGACCCTTAAACGTTAACCACGGACGCCTCTTTGTTTGGCATTGGCACAATTATTTCCCAATGAAAACAATGGGGTGACAGAGTGACTGCTTACGCCAGCAAAACGCTCAGTAAAAGTCAGCGAAACTACTCAGCGACAAAACGCAAAATTTTGCGATAGTCTATTTCACTCAACACTTCAGAAATTATCTACCGGGAGTTTTTAATTGTTACCGACCATAGAGCCCTCTCGTGGTTGTATAGTTTTAAGGAACCAGACGAATTGTTAGCCAGATGGATAGAAAAACAGACAATTTGATTTTGAAATCAAATACGAAGCTGGAAAGAAGATTCCTCATGCAGACTGTACAGTCGAGAGTACCACAGACTGAAGAAGACAACGATCCCGATCAAATAAACCAAGTAAACGTAGAAGACAAAAACATCTGGTCCATTGGCTAGGGAAATCTGTGGAACAATTAGTTGAACATCAGAAAAATTCAGCTGAACTTATTGTACCGAGAAACTGGATTGAGAGTGGGAAACGACCTCAAAGAAAAACCATGGCAGGAGCTTCTAGAGAATTGTGGAAACACTGGACAGATTCCAAAAACTTATGAATAGAAAATGTTCTAATTAAAAGAAACAAGCGTATTGACGAATTCAACAATTTAACGCAAATAGTAATTCAAAGATCACTTTTGCATGAAATTATACCTTTCCTTCATGAACATTGTGGACATTTCGGTATGGCTAAGATATTTGATCGTGTGCAAGAACGATTCTATTGGCTCGGGATAAGAACAGATGTCCATTACTGGTTAAGTTCCTGCGAGGTATGCAGTCAGAAGAAGTCACCTCACCAGAAGCACATACACAGCCTGACAACTTGGAAGCCAAGTCACCCATTTTGGCAAGTAGCTTTGGATATTATGGGAACTTTACCCGAGTTAAGCGAAAGCAAGTATATTTTATTAATCGGAGATCAGTTTACAGTGGTAGGAAGCAATTCCCATCAGCAACGAAGAAGCTTCAACGGTAGCTAAAGCTTTTGTGAACGTATGGGTCTCAAGCTTTGGTTGTCCGGCAAATCTTCATAGTGACAACGGCAGTAATTTCATGTCAAATCCTATTAAGAACATGTGCAAACAGCTGGGAATTAACAGGACATCAACAACAGCTTATCCTCACGGAAACGCAATGAGAGCGTACCAATCGCACAATTGAAGAGACTCTTCCAAAATATGTTTTTGGTGAACATCACAACACATAGAGTGATTACCTTCCGCTAGTAATGATGGCATACAGATCATCAATCCACTCTGTGACCAAGTATAGTCCTTTCTACCTCCTTTTTGGAAGACATTGTGCTCTACCAATTGATTGCATGTATCAAACAATATAAACAAAAGTTTACCCAAAATTGAGCGATTACGTTGGTTGCTTGAAACACAAACTACAGTCGTGCCATGAACTGGTACGGGGAAGCATGGACGTGGAGCAAGAACGACAAAAAACCTACCACAACCCAAGCACGTTTGGACCGCAATACGAAGAAGGTTACTTAGTCATGGTTTTCAACCCCACCATAAAAACCGGTCAGACAAAATAATTTCAATCTTTTTATAGTGGGCCACAAACTATACGTGAAATAATTAACGATCTCAATTCTGTTATTGAAGATGTGAAAACTAAAAAAACAACAAAAAGTCCATTACGATAGGTTCAAACGTTTCAACAGTAGAAGCGCCTTCATATCGATAGTAAGGAATCTATGAAGGCAAAGATCGAACTGAGCAAAACTCAAAATGATTCTAGAGATGACAATGATTTTGTGGAAATTGAAGTACACACTCCAAACGTTGATGACACAGAAAAAAGAGAAACTACACCTGAAGGGGATACCAATCAGATTAACACTGGTAGTGGAACTCACAATAAAATATTTAAGGAGGAAGATTTTGAAACACGAAAAGGTGGGAGTATCAGCGGATCAATGACTTCCAACAACAACAACAAAAGTAAAAGCACAAAGATACCTGTGCCAAAAATAGCCGCACAACAGAAACGGGATAGTTTGTCGGAAACAGCTAAAAAAAGCGAGGGAGAAGAATTTCCTAATAGAACCACAGGTTCAAGCTCTCACAATGTTTGCAAACGACGATACAAGAAGTGCGCCGGGAATAACAAAACCACGGAAATTGAAAGACTATTTTTTGTTAAAGATTTTTTGTTCGGGATAAAGATTCAGCAGAAAAATTTGTTAATTATGTATTTAATTGAATGATGATACGACAAAATGCAGAAGGAGGTCAACTCACCAAAAGGGACACAGCTGTACTGCAAGCTTCTCTACTTGGTTACTATGCTGAGTTGTTCACAATCTTTAGCGATTGTGGGGCATGACTTCGAGAAAATTATACAAACGCAAAAATTTGCCACGACGGAACGGACGAAATGCGAAACGTCACATTTAAATGAGGAGCAGGTAAACAAAGGAGGACTCATATACGCCGAGAGCAGCATGATTAAACTAAAATACTGCATGTACAGAGTACTGCATATACGGTAGTTGTGCTGAAAAAAAGTGGTTGGTATGACAACGCAACTTAAACGAAAAATCACAAATGATTCCAACGCTTTACCCAATAAAGAAATCAGTCTGCCAAAACCTATGGCAGGGACACAAAGCGCGGTTGCCGGGTCTTGGTGACTTCGAATTCAATGCTCCTAAAGAAGTCCTTAATGAGAATAATGTTGGCCGAACCGACGCAGAGTTTGTTCAGAGGGTATTAAAAAACATTCCTGAAAGGCAGAGATGAGAAAGGAGTGAATTATGTCTAAACCGTAGATTGGATCAATCCAAAAGGTCAAACACAGAAAAGCAACATCATGATAAATGCTGAAATGTTCATGGGGACTTTGTTCATCGAAACTAGGGAAGCAAATGAAGGAACATGGTTATATTTTAAAGACCCCCTGAAACAGGAGCAGACCTTGTTATAGCAAAGAGACACATTTGCAATAGATTCAGTACAATATTTGTTCGACCAAGACAAAAACCAAATATCTTAACGATAGTTAAATTTGACTCGATAACAGCAAAAATAGTCCGCGCTGGAAACAAAAAGTATTTGACGAGCAAATTAGACAAAAATCAATTTAGTTTTTCAGTTAAAAAACAGGACAAAACAGATACACAATTTTTAGCTTTTCGAAACAAACCACAGAAATTTGTTTTACACAAACGAAACGTTGACGGCCATGGAACAAAATTTTTCACCAACAGATATATCTGAGACAGATCTCAGTGACATAAAACTCGACAAACTTTTTGTGTGGGTTTTCGAGGAATGTTTGAAACTCTGAGACAAAGATAATGAGTTAATAAATTGTCACATAGAAGAACTGCACAGAGCTATGACTTTAACGACACCAATTAACAGAAACTCACACCAAATTTTCCCAAATCAAAAAAACACTGGGCAATAAAACGCTCCTAAATCAATAAAATGCTCTACACGCAGAAAGAGCGGGAGGAATACTTTATGTCCATATGTGCGCTAAAGTTATCGCACATGTCGAAAACCAGTTTTGTACCGAGGAAATACCAATTAGGGTGTCTTCTGACAACAGTTCAGAGGGAATTAGATACATCAACCCTATAGTTATATAGAAATTTCACACTAATTAATTGCAACCCCAAGCACCCGAACGCTCTTGAATTGCTGAATGGGTTATGGATAACATATGGCCGACGAAAACAACTGATTGATAAACCCAATGAAATGCCTAATTTAAGAGTTAACTTCAATTGGTCAACTTCTGCACCAATGGAAGGGTTTTCAATGACAAAGACCTGGAGAGACGGTCCAAAGATTAAGGCATTCGAGAAAAACGATAACAGGAAGAGAATTTTTCCTGGGACACCGAGGTTTATATGAACATGAGACTTTAGAGTATTTCAACACGGACTTGAAAAACAATCACCAATGGCATGAATTGCTAAATTTTGAATACTTGGGTAGTAAAGTGAAACAAATCTGGCATGTGGCCAGGGAAATAACCATCACTTTGATGACTATTTTTATTGGATCTCAAATCATATTTTTGTTTTGTACGTGTGCTTCTTTCAATCGATATGTTACGCAGTGGCACTAATCCTGTAATTGCACTGCAACCCATTAAACTAACTAGGTTATTTTCATAATCTAAAGCAACCTTCT
Source organism: Convolutriloba macropyga (assembly GCF_964194025.1). Classification (NCBI taxonomy): domain Eukaryota; kingdom Metazoa; phylum Xenacoelomorpha; order Acoela; family Convolutidae; genus Convolutriloba; species Convolutriloba macropyga. Next base: position 22,015,908 of record NC_134481.1, read on the forward strand.
AAGGAACAAAAATTAACAAAAAGGAAAGTTGAACCTCGTGCTGGCAATATAAACATTTTCGTTATAAAAGCAAAAAAAGTCTAAATCTGTACCCGATATGGCAGAAATTGAGATTGACGCATTAGATTAATTTAAGTGTATGATTTGTAGGAATGGCAGAACCAAAAATTGGCGATTATTGCTACTATCTACCCGAGTTGTTCGAGGTCTGCTCGATAGTGAGGCACCAAGTGTATCGGATTGTTGGAGTACCCTCAAAAAAATATATACGTGGTGCCATTGACGCAGATGCAACCACCCAAAATAGTGGATAGAGCTGTAATTAGTGTTATGAGTTAAATAAGATGCAACCGAGAAACGAGGAACAGCAAAAAAAGATTGACAACACCGAAATGCTGGGAACTGCCGGGGTTCGGCCCGAAGAGGAGCTCCGGCAGTTAAAACTTGAAAGTCAAAGGTTAAGTGACCAATTGCTTGAGACCAAACGACCGCTTGAATGCACTGGGAATCAGCGGGAGTTCCGCAGGAGGCTGATTGAAATATTGAAGAAAGAGCTGGAGGAGGTTACGAATGTAGCCGAAACAAAGACAAGAGAACGTATCGCTCTGTTGGATGAGCAGGAGTGTTTAGCTCGGGAGTTGTAGAATGCCGAGGAAGATATCAGAAAGCTAAGGAGTAGGGTAAGAACAGAGCAGACCTCAAAGAAGGTCATCCAGAGAACGCTGGAGGCGATCAACGCGCAGAGCCCGTTCAGTCAACCTCCAAATATTTATGAGCTTCTATTCCTGCCACAGGGCGCCACGAACAGCACTATACAGAAACACTTCAAAATGTTGTCAATGCTCTGCCATCCGGACAAGGGTGGTCGGCAGGACCTTTTCAAAATTATTCTTCAGGCGAAAAAAAAATTAAGGAAGACGAGGAGGCCCGTAATATTTATGACAAGTACGGGAATGAAAAACAAGAATATATGACCTCGAAAATGGACGTTTGAAACTCTTGCTTGTGAGCAAGTGGAACACTCAAATTTTCTAACAGGGAGGCAGTGTAGTAAACCATAGAAATAGATGTATGACATGCTCATAAAAACAAATTGAACTCACCATTCGAAATTTTAACAATAAATGGGAGAACAAAAAGAGATTCTTACTAAGAGTAAACCCGATTTTAACAATATAAAGAAAGCATCAAAAATAATGATGGGAATCATCACGGAATTTCATCTTGACGGGAGACGTCAAGGAATGTTTGCTTCTTGACGGGATTCGTCAGGCAGGTAAACCTCTAATCTGTTAGTTTAACTAACAGGGACCCGAGCGGTAAAAACTATGAGAAAATCCAAAGAGATTAAAGAAAATGAGTAAAAATAACCTAAGAATAATCAACCATTGATAGGACCGAAACCAAAGAACATATTCGAAACTAAACCTCATATAATTGAAATACCTTTCTCTAAATCGCTTTTCATCTTCTTATCTTTTGAAACTTCTTGTATTTCCAATCATTAATTCTAACTCTGTATTAAAAAGTTTGAATATTTACATCTTCATATTTAAATTAAAGTCTTAGAATTGGAAAAATTTCATCAGTAATCTCGAGGTTTAAAGTGCTGAAGAAAACCCCCCAACCCAAACCGTACACAGTGCACGGATAATACAACCCGCCTAATTGACTGGTATACAATTCTTTACTCATGCAATAGCCTTCAAGCGTTGCAAATGATTCCCCGTCAACAAAATAGTATCGTTGCTGTTTGTTACGACTCTGAAGTTATGACAATATCGTTCTTCACCATGGAGAAATAAATGAACGTCTTCAACAAATCAATTCCTTCTCCAGTGACGGAACTCACCAAAAATGGATAACTATTAATCATATCACCAGCACTCTTTTTGTTTATAATACCAATACATGACAAGATATTTCTCAAAATAATGGTATTATCTCCTTTATCAGTTTTGGTTAAAACTAAAGCCCACGGAAAACTAATGACATTGAGAATTTTCATACTTCCAAATCGGAGGCCTCGATTGCCAGATCGCTATCTACAAGAAGACACAGGAAAATCTTATTAGACCGGTAGAGACTCAAATATGGCTCCACAATGTTTTAACGACGACGGTGCTTTTTGCCCATATCCAGGTAAATCCACAAAAGGAAGACTGGGTCCAACATAATAGCAATCCACATATTTCGTGACACCCGGTCGCTTTGAAACTCCAATTTGAACTCCAATTTGAAAAAGTCACTATGGAAGAGAAATCAAAAGAGTGTTCTCGAAGAAAACGGTTAAGCAAAAACTTTGCATAAAAAGACACGCGCTTAAAATAATTGCTTCAAACTTCGTTCGATAGCTATTAAATATAATTGCAACGAACTTCAAGTTAGAGATTTCTGAAACTATTTTTTAAAAATTTGATATTTGTACACCAAAAACCCCATTCGTTGATGCTCGGTTTTAAGCAATCTGTTTGATTCTGAGATTAATTGATCTCTAATCGAAAATTTGGTCTCCAGTTTAAAATTCTGCACTTTCTTTGCATAAAATCTACTTTTCATGTTTGATTTTGCGCCAGAGTACTTTAAAAGCAGCATTCTAATTTTAGAAGCAAGGCAAACAGTAAATGATGCGTTGAGTTAAAATATCTGTATTCCAATTGCACAGCTTCATGTGCTTCAGCATAGATGAAGAATAAATATGATAAATATGAGTTGTCGGAACATTCTGCTCATTACTGAGCTTCTCTGTTCTGAAACAAAAAAAAGCCAGTACATTTCGCAGAGTTAATGACGCATTAGTTTCAGTGTACGATTCCAACTGTATCCGATATATTTGACTGGCTTTGTAGTCCATAATCTCCAATCTGGTATAAAGTAAATGGCTGAACACCCGCCTATTTGACTGGTATACAGTTCTTTACTCATGCAATAGCCTTCGAGCGTTGCAATTGATTCCCCGTCGTCAATATAGTATCATTGCTGTTTGTTACGACTCTGAAGGTATGACAATATCGTTCTTCACCATGGAGAAATAAATGAACGTCTTCAACAAATCAATTCCTTCTCCAGTGACGGAACTCACCAAAAATGGATAACTATTAATCATATCACCAGCACTCTTTTTGTTTATAATACCAATACATGACAAGATATTTCTCAAAATATTGGTATTATCTCCTTTATCAGTTTTGGTTAAAACTAAAGCATACGGAACACTAATGACATTGAGAATTTTCATCACTTCCAAATCTGAGGCCTCGATTGCCAGATCGCTATCTACAAGAAGACACAGTAACTTCTTATTAGATCGGCAGAGACTCAAATATGGCTCCACAATATGTTTCAACGACGACGGTGCATTTTGCCCATATCCTGGTAAATCCACAAAAGCAAGACTTGGTCCAACAGAATAATAATTCACATATTTCGTGAAACCCGGTCGCTTTGAAACTCCAATCTGAACTCCTTCGCTCGAACAATTAGATGTTAAAGCTTTCAAAAGTGACGACTTTCCCGCATTGCTATGTCCGAAAAAACAAACTTCAGGCACCGTAGATCTTGGCAATTTATTGGCAGATTTCACCTTTGTGACAAAAGTTAAACTGCACCTGCTGAAAAAAGTGACGGCCTCGTTTATTTGGAACTCTGAATACGATTTGATGAAAGGCTGGAGCAGATTAGGATCTGTTAAAAGGCTCTGAAAACGTACCAATGGATTAACAAATTGATATCTCATTATCAGAGCAGCCTGAAAAGTTCGAAGAACAATAATTATTTGGATCTCTTCGCGCTTTGACAGCCGTGACAGAGAGAGAGAGAGAGAGAGAGAGAGAGAGAGAGAAACACTTGAATTCAATTTGAAGTATAAAAACTGCGTTATTTAAATTAAAAGTATGATAAGTATAAAGGGAAAAACTTTTTTGAACTGATAATACAAACAAACAGTGGATGAATTTATTGATTAAACAGCAGAGAAATTGTCGTATCTATTCTGTTTTGCCCCCCCCCCAGTGTTTTTATGACTCCAGTTACAAATTATAGGTTGTTATAGAGCTTGCTACTATGTAAGAAAATAGCACGTGAGCCTGGGGGTCATAAAAGACTTAAGATCTATTCTGCCCCCCCCCCCCCGAGCTTAGTTAGCATAAATTTTTTATGACCCCCAGGCGCACGTGCTTTTTTCTTACATAGTAAAGTGCTATATGACATATAATTTGTAATTGTGGGGGTCATAAAAACACTGGGGGGCCAAAAGAGAATAGATCCAAGATTTATGCTCACTACTCTGGTGGGGGGAGCAAAACAGAATAGATACGGATGGTCAATTAAGAATAAAAATGATTTAAAGAACAAACGTTTTCAAACGTTGCGTTTATTGTCAGGTTTACTTAAAACCGATTTTACAACCGAATAAAATGATTTACAAAGTATATAAACTTGTCATTGACTACCTATCGAATTCTAAGAAATGAAAAATTGCCAAACTTTCTCAAAGGTAAGACAAGCCGCTAAGAGCATCTAATGAGAAGACTGTAGCGGTTCTAGATAATATCATTTTGCCGGGATTCGTCAGGGACTTGCTTGCTTTCGGTCCAAAGCATCCAATAAGGGACAAGTTTAAAGAGTTGCATTTCTTGGCGGACATAGACAGTTTGATAAGATATCTGCGTGAGAACAATGTACCAGGTGAGAAACTGTTCGAAATTGAAGCGGCAGCAAAATGGTACTCAAAAACATCAGAGAAACACCTTTAGACAGGGCATTAGCAAAAAGGCAAAAATATCTGCGTGACAACGCCCTGATTGTCGTTCCTTTTGATAAGGCTGTAGGGTTTTTCGTTAAGAAAAAGAGCACGCACGCAGAAAAACTGGAAAAAATTTTAGACCAAAAGCGAGCTGCTAGTCCAAAAGTTCTCCTTAAGAATTTGGATAACCAACTATTGCCCTCCGTAATTTTTGTTTTGCGCAACCGAGTTCGCAACCATGTAGTTCATTTTGAACGGAGATTGCGAACAAATCATAAATCTTATAAAGAGTTGTGATAACATTGTAATGAAAAATGAAAAAGAACTAAACAAAGAACTTTTGGATATGAGGAAAAAAAGGGAAGATACCGGTTAAGGTTTACGAAGCTTTAAGTTCCACTGGAGCGCAACCGGCAGGATTGTCTAAAGTACACAAAAAAGAAATCCCTCTGAGACCTGTTCTCTTTATCCCGGGAAGTTGTTACCATAAACTTAACAAGTTTCTAACGCCTGTTCGAGTATGAAGCAGCAGCAAAATGATACTCAAAAACATCAGAGAAACACCTTTAGACAGGGCATTAGCAAAAGTGCAAAAATATCTGCGTGACAACGCCCTGATTGTCGTTCCTTTTGATAAGGGTGTAGGGTTTTTCGTTATGAAAAAGAGCACGCACGCAGAAAAACTGGAAAAAATTTTAGACCAAAAGCGAGCTGCTAGTACAAAAGTTCTCCTTAAGAATTTAGATAACCAACTATTGCCCTCCGTAATTTTTGTTTTGCGCAACCGAGTTCGCAACCATGTAGTTCATTCTGAACGAAGATTGCGAACAAATCATAAATCTTGAAAAGAGTTGCGATAACATTGTAATGAAAAATGAAAAAGAACTAAACAAAGAACTTTTGGACATGAGGAAAAAAGGGAAGATACCGGTTAAGGTTTACGAAGCTTTAAGTTCCACTGGAGCGCAACCGGCAGGATTGTATGGATTGGCTAAAGTACACAAAATAGAAATCCCTCTGAGACCAGTTCTCTTGATCCCGGGAAGTTGTTACCATAAACTTAACAAGTTTCTAACGCCTGTTCGAGTATGAAGCAGCAGCAAAGTGGTACTTAAAAACATCTGAGAAACACCTTTAGATAGAGCATTAGCAAGAGTGCAAAAATATCTGCGTGACAACGCCCTGATTGCCGTTCCTCTTGAAAAGGGTGTAGGGTTTTTTGCTATGAGAAAGAGCACGTACGCAGAAAAACTGGAAAATGTTTTAGACCAAAAGCGAGCTGCTAGTCCAAAATTTCTCCTTAAGAGTTTAGATAACCACCTATTGCTCTCCGTAATTTTTGTTTTGCGCAACCGAGTTCGCAACCATGTAGTTAATTCTGAAGGAAGATGGCGAACAATTCAGAAAACTTGAAAAGAGATGTGATGATATCGTAATGAAAAATGAAAAAAACTAAACAAAAAAGTTTTGGATATGAGGAAAAAAGGGAAGATACCGGTTAAGGTTTACGAAGCTTTGAGGTCCACTGGAGCGCAACAGGCAAGGTTGTATGGATTGGCTAAAGTACACAAAAAAGAAATCACTCTGAGACCTGTTCTCTCTATCCCGGGAAGTTGTTTCCATAAACTTAACAAGTTTCAAACACCCTTTTTGCAAAAGATTGAAGGAGCAAACATAGAAACTAACACCAATGACGCAACAAAGACTCTGGAGCAAATGAAACTTGAAAAAGGAGAACAAATCCTATCATTAGACGTAAAAAGTTTATACACCAACGTTGCCGTAAAGGAGGCCATTAACATTGCCCTGCGATCGGTTTATGCTGGGGACGAGCCCTGACCAACGTCCATTTCAAATGCAATGAAAGTTGGTACTGTCAGAGAGAGGGGTTGGCAATGGGTGCGTCCTTGGCGGTGATTTTGGCAAAGCTTTGGATGAAATAATGGGAGCCACAACTGAAATTACAGATACCTAAATGTAAAACCAACACACAATCTAGCACTTGTTGCAATTGTGAACACCGTTTGACGGCACGTTCCAGAATGTGGAGTGTGAAGTTTTTAGTAGATGGTTCCACGCAAAATGTCAGCAAATCAGTAACACAGAATATGATAGCATGGAAAACCAGTGCTGGATGCTTCATTCTGTCGTGAAAATGATCAGACTGACATTAACCATTCGTCCTAAACTAAAGTTTTTCTAAGATATGTCGACGATATTGTGAGAACATTAGAGGTGACACATTACAGATGATAAAAACTTTTTGCTGTTTCTGTACATGTCAATCAACGTACAACCGGAGGGGAACATTTTTTGCACATGGTATCAGAAACCATCAGATACTGGAAAAATTCTGAACTATCGTAGCTGTGCCCCCTACAACATAAGAAAAGCATAATACATGGAACAATACACCGCCTGTTTTGAGCCACCATTAAGTAGGGAATATCGTCAAGGATACAATTAACCAGCTGCGAATGAAAGAACAAAGAAAAAGACATGGATATAACGCGAGTGTAGCCGTAAGACAACAGGAAAATACTGAGAAACAACAATTTGTATTACAGTTCAGAGGCAACATCTCTATTGAATTTGTAAAGAAGTTGAACAAAATTCATCCTGTACAGACGGTTTTCACCACCCGGAAACTTAAGAGCTGTTTACCTACCCTCAAGTCTAGCTTTGATAAGGATCTCAAATCTCCCGTGGTTTATGAACTCACTTGTAATGGATGCAAATCCATCTTTGTAGGGCAGACATGCCGAAATATTTCAACAAGGGTTGTAGAGCATGCCACGGCGGACTCACTGATGGGAGTACATGCAATCGAGTGCAACAGTGATAAAACAGCTTTCCAGTAGAAGATATTAGACCAATGCAGCAACCAATCTAAGTTATTGACACTAGAGGCGCTCTACATAAGAACATTGAAACCAGCCATCAACACGCGCCACGAATACCGAACACGAGAATTGACACTGAAAGATTAGTTTGGAGATGAAAATCCAACTTGAATGACACGTTTTCTAAGAAATGAGTTTAAAAAAGTGTTTTTGAAAATATTTACAGTTAACATGACATTTAAAACATTTTATATAGATTTAATACATCAAAAAACTTTCAATCTTTATCCCGGACTTTTTGAAATTCCCGGTTAGTGTTTTCAATTCGTGAAAAAGTTTTTACTTTCAATCTTAACTCTTGTTTTCCTTTACTTGTTGGGGTTGACAAAGTTTCCGATTAAAATGTATCAGAATATTTTCGAATTTCAAAATCAATTTTTTCTATTTGACCTAATACTTCGAGGTCACTTGCCGCCTCCGGTACTCTTCGCGTGTAATTACTTGTGGCTTCAAATTTTTGGGATGTTGTGTCTCAGGGAAACTTTTCTTTTGATGGTCCAAAACTCTGGTGGTAACATGTGGGCTAGGTTGGTCAACATAGATGGAATTGCATCCATTACATGTAATTTTATATACCACATGCAATTTCCTTTTTTAAACGATGAATTCAGTGTTCTCAAGCAAGTTCTTATTTTTCTGGTTGTGAAAATGACTTGAGTATCATACAAACTTTTCAGTCTACTCGCAAACGTTTGAGTGATGTTTCCTCTGCTTTGAATAAAAAAACATCGGCTTAAGCTCAATTTTATTGAGATTTTCACTGTTTTGAGATGTTGTTCAATTGTGGGTGTTTTTTGTAAACTTCTCTTTTGTGACTATTTCATTCAACGTCTTGTTAACAATATTTGAAGACAACTCAGTTGGATACTGATTTTCGGTCCATATCTCGTGATTTTTTATAAAGGGCTAACACGAAAGATTGTCAATCACTGGTTGCATTAGAAACCCTATGTACTGTCGATTGAATCGCATTTTTTGTGTTGTAATGGTGCACATCTATGGAAAGTTAAAATAAAGCCTGTATCCGTAGATTTCTCATACCAATGACAGCTAATAATACCAATATTAGCTGATCATACCAAGCTAATATATACCAAGCTAATACCAAGCTAATCATACCAATAACATGTCGGCTAGTTTGGCCAACATAGATGGAATTGCATCCAGTACATGTAATTTTATATACCACATGCAATTTCTTTTCTAAGCGAGTAAATCAGTGTGCTCAAGCAAGTTCCTAATTTTCTGGTTGTGAATTTGATTTGAGTCTCATACAAATTTTTCAGTCTACTTGAAAATGTTTGAGTGATGTTTCTTCTTTATTCAATAAAAAAGATCGGCTTAAGCTCATTTTTTTTGAAACTTCTAACTGTTTTGAAACGTTGTTCATTCTTAGGTGTTTTTTAACCTTCTCTTTTGTGACTATTTCATTCATTGCTTGTTAACAATACCTGAAGACAACTCAGTTGAAAACTTATTTTCGGTCGATATCTTCTGATTTTTTGTTAAGGGCTACCTCAAAGGTTGTCAATCACTGGTTGCAATAAAAATCCTATGTACAGTCGATTGAATCGAAGTTATGTTGTAATGGTGCACAGCTACGGAAAGTTAAAATTAAGCCGGTATACGCAGATTTCTGATACCAATGACAGTTAATTTGTCTGTCACCGTTTACGTTTAAGTTCAGATCTTTGAACGCCAGGTTTTCATCCACGTTTGGTTTCTCAAGACTGAACCGTAAGTTTTTTGCGGAGAGAATGCGCATACTCAAGGAACTATAGAGGCTTCCATTTAATAGTGCACTTTTTTCATTCACATACATCTTGAAAAATTTCAATTCCTGTGTACATCCGTTGTAATTTTTTCTGCACAATAGGAACAAATCCATACAGTTTCCAGGAGGTTTTCAAACTCCGTCTCGTTAAAATCTTGGCAACTCTTATGAATTCAGTTTTTGCATGATTCACACTCGATTCCTTTCCCTCGGAAAGTAACGCGTTGTTTGCAATCAATGCAAATTCCCTTCATGTCATGAGTTTTGTTCACCCTTCCCTCAATTGGTTACTTCAAGGATTTTTTAAATGATTTGACACCCAATTTTGCCAAAATAAAAGCCAGTGAAGCACCCATGGCTAAGCCATCCAATTAAGTGTACCACAATTTTTTTACAATTAAGGTAAAACTTTGTTATGGCTAGTCTCGAAAGGCTCTTCAAAGCTAACGTTGAAATCACAGGATCCTTGATACTGGGGTACAGTTGTTTAAGCGCAATTTCATTTGCCACCTCAACTGGAACATTGTTGTTCAAGCTTTTAACATCAAATGATACTATTAGCTCAACTGTCGCCAGATTGGTAACTTCCTAAGTGGCACTGGCATTGCTTCAGTTAGTGTCAAAAATTGCACCTGGTAATCTTAGGAAAAAGGGAGGCAGATATTCATTTCGGTTCTCGTAGCTGCTTCGGGGTATTTTCAGATCAGTTCGAAGCGGAGTACCGGTTTTTTGTACATTAGCAGGCCCATAAAACCCGGCCAGTTGCGATCAATTTTTCTGGAACCTGTGGAAAAATTTTGCCTATCTTTCCCTGTTTCATTAGTTGATGCATACAGCTATTCATCTGATTCTCATTTTTTACAGTTAGGTAGTCACTTTCTCCATTGCCAGCCTCAAACTGACTGGCAATAAGGTTTTCATTCAGTTCATTCGAGTAGGATGCTCATTTTTCCACACAAAAAGCACACCCTTTATTAAATGGCACAGCTATAACTCTTGTTTCGTCAAAAATTCATAAAACTCTCTATCCATTGGTGTTTCATGTATATTTTGGCATACTAATTTGCCGACATTTCTATTTGACAAATTATTTGGATGTATTTAGCGACTATAGCTTTCAAAAGCGACCACGTTATCGCATTGCTATGTCCAAAAGAATAAACTTCAGTCTGCGTAGATCTCGGCAATTTATGACACCTTGGATTTCATCAATAGACTATACAATTGTCCTGATAAATAATCAACACAATCAACACAATAAAACACATTGGTGCAAATTTTGAAACTTTATATCTATGCACTAACAGATGCAACAATGCCCGCAGTTCCACTGATTTCATACAAATAAAAAAACCAGCACATAGAATCGATGCTTTTGGAAAAGGACCCGAGTGCCAGAAAAAAATTTAAAAAACGAGAGCCGGGAATTAAAAAACCCCTCCCAATAAAGGTTACTCGGTGAACTCGGGGTGGCAAGTCAACTCGCATAAACATGAAAAACTCTCAAGTTACTACTTCAAACCTAGATTTGAGCAAAATATAAGGTGAACTAAGAAAACCAACCTTCTTTTTCTTTGCCTCAAAAGAGTTTTTGACAATTGAACGTCGGCTCCTGCATCGCGTGCCAAGGATGCAGAGTAAGGAGCCACACGAGCATGTCGCTAAGCTTTGTCATGATGTTTATAATTACGTCTAAATAAAAATCATCTTTACACAGATTCTTGCTACCAACCTCTGAATGGCTTTCGCCATAGACGGTCTAGCTACTACAGAAGATGAGCTTCTCTTTCTATGTCACTTGTCGCCTCCAGTACTCGTCGCGTGTAATTACTTGTGGCTTCAACTTTTTGAGATGTTGTGTCTCAGGGAAACTTTTTGTTTGACGATTCAAAATTCAGGTGGTAACATGTCGGCTAGTTTGGCCAACATAGATGGAATTGCATCCAGTACATGTAATTTTATATACCACATGCAATTTCTTTTCTAAGCGAGTAAATCAGTGTGCTCAAGCAAGTTCCTAATTTTCTGGTTGTGAATTTGATTTGAGTCTCATACAAATTTTTCAGTCTACTTGAAAATGTTTGAGTGATGTTTCTTCTTTATTCAATAAAAAAGATCGGCTTAAGCTCATTTTTTTTGAAACTTCTAACTGTTTTGAAACGTTGTTCATTCTTAGGTGTTTTTTAACCTTCTCTTTTGTGACTATTTCATTCATTGCTTGTTAACAATACCTGAAGACAACTCAGTTGAAAACTTATTTTCGGTCGATATCTTCTGATTTTTTGTTAAGGGCTACCTCAAAGGTTGTCAATCACTGGTTGCAATAAAAATCCTATGTACAGTCGATTGAATCGAAGTTATGTTGTAATGGTGCACAGCTACGGAAAGTTAAAATTAAGCCGGTATACGTAGATTTCTGATACCAATGACAGTTAATTTGTCTGTCACCGTTTACGTTTAAGTTCAGATCTTTGAACGCCAGGTTTTCATCCACGTTTGGTTTCTCAAGACTGAACCGTAAGTTTTTTGCGGAGAGAATGCGCATACTCAAGGAACTATAGAGGCTTCCCCTTAATAGTGCACTTTTTTCATTCACATACATCTTGAAAAATTTCAATTCCTGTGTACATCCGTTGTAATTTTTTCTGCACAATAGGAACAAATCCATACAGTTTCCAGGATGTTTTCAAACTCCGTCTCGTTAAAATCTTGGCAACTCTTATGAATTCAGTTTTTGCATGATTCACACTCGATTCCTTTCCCTCGGAAAGTAACGTGTTGTTTGCTATCAATGCATATTCCCTTGATGTCAGGAATTTTGTTCACCCTTCTCTCAATTTGTTACTTCAAGGGTTTTTCAAATGATATGATCAACAATTTTGCCGAAAAAAAGCCAGTGAATCACCCATGGCTAAGCCGTCCGATTGAGAGTACCACAATTTATTACAATCAAGATATACATTTGCTACGGCCATTCTCAAAAGGCTCTTCAAAGCTCACTTTGAAATCTCAGGAACCTTGACACTGGGGTACAATTGTTTAAGCGCAATTTCATTTGCCTCCTCATCTGGTGCATTGTTGTTCAAGCTTTTAACATCAAGTGATACTAATAGCTCAACTTTCGCCAGATTGGTAGACTCTTAAGCCGCTCTGGCATCGTTTCAATTTGTCTCAAATTTGTCCCTGGTAATCTCAGGAAAAGGGAGACAGATATTCATTGCGGTTCTCGTAGCTGCTTCGGGGTATTTTCAGATCAAGTCGAAGCGGAGTACCGTTTCTACGTACATTAGCCAGCCCATGAAAGCCGGCCAGTTGCAATCAATTTATCCTGAGCCTGTGAAAAATTTTCACATTCCTCCCTGTTTCATTAGTTGATGCATACAGCTATTCATCTGTTTCTCAGTTTTTCCTGTTAGGTAGTCACTTTCTCCATTGCCAGCCTCAAACTGACTGGCAATAGGGATTTCATTCAATTCATTCGAGTATGTTGCTTATTTTCCCACTCAAAAACCACACCTTTTATCAAATGGCACAGCTGATAACTCTTGTTTCTTTAAAAAATCATAAACTCCTCTATCCATTGGTGTGTTACGTAAATTTTGGCAGACCATTTTGCCGACAATTCTTTTTCACATATTATTTGGATGTGGTTAGCGATCACAGCTTTTAAAAGCGACCACTTTCGCGCATTGCTATCTATGAAAGAGCAAACGCCAGTATGCGTAGATCTCTGCAATTTATGACATCTTAGATTTCATCAATAGACCACACAATTGTCCTTATGTATTGTCAACACAATCAACACAATAAAATACATTGGTAAACATTTTAAATCTCTTATCTATGCAATTGCAGATGCAACAAAGCCCGCATTTCCACTGATTTCATCCGAATAACATTACCAACACATAGAATCCATGCCTTTGGAATCGGACCCGAGTGCCAGAAAAAAACTGAAAAAGCGAGAACAGAGAATTAAGAAACCCCTCCCGTTAAAAGTTACTCGGTGAACTCGGGGTGGCAAGTCAACTCGTATAAACATGAAAAACTCTCAAAGTCATCAAACGTCAAATCATTGTAAATAGAAAAAGATATCTCCTGTAGGAATTACAAATGGTGTACAAGATTACCTCAAACCCAGATTTGAACAAATTGTTTGGTGCTTTAATTCTATTTCACATATTATTTGGATGTGGTTAGCGATCACAGCTTTTAAAAGCGACCACTTTTGCGCGTTGCTATGTCTGAAAGAGCAAACTCCAGTATGCGTAGATCTCTGCAATTTATGACATCTTAGATTTCATCAATAGACCACACAATTGTCCTTATGTATTGTCAACACAATCAATACAATAAAATACATTGGAGCACATTTTAAATCTCATATCTATGCAGTTACAGATGCAACAAAGCCCGCATTTCCACTGATTTCATCCAAATAAGATTACCAACACATAGAATCCATGCCTTTGGAATCGGACCCGAGTGCCAGAAAAAAATTAAGAAAGCGAGAACAAGGAATTAAGAAACCCCTCCCGTTAAAAGTTACTCGGTGAACGCAGGGTGGCAAGTCAACTCGTATAAACATGAAAAACTTTCAAAGTCATCAAACGTCAAATCATTGTAAATAGAAAAAGATATCTCCTGTAGGAATTACAAATGGTGTACAAGATTACCTCAAACCCAGATTTGAACAAATTGTTAGGTGCTTTAAGAAAACCAACCTTCTTTTACTTTACTTCAAAGGAGTTTCTGACAGTTGAACGTCGGCTCTTGCATCGCGTGCCAAGGATGCAGAGTAGGGAGCTACACAAGAGCATGTCGTCATGATGTTTATAATTACGTCTGGATATGAATCTTCTTTTCAGAGACTCTTGCTACAAACCTCTCAATGGCTTTCGCCATAGACGATCTAGCTAATACAGAAGATGAGATTCTCTTTCTATGTCACTTGTCACCTCTGGTACTCGTCGCGCGTATTTAGTTGTGGCCTCAACTTTTTGAGATGTTGTTTCTCAGGGAAACATTTCTTTTCATGATCCGAACTTCTAGTAGTAACAGGTCAGCTAGCTAGGCCAACCTAGTTGAAATTGCATCCAGTACATGTAATTTTATATGCCACATGCAATTTCCTTTTTTAAACGATGAATTCAGTGTGCTCAAGCAAGTTCTTAATTTTCTGGTTGTGAACATGATTTGAGTATCATACAAATTTTTCAGTCTACTTGCAAATGTTTGAGTGATGTTTCCTCTTTATTCAATTGAAAAGATTGGCTCAAGCTCAATTTTATTGAGAGTCTTAACTGTTTTGAGATGTTGTTCAGTTTTAAGTAATTTTTTAACATTCGATTTTGTGACTATTTCATCCAACGTCTTGTTAACAATGCTTGATGACAGCTCAGTTGGATACTGATTTTTGGTCAATATCTCCTGATTTTTTAATAATGGCTACCTCAAAGGATGTCAATCACTGGTTGCAATAGAAATCCTATAAACAGTCGATTGAATCGCAGTTTTTATGTTGTAATGGTGCACAGCTACGGAAAGTCAAAATTCGGCCGGTGTCCGTAGATTTTGTGATACCAATGACAGCTAATTGTGTCTTTCACCGTTTACGTTTAAGTTCAGATCTTTGAACGCCAGGTTTCCATCCGCGTTTGGTTTCTCAAGACTGAACCGTAAGTTTTTTGCGGAGAGAATTCGCATACTCAAGGAACTATAGAGGCTTCCCCTTAACAGTGCACTTTTTTCATCCACATACATCGTGAAAATTTTCAATTCCTGTGTACCTCCTTTGTAAGTTTTCAGCACAATAGGAACAGATCCATTCAATTTACAGGATGTTTTCAAACTCCGTGTCGTTAAAATCTTGGCATCTCTTATGAATTCAGTTTTTGCATGATTCACACTCGATTCTTTTCCCTCGGAAAGTAACGCGTTGTTTGCAACCAATGCATATTCCCTTCATGTCAAGAATTTTGTTCACCCTTCTCTCAATTGGTTACTTCAAGGTTTTTCAAATGATCTGATCAACAATTTTGCCGAAATAAAAGCCAGTGAATCACCCATGGCAAAGCCGTCCGATTGAGTGTACTACAATTTATTACAATTAAGATAAACATTTGTTACGGCTATTCTCAAAAGGCTCTTCAAAGCTAACATTGAAATCTCAGGAACCTTGACACTGGGGTACAATTGTTTAAGCGCAATTTCATTTACCTCCTCATCTGGTGCATTGTTGTTCAAGCTTTTAACATCAAGTGATACTAATAGCTCAACTTTCGCCTGATTCGTAGCCTCTTAAGCCGCTCTGGCATCGTTTCAATTTGTCAGAAAAATGGGCCCCTGGTAATCTCAGGAAAAAGGGAGACAGATAGTCATTGCCATTTTCGTAACTGCTTCGGGGTATTTTTAGATCAGGTCGAAGCAGAGTACCGTTTTCATGTACATTAGCAGGCCCATAAAACCCGGCCAGTTGCGATCAATTTATCCTGAGCCTGTGAAAAAATTTTGCCTATCTTTCCCTGTTTCATTAGTTGATGCATACAGCTATTCATCTGATTCTCAATTTTTACAGTTAGGTAGTCACTTTCTCCATTGCCAGCCTCAAAATGTTTTGCAATTATTTGACGTTCGACGACAGTAATAACTTTTCATATATATAGGAGTTGACTTGCCACCCTGAGTTCACCGAGTAACTTTTAACGGGAGGGATTTTTTCAGTTCCCGGTTCTGGTTTTTTATTCTTTTTCTGGCAATAGGGATTTCATTCAATTCATTCGAGTATGTTGCTTATTTTTCCACACAAAAACCACACCCTTTATAAAATGTGACAGCTGGTAACTCTTGGTTTCTTCAACAAAATCATAAACCCATCTATCCATTGGTGTCTCACGTATATTTAGGCGTACCATTTTGCTGACAATTCTATTTCACATATTATTTGGATGTAGGTAGCGATTACAGCTTTAAAAAGCAAACACTTTCTCGCATTGCTATGTCTAAGAAAATAAATTTCAGTCTGCGTACACCTCGGCAATTTATGACACTTTAGATTTCATCAATAGACCATACATTTGTGATATGTCTTTTTAAAATATGCACCAAAATGTTTTATTGTGTTGATTTGTTGATAATACATCAGGACAAATGTATGGTCTATTGTTGAAATCTAAGGTGTCATAAATTGCCAAGATCTACGCAGACTGAAGTTTATTTTTTAGACGTAGCAATGCGAGAAAGTGTTTGCTTTTTAAAGCTGTAATCGCTACCTACATCCAAATAATATGTGAAATAGAATTGTCAGCAAAATGGTACGCCTAAATATACGTGAGACACCAATGGATAGATGGGTTTATGATTTTGTTGAAGAAACCAAGAGTTACCAGCTGTCACATTTTATAAAGGGTGTGGTTTTTGTGTGAAAAATAAGCAACATACTCGAATGAATTGAATGAAATCCCTATTGCCAGAAAAAGAATAAAAAACCAGAACCGGGAACTGAAAAAATCCCTCCCGTTAAAAGTTACTCGGTGAACTCAGGGTGGCAAGTCAACTCCTATATATATGAAAAGTTATTACTGTCGTCGAACGTCAAATCAATGTTAATAGAAAAAGATATCTCCCGTAGGAATTAAAAAAGGTGTAGAAGATTACGTAAAACCCAGATTTGAACAAATTATTAGGTGATTTAAGAAAACCAACCTTCTTTTACGTTGCTTCAAAGGAGTCTTTGACAATTGAACGTCGGCGCTTGGATCGCGCGTCAAGGATGCAGAGTAAGGAGCTACACAAGAGCATGTCGTCATGATGTTTATAATTACGTCTGGATATGAATCTTCTTTTCAGGGACTCTTGCTACAAACCTCTCAATGGCTTTCGCCATAGACGATCTAGCTAATACAGAAGATGAGATTCTCTTTCTATGTCACTTGTCACCTCTGGTACTCGTCGCGCGTATTTAGTAGTGGCCTCAACTTTTTGAGATGTTGTTTCTCAGGGAAACATTTCTTTTCATGATCCGAACTTCTAGTAGTAACAGGTCAGCTAGCTAGGCCAACCTAGTTGAAATTGCATCCAGTACATGTAATTTTATATGCCACATGCAATTTCCTTTTTTAAACGATGAATTCAGTGTGCTCAAGCAAGTTCTTAATTTTCTGGTTGTGAACATGATTTGAGTATCATACAAATTTTTCAGTCTACTTGCAAATGTTTGAGTGATGTTTCCTCTTTATTCAATTGAAAAGATTGGCTCAAGCTCAATTTTATTGAGAGTCTTAACTGTTTTGAGATGTTGTTCAGTTTTAAGTAATTTTTTAACATTCGACTTTGTGACTATTTCATCCAACGTCTTGTTAACAATGCTTGATGACAGCTCAGTTGGATACTGATTTTTGGTCAATATCTCCTGATTTTTTAATAATGGCTACCTCAAAGGATGTCAATCACTGGTTGCAATAGAAATCCTATAAACAGTCGATTGAATCGCAGTTTTTATGTTGTAATGGTGCACAGCTACGGAAAGTCAAAATTCGGCCGGTGTCCGTAGATTTTGTGATACCAATGACAGCTAATTGTGTCTTTCACCGTTTACGTTTAAGTTCAGATCTTTGAACGCCAGGTTTCCATCCGCGTTTGGTTTCTCAAGACTGAACCGTAAGTTTTTTGCGGAGAGAATTCGCATACTCAAGGAACTATAGAGGCTTCCCCTTAACAGTGCACTTTTTTCATCCACATACATCGTGAAAATTTTCAATTCCTGTGTACCTCCTTTGTAAGTTTTCAGCACAATAGGAACAGATCCATTCAATTTACAGGATGTTTTCAAACTCCGTGTCGTTAAAATCTTGGCATCTCTTATGAATTCAGTTTTTGCATGATTCACACTCGATTCTTTTCCCTCGGAAAGTAACGCGTTGTTTGCAATCAATGCATATTCCCTTCATGTCAAGAATTTTGTTCACCCTTCTCTCAATTGGTTACTTCAAGGTTTTTCAAATGATCTGATCAACAATTTTGCCGAAATAAAAGCCAGTGAATCACCCATGGCAAAGCCGTCCGATTGAGTGTACTACAATTTATTACAATTAAGATAAACATTTGTTACGGCTAATCTCAAAAGGCTCTCCAAAGCTAACATTGAAATCTCAGGAACCTTGATACTGGGGTACAATTGTTTAAGCGCAATTTCATTTGCCTCCTTAACTTGTACATTGTTGTTCAAGCTTTTAACATCAAGTGATACTATTAGCTCAACTTTCGCCAGATTGGTAGCCTCTTAAGCACCTCTGGCATTGTTTCAGTTTCTCTCAAATTTTGCCCCTGGTAATATCTGGAAAAAGGCAGACAAAAATTCATGGCGATTATCGTGGCTGCTTCCGGGTGTTTACAGAACAGCTCAAAGCTGAGCACCGTTTTTATGTACTTAAGCAGGACCATAAAACCCAGCCTGTTGCGATCAATTTGACCTGAGCCTGTGATGAAATTTTACCTATCTTTCCCTGTTTCATTAGTTGATGCATACCGCTATTCATCTGTTTCTCAGTTTTTACTGTTAGGTAGTCACTTTCTCCATTGCCAGCCTCAAACTGCCTGGCAATAAGGATTTCATTCAATTCATTTGAGTATATTGCTTATTTTTCCGCACAAAAACCACACCCTTTATGAAATGGCACAGCTGGTGACTCTTGGTTTCTTCAACAAAATCATAAACCCCTTTTTCCATTGGTGTCTCACGTATATTTAGGTGTACCATTTTGCTGACAATTTTATTTCACATATTATTTGGATTTAGTTAGCGATTACATTTTTAAAAAGCCTCCTCTTTCTCGCCTTGCTATGTCTAAAAGAATAAACTTCAGTCTGCGTAGATCTCGGCAATTTATGACACCTTAGATTTCAACAATAGAGCATACATTTGTCCTGATGTATTATCAACAAATCAACACAAATAAAACACATTGATGCACATTTTAAAATGCCATATCGATGCAGTAACAGATGCAACAACGCCCGCATTTCTACTGATTTCATCCGAATAACATTACCAACACATAGAATCGATGCTTTCGGAAACGGACCCGAGATTGCCAGAAAAAGAATAAAAAGCCAGAACCGGCAACTGAAAAAAACCCCTGCCGTTAAAAATTACTCGGTGAACTCAGGGTGTGGCAAGTCAACTCCTATAAATATGAAAAGTTATTACTGTCGTCGAACGTCAAATAATTGTAAATAGAAAAAGATATCTCCCGTAGGAATTACAAAAGGTGTACAAGATTACCTCAGCCCAGATTTGAACAAATTAATAGGTGATTTAAGAAAACCAACCTTCTTTTACTTTGCTTCAAAGGAGTCTTTGACAATTTAACCTCGGCGCTTGGGTCGCGTGTCAAGGATGCAGAGTAGGAAGCTACACAAGAGCATGTCGTCATGATGTTTATAATTACGTCTGGATATGAATCCTTTTTTCAGAGATTCTTTCTACCAACCTCTGAATGGCTTTCGACACAGACCGTCTCGTTCCTACAGAAGATGGCCTTCTCTTTCTCAGCATACTGTTGGTCTCGTGCTATTTTTATGAACCCGGCATGCTTTTAGGGCAACTCTTATCCAACGGATTAAACACTTTTACATCAAGAAAATTTGCTGGAGCGCGAACCAAAAAACCATTCGCTTTGATATCTAATGGAGTGCCGTCTTCAGTTATCGTATTTCTACTAGCGAGAATTTTTTCCCCTAAAGATGGAGGACAGGACTCGTTCTATACTACATAGAGCAAATTGGCAAATGAATTGCGTCTATCACGGTTGAGTGAGTGTAGCCAACTTTTGTAAAAGGTAAAGAATAAGCTAAGTTCAGTAGTTCAGTACTTCCTAAATTTCACACTTTGATGAAATTCTTACATGTTCTCCGTCGTATATACGGGCAATGTCATCTCTAATATTTGTGATAAACAACGACAGCCTAATTGCTGTGATAACTGCTGTGATCAAACAGTTTCATATGAATTTATGCTTGAACAATGGCATCAAGGAATGAAAGAGTTAACTCTACTAAACTTTCAGTCAAATGCGGCCAATGCAAGGAAGGAGTCAGAGGGATGATTTTTTTGCAATTCGAATTCGGTGTCAAAGTTGTTAATTTGGTTCCATGGTACCTGCGCTCAACACTACGAGGAAGAAGTTGAATGGCTTGCAGCTAAAAAGCAACTGCGTGGGGATTTTGTGACTGTGTTTAAAGCTGAATGACAACATCTTTACATCCTCAAAAACCACAGCAATGTTGAACGGCTCATTTGATTCTTTATAGCATGTTTACATAGTCAATTGAGAGACTAATTGCTAAAGCTCTTATAGAGTCTATCAATGATCATTAGCACGATGATGTCAAAAAAACGGGTATTAACACCTGACGTTACATCTTATGCTGACGTTACTTCAGGTCGCTCGAACGTTCAAAACAGAAATCTTGAGGTGCATTTTGTTATAAATGCTGTTAGAGAATCTGGAGGCTAGTATTTGAAGCAAACTGAGTAGGATTCGATAGAGTAAAATATATAATATCGCATATGGAGTTGCATATTGCAAAGGCAAAGTAACAGGTGTCAGAAGACTTGGCCTCTGAAAAAACAGAACAAAATTGCCGTCCTGTAGTTATACAACCTCCAATATTTTTTCCATTAGAAGTGCTCAGTTAGAAGTCAAAATCTGCAAACATTTGTAAAACTTGCGTACATAAAGATAATTCTGACATCCCGTGAACGATAGAAGCGAAAATTGACATCAGGAAACGCTTCCATATGATCCATCAATAATAAAAAAACAAAGAAAACTTTTGGATTGGGAATCCAAAAAATTAGTATCAATGGCGTGAAGTCAAAATGAGCTGTAATTAACTAACAATAGCCAACTGTTTGCTTCTCAATTGTAAGTCAATTGTAGCTTGTGTAAAGCTCAAGAAATAATTCGAATAATGACAACAGCATCAATTTATTTATAAATTTTAACTGAAACATGGCTCTCTGAATTCGTTCTTGATTCGGAAATTATACTCGGATCCAAGGTCAAAATTGTGGCACGTTCCGACTGATGCTAATAGGAAACTTAGGTGTCCTCTTGTTGCTTCTATTTGCACTAAAGCACAAATAAAAGTCGTTATATTACCGCAATGTCCTTTCTCTGTTGCGCGTGGTCTTCTGGATTGCATACCGTCGTTTTCCAACATCGAATTGCTCATTGACTGAATAAATGGATAGCTAGCGAAAATTAATTGTTTATTCAGCAGCTATTGGACTTTGACATCTGTTTATATTTATGTACTCGGTGATTTTAATCTTCCCGGTATCAATTGGGAAACACTCACATCGAATAATTCACAGGACATTATTTTTTTAGAATTAGTTCAAAAACGTAATTCGAGTCAATTTGTCAGCGGTCCGACTCACATAAGTCACAACGTAATGGCTTTTATCTTTTCCAATGTGGGTCAATTACTTGTATCTATTGGAACGAAATTTTGTCCAACTATTACCCGATCTTCTTGCAACTTCGATCTGATTGACGCTATCATTAAATCAAGCGTTTCACGATTCTCATTCAATAGACAATCTTTCAACTTCCATACATCTAAGTTTCAACAACATCGAGACATTAGACAATCCGCAGCAGTGGTTTCCTTATCTGCATGGAAATTTTAGTAAATTTGTTTAAACAAATATAGATAAGCGACGTTATGTCCAATTTTTTTTCTTTACATACAAAACGACTCTTGAATCAGAAAGAAAATAACCTCCTCACTTTTACAAAAAACTAGATTTTTTTGCTCTCACTAAAACAAAGAGAACCTAATAAATCTATTAACCAGTTGAATGACCTGGGCAAGCAAACTTTCATTGAAAAATTTTTTCTTGTAAGTTTATCTCACTGTTTTGGGTTGTGAACGCTTGGCTTCACTAAATTTTTATTTTTTGTTATGTCTGTGAGCGTTATTTCTCTGTCATCTAACTCTGAGATCTAAAATGATTTCAATACTTTCTTTGATTTCGTTTTGCCATAATTAAATACAATTTGACAGCATGTTATGAATCTCAGTTATGTATGGATGATATAAAATTTTCATTATAGGAAACTTAAAATTGCGCCGTGATGATTCTAGCTCAATGGGTGCCGATAATGTTTGCTCATTCGGTCTTCGATAAATGTTTACTATTTTAAATCCCGCAGTTCAACAACCCTTTTATTTGTTTACCAAAAATTGCATATGAACTTCCATATGAGAAATATTTTACGCCCTTGCATAAAACGGGACCTCTTTACTTGTTGGAAAAATATCATCGTCCCATAATTATTATATATAAACTTTCTTTGATATTGGAAAATCTTTTGTTTGATTTCGTTTATCTAAAGGTGAAGTCTTTAGATTGCAAATTGCAATTTCTATTCAAGAATTTAAGAAGCACCGTAACTGAAATGATCGACTACTTAGATAATATTTATTAATCTGAAGATAGTTGTTTTTCTGCTGTTTCGATTTACTTTGACATCAGGAAGGCCTTTGACACTGTTCCTCGACATCTATTGGTGTCTAAGAATCAAGTTCTTGGCTTTTGTTTTGGTTCGTGGTACTTTTTGAGTCTTATATTTCTGATTGCTCAAAGAGCGTCAATGTGAGTTACACTTTATCTCCGTCCTGGAACTTGGCTTCTGGTGTATCAAAGGGAAGTGTCCTCGGAGCAAATTTTTTTCTGTTATTCAAAATAAGAATAATATGCCAAATGTAATCTCACATTTCCTGTACACTGAAGATCTAAAAAATTGCACATGCTGAGATGAACAACTTATACAACATTACCGTATCGCCTTATATCAGTATTCAATTTTTTTTACTTGAGTTTCCATCCGTCTAAATGTAAAATTTCAAGTTTAATTTTGACGGTTCACAAGCAATTCAGTGGTGAGACAGCACTGAATTGCCTTGCTTTTATTGGGGACCTTTGACTCTCTACATCGAGCAATTTGAACTGGTAGCGTCATATTGAGACAAAACTAGAAAAAATGCAAAAAAAAAAGAAATCTATTTCTTAAAACGATACGTGCCTTTCACAACATCAGCAAAGAGGAAACATTTCTTGTATCAAAACATAATCTTCTCCATTCATTACGGTTTTTCTGTCTGACAGCCTGCATTATAGTATATGCGTAAGCTGGAGAAGCATCAATCATGCTTTTTCAGATGGATTATTTCTGGTCGCTACTATTTTTGCACTTCATGGACTTTATTTCTTACCAATTTAATACCAGAAGATGGTATCGGACTTGGTGCTGCTTTGGTGTAATGTGATAAAAAAAGTCGTAGGTTAAGAGTGAAGTACAAAATACTTTTTTAAAAACAAGGTCAGCAACTCTTGTACTGTTTAAGGTGCCTGAAACGCAGAAGTTTAGCTCTGAAGACAAGTTTTTGTCAGAGCCACCAGATGTGCATATGAACTGCTGAAGCTGAATGTAATTAAGTTTGATAACTGAGCCTTTTTTGAACTAAAGTACTTATTTTTGCTGCTAAACTAACACTTTTTGGCATCAATATTTCTTCTGATTTCTTTGTAAAATGTTTTGTAAAAAATTTTCCGCTTAATTTCCTTTGAAATCTTTACTATGTGATTTCTTCACTCCTGTTTTGGAACTGAATTTTTTTACTTCTTCTACTACCACAAATACTACAACTAATTTCTTCCTTGGTTAGACCACAACTGTATCTTCCCAACGGGAGCGCATTCAAACAGCACGACGATCTTCTTTCCTTTGCCAGATATAGAAAAGGAGCCTCAATTTCATCAATGACTCCTCCTCAAGTTTTCTGTTGATCCTGTAGCCTCATCTCTTTCTGGATTTTCTCATGGATCTGAACCTGCGAGACAACTGCGTTCGCAGCACTAGACCATTACAGGGGTTCAAGTAGATGAAGAGATCTTTGATACTCGTTTGCTCCGTCCTCTACTAGCGACAAGTTTAGGCTACCTTTTCTCACTCACTCATCCGAAACTATTTTTCCTTACTGGCCTTGAAGTAAAAATAAGTCGTTCCTAACTTCATTTTCTGCATCCTGAAGTAGCTTGGCAGAAAGAAGCGCCGTTCTTGCAGTGAAATTGAGATTGAGTCGGATTGCATTTTTTTGGGAAAATAGAGGTTCTGAGGAGACATCTTGCTGTGTTGAGCAATCGTTGGAGTAAGATCGAATATTTTTCCGACTTTTCTTTCAGTAACTGTTCGCTACATTCACATGAGCCCGTTACAAACCCTAAAAACAATGATGTTCAATCACGACAATACCCAAAGTCCATCACGTGTTCATTGAGCCATTTCAGTACAGATTTCAAAGACTGAAGGTACCAAAAGCATCAACGTCAACACCCTACCATTTACATGATATTTTGATTGTGAAGTCGATCTATGATTGAAAACAGAGCTACAACATACATTGCCATCACTGACAGTTACCACTGCGTTGTACCTTCTTGGGACTTGGTTCATCTATGAAGAGGTCAGATGGTGTCCCATGCAGACTTTTCACTGCTCATGGACAAAGATTTCCGTTGCTCTTAAAACAAGATCTCGGTTGATAGTGCTAAGTGGTCTCCTGGCATAAAAAAATGTTAACTTTTTCGATGTGTCAGTAGGGCGCGTAATTTTTATGTTCACTGCCACTCTTTTGGCCTCGACATAGTTGAAGCTAGTACACACTTAAAAATACTTCTGCTAGTTCGTTTTCTCAACACCTCGCCTACATCAAAAAGTCTAAGCCTGCAAGTGTTAATCTAGTTGTATCAAGCATAGTTTGAAGTCAAAAAAGATAAATCTTCAACTGCAATTCTGAAGGCAAACTTTGAAAATGTTTTACAAACTTGCTTGATGAAATCGTTAATGCTGTTAATAATGTTCAATTCCCTGGCGTCTAGACCGAATGAGAGTGCCTATTAATTGTTTTCATTACTGATCGTCTGATTTCGGATGCCTTTATTTTTTCATTGATGGATGGGCGCAATTGTAAATCACGTTTTTTCAAGTCCGGTAATAGATAAGTTGGATCCGCTTTTCGACTAAATTATCGCGCTTAGTTCAAGAAATTGGACTGAGACTGAATTTATCTTACGATGCTCAGTTTATGTAATGTGTATTAGGCACCACGTTTTGTATCCTTAGACAAACATCGTAAAACGCCTGATATATCATCACCTGATATATACGCCTGATATATATAATTTCTATTTGCCAAATAATTGCGATGTATTTTTTCACTTATAGTTTTCTGTTGGTCTTCCGGAAAGGCGCCAGAAGCTCATTTGCGTCGGAAAGTAGTTAATCAAAAACACTTTTGATCGATTGGTTCACTCTTCCCGAGATTTTTTTTTGGATCCTGGTTATCGCTTTTTGATCTGGCGAGGTTTCTCACCTTGCTGATTATCTTCAAGCATATTAGTTAGAAATATGTTCATGGTGTCCACCATTTTAACTACTGTTTTATTTCTGCCGATAGTAAAAAACACAAAACAAGCTTTCACGGAACAAATTCGATACATTTTCCAAAACGTTAAATTTTGCGAACCCTTGGATTTTTGCCAAAATTGTCTGCTTCTTGGATCCCGCCCGTCGATACTTATTTAAGGCAAGCTAATCCTTTTTGTAGCTTTGGTTGTTAATGATTTGCAGTATCTTTTCACCAAAACTGGATGATGATCACTACATTTGACATGCATGTACATTTCACACACATAGCAATCCACGCCACTACAATTGGGATGAAGAGACCACCTACAGCTTAATAAAAAAGCATAATGGTACTTCTGACAATAGGATGGGGAGACTGTTGTCTGTAAAAGAAAATAATAAACAGAAAATAGGACTAAAAGTACATTTCCTTACAAAGAGAGATAACCTTGCGAACAATTAACGTGAACAAATGGTTGCCGGTGAAATAAAATTGAGTGCCATCTCTACAAAATACGTTTACTCAGAAAAAAGGCAAAAAAACTGAACTATATGATTAGGAGTAGATTTCTTGTAATAGATCTTTCGGTTAATAGGTTTTTTTGTGGAGTAGCAACAACTTAGGGCACTTTGATAATTTGGAGCTGGAATATGTAATTTATTAGATTAATAAGCTTTCAATAAAACGTGAGCTGTGATATTTTTGTCCTTAATTCTGCGACTAAACCTGCTGACTGCAAAATTAGAGCTGGCTACTATTGAGCTACGTCGATGATATCAAGCAAGTTTAGTTAATAATGAGAATGAATGAAGGCTCTAACAGCTAACTCATTTTTATACTTCGTCCTGGGAATACCTTGAAGGATTCAGTATACAAGGGCCGGAGTTGTGATGTATAACGTGACATCATCACCTGCAAAAAGAAATTAGCGCAGCATCCTCTAGCTCAGGGAGTATATCCACATTGACAACCCGGGTCGAGGTTTACCCAGGCCTAGACCTCAACTTATGAAAAGACTTTAAAAGTCTAGTAGGGGGGGGGGGGGCAATATTGACTATAATTACACGGTCGAGCTTCCTAGTTAAAGTCGAGCTAATTTCTTTTCATGGGTCGAGCTTAAGTCTTTTCATAACAAAGAAAGTCCAGCTAAGGTCTTTTCATGGGTCCACCATTTGTCATTGCATAAACAACAAAGTCGAGTAGAAGTCTTTTCATGTTTCCAGCATTAGTCTTCTCATACGTCTATTTTTTTCAAAATCCGTTATTTTTCATTTTTTTTGCTTCTGTACATACAGAAGCAGAGCCCGAGCAAGACTAAATAGCTTTGCACCAGAGCAGTCAAACTTAAGAAAAAGTTGGAAAACTGCCAAAAGCCTTAAGATTTTCAGAAAACCTTAAGATAAAGAGATATGGCAGCTCGAGTATATTACCATATTACTTGATTCAATGAAACCAGCTAGCTTAAGTATATTGGTTCTTGTCCCATTAGCCGTGACAAAATTTCGGCGTTATTCAGTTTGTTTTCCCTTCCAAATTTATGAACTATATTTTTTATAATGCAGGTTTTTGAGGGACTTGTGGCTCTTCTGAATCGTAAAAAATGAAAGAGTATACACGCTGACTACATTATATGCAATATTGCATGGAAAATTTCAATGGCAAAAAAGCAGACTTATGAAAAGTCCAATGATTGACTTGACCCATTAAAAGACTTTAACTCGTCTTTGTTTGCAAACATTGTGTCGAGCTTAAGTTCAGCCCAAACTTTGGGTCGAGCCAAAATTTTTTGTAAAAAATTGGTTATAGCTAAAGTCTTTTACAAAAAAATTGAGTCGAGATAAAGTCCAGAATGTTTTAAAGTCCAGCTAAAATCTTTTAATAGCTCAAAATAGTCGAGTATGGTCTTTTCATAGTGCATTTTGGTCGAGCATTGTCTTTTCATAAATCTGTACCTAGACGTGGGTAACCCTTAATTCATTGCACCCCTAATTAGCTGCGATTACAGTGTAATGCAAATTCAACTCCTGTTTATTGGGGAAAAGTGTGTTTAAAAAATTACACTGCATTTACACTCTTTTCTCCACTCTTTTTACACTCTTTGCAAAGAGTATAACCCCATTCGAGACCTGGAACTTATTGGAGTTTATGATAAAACCTATTAACTCCAGGTGGGTGGGGTAAATATTGAATTAAATTTCACGGTCGAGGACCCTAATTAAATTTGAGGTTAATTCTTTCCATAAGTCCAGCCGAATTCTTTTCATATGCAAAACTGAGGCAAACTAAAAAGTTCCGACATCTGGGTTCGATCTCGTGACCTTCTCCAATCTTACCCAATGCTTAACCAATTGCGTTACATGTCCTTAACTTTGAAGGAAGTTGAAAACAAGTCATTACAACGGTCGCAAGCGTAATTCCAGGACATGTTTTATTGTCCAGCCAAATTCCAGAACACCTTTATTGTCCAGCCAAATTCCAGAACACCTTTATTGTCCAGCCAAATTCCAGTACGTATGTTTTAGTTCCGGCCAAAGTCCAGGACATCACATAAGACCCAGACAAATTCTTTTCATACCCAATATCTGTCGAGAACAGTCTTTTCATACCATAAATCTGTCGAGGAAGGTCTTTTAATATTTCCAGGTCCCGACTAGGGAATTTAGGTTGGACTGATAAAAAATTGCACTCTTATAAAATTATCATTATAACCAAAATGAAACGTTAAATTCTTTCAGAATTGGGCGCAATTGTTAATGCAAAAAATGGAAGTAATATGTTGGATATAGGGAGCGTCGGCTGATCTACCCTCACTACCTCCTTCCACTTTTCTTCTTTAAAATTACACTCTTTTAGTTACATTCTACCACAGAGAAGTAGGGGATAGTTTTTAGTCTTAACACTTTTTAAACTCTTTTGCTCATTATTTTTGGGAAAATCCTCGGCCCGGGAAACATTTCAGACGCACAAAAACAAAGGAGTATATTAGCAAGCACTGCAATGAACTTAAAGCGTGCGAATGTGTATGACCGTTCCCACCTGATGGGTCTCTTTCGTTCACTTAACCTCAGCAGCAGGCTAGAAGGAGCGAGACGGAGCTAGTTAGCAAAAAAAAATACAGATATCGCAAAAGCACAAACATCCGCCGATAATTTTTTTGAAAAAATAATGTCCAAGTCAATATCTTTTTCTTGTAGCATTAAATTAAGAATATGTTGAAGATGTTTCACCAGTTAGCCAATTATGCCTGTCATTCTTATAAATGAAAAGCAACAAATAGAAAAAGTTAATGTTCTCAACTTATTTTAATTAATAGTGCAGAATGCCTTTTGAAGTCATATGCAGAATGCCAGTCAAATATGAAAAAAAGATAGTCACACGATTTACCTTAAAAACAGGTAATAAAAAAGATCCAAACCGCACACAAACTAATGGAGGTAGATGACCTCAAAAATGTCTTGTCTTAACTTCGTGACACGTGATCAAATGATCTTCGCAAAAATTGTAAAAAACACTGCAGGAAAAGTCCTGAATTATAATTCAAAGAAATTTTTAAGTTGCAAAAAATCTTAGTTGGACACTTGAATCTTGGGTAATCAAGCAAATAAACAGTCTTTGGGCAGCATATCACTCCTTTGAACCTTTCCCGTTCTTCACCAATTGGTACCTATCGTATTTTGCAGAGTTTCGTAACATAAATCAAATTGATTTATAGAAGTCTTTCCGCTCACATAAACACACAATCGGTTATGGTCAAGTCTAATTTAGTGACAACAAAAACTCTTACTCCCCTCCAGCTGGGTGAGAAGGTTGCATTTAATGAGAAAACTGTGCACTAATCAGGTACAATCATCTCTTGTCATTAGGTTGATTGCAACGCTAGAACCTTCCGAGAAAGCATTTCTTCTGTCCCCAGATAAGCTATTCTCTTTTTTGTCTTTCGCGAGGTGTTGAGGCCCTATATCTATTACTTTCCCACTCATGAGATTTCACATCTTCTACGAGGCCAGTAGTGATCATCTTCTCATCTCTGATTCTCAGACTCACAGTACTATCGCGTTTGGAGGTGTGAATGTGCTAACTTTGCCAGGCGGACAAATCAGACACTTGTACGATTTTCTTCCAAAACTTGGTCATTACAAATCGGTATTTTCTTTCATCTGTGGAAACAACAGCTATCTTCGTGGTGGTAACGTCTCCAGCACACCAGCTCAACAGACTGCAATCAATCTGAAAACACTGACAGACATTCTGTCCAATCGTACAGAGGAAGATTACGCGATTTGAAATCCAGAAAGATATAAAAAGCCGCAACGCGCCAAATCAGTCAACGATTTTCTCTTTGGCCTAAGTCGCAACGCTCACTGGAAGTATAGATCAATTTCTAAATACTTGTGGTTGCTATATATTCTTGAGGACATAGTCCACTTATCATCAGACGGACTCGAAAACCTAAAGAAGCTACTCAAGGAGAAGATCTTGTACAAGTCCTGCAACGTCGACAAAGACAACGAAGGACCGATATCAGTTTTTCCTGTGGTTCACTTGGACAACCCTCTGCATTTGTGGACACTTCAACCCTTGAAAGGCCAGTAGTAGTTGTAGTAGTAAAATACTTGAAACTGCTCCTGATCCCTTCCCAGCTCATTCGTCTTGGTATCTCTCCGCAGATACATTAAGTTGTCATAGGGGAGATAAAAAGACACCCTGTCCCTCAGCAATACCCTACCTAAACAAAAAGGTACATCAACGACATGACACAGTGCAAGTCCTGCGAGGGCAGAATAACATCACCTGATAAAGGATTCAGGTGCTATTTTTGAGGCTGCACAGTGCATTTTACTAAGGATTGCACCGGATTTGAGGACGCGTAAATTAAAGTTCTGGTGGAACTTAAAGAAAATCTGTTGATGGTCTGCAACGGCTGCAAACCTGAGAACACCAGCACTATTCGCAGCACAGAAGAGAACAGCGCAATGGCAGCAAATAAAAAAGCTCTCGCAGCAAAGATGTCTGACTTCATGCAAACCATGGATTAACCTGCTATCAAAGTTGATGAGCTGGAAGCTGAAACGACGAGACTGAAGACAGAGTCACAACCACCCAGCAACAGCTACGCAAGCAAACTTGGTGCTGCGACGGCCGGCAGAAGGACCTTTGATAATACTCCCAGTCATTCATTGGGAATCAGATTCAGGGGCGTGCCTGAAGCACCCGATCATACAAGAGACTGGCTCAAGGATGACAAGAAGAATGTTCTCGACATAATGGATCAGCTAGGCGATGAAGCAAAGTTAAAAAGGCTGACCAGACTTGGTCAAAAGGACCAGAAGAAAGGGCCCCGCACCATCATAACATAGATAACGAACTCGAGAAAAAAGTAATGGTGAAATCAGCCCACAAGCTGAAAGGTTGTTCCAGAATTACAAACCCTGTCTTCATAAGTCACGAACTGAGCAAAGAAGATATGAAAAAGGAGAACGACGCTCTCATCCTAAGACGCAAAATGATTGCAGATAGTTTCAATTCAAAACATCTACGCATCAGGAACCTTAAACTTCAAAAACTAGTGGACATAACCTGGACCATAGTCTACCGTAAAAGAAGGATGGTGACTATGCTCTGGTAACACCAAAATATCACCTGATATGCACATTCTGAGCTTCAATGTTCGTAGCATACTCGCCTTCGAAAGACGGACATTGTTCGCAAATTCTGTCCATGAGGGCAATTACGACATAATCTGCCTGTTCGAAATATGGCTAGTCCCTGAGGTAACAGATGAAGCACTTTTTTCTTACAAACCACACTGTATATAGAGCTGACAGACTGAGCTCAGTCATCAAAACGAAACATGGAGGTGTCCTGATGGGCATTAAGCCCTCAATCTCACACGAAATAGTGCAATTAGATGCCACCTTCGAGGAATCTCTTGTCATTAGAGTAAACGCTAGCCAAAATTTTCTCATATGTTGCCTCTACAATCCCTTGTAAAATCCCATCCGATGATAACGTGATAAATTAATTGCTCTTCTCAACGAACTGAAAAGGAGATCGTAATTTCATTACCGGAGATCGTAATTTCTCTAAGACCTCATGGGACAGCATGGAATCAACCGACGACTACGAAAAAAGCATTTTGGACATTCTCTGTGAGCAAGGTTTTAACAGATTCTGGAACACAACAACGAAAAGTCTCTCGACGTCTTCCTTTGTAATGACGACGAAAAATTTTACATCTCCAAAGAGGACAAACAGATTGCATCCCGCTACAACGTATCCGACCATCCTGCATAAATCACCACTATCCAACTGACTGTCAATAGATGGACCCCTGTAAAACTCGAGCAAGTTTACTGCCTTAAATCAGCGAATTGGGAATCCGTCGTCACTGCAACCCTTGACAACCCCTTCCAGCCATACTGCTACAGCAAGGTCGATGTTCACCTTCAAACTTGGTACTCATGGTTCCATGGCATCATGGAGGACAATTTGAAGAAAGTTACCAAACACAGAATGTCCCAGCCACCCTGGATTACCAGCAAAACATCCTACCTGCAAAACCTTCTCAAAATAAAGAAAAGGAAGAAGAAGAATACCTTCAATGTGTCACAAGCTCTCAATAATAAGGAGCTGGAGAAACAGGTAAACAAATCGATAGAGAATAATCTTAAGTTATACGAAGCAAAGGTGGTCTTCGAGACTCGCTACTTCAGCCATATTCAAAAGTATCCTTCCTGCATCCGCAAAAGCGCTGCAATGCTTTTCAACACTACAGACACAACACAGGATGCTGACTTCAGCCGAAATGTCTTCAACTGGTTCAGGATTGACCAGTCGAATGTATTTGAATTGCTCCAAGAATATAACATCAGGAAATCTACTGGACCCGATGGAATAGAGAACATCATGTTGAAAAATGCCGCCGATGGTATCTCTAAACCACTCACCTTTGTGTATCAAACCATTGTAAATAAAGTTTGTTTTCCAACCCAATGGAAGTTGTGCCATGTGTGCCCAGTTTTCAAAGATGGAAACAAAAAAGATGTGTCCTGCTATAGACCCATTAGCCCCATAAGCTGCGTATCTAAGGTATTCGAAAGAATACTGTTTGTTTGGTCTCATCTATTCTTTTGTACATTCCTCTCTGCATGCTCAACAACTTGGAATTCGAAAAAAGCGGTCTGCTATATTACAACTTTTAGTTTTCCTTGACAGAATCCATCAGTACAACGACGACAAAGAATTGGAAAATAGTGAGAACTTCTCATCAGAATAGTGAGAACATTTGGTATAGGTGGAAAATTGCTGAAACTAATCAACAGCTATTTATCGAGTCGTGTCCAATCTGTCAAACTAATTAACACAGTGTTGTCGCCAATCCGAGTAACGAGTGGAGACTCTCAGGGCTCCATACTCGGTCCCCAACTGTTTCTCATATATATAAACGACTTACCAGATTCTTTCCAAGAGTGTTTTGGCTAGGCAGATGACTACAAAATCCTCTTCAGAAATCAAAAAGTTGATGAAGACACGAAAAAACTAGAATCGTGGTGTACTCCTAACAACATGAAAATAATTGCCAAAAAATGTAGTCTGGTTGTAATCAAAGGTGAAATGACTGCTACACTACAAAACCAAGAAGTTACCAGATCTTGTTTACAAAGGGATCTTGGTCTCCTAGTACGTAACTCATTGAGTTGGACTAAAAATTGTACTATTCAATCGAGCAAATCCCTAAGAGCCCTACTAGAAATCAGAAGAAATGTCTCTGCAGATTGTAACACTCAGCTGAAAATCCATGCGTACACAGGTTATGTCATGCCAATCCTCACTTTCTGCTCTTAAGCTTTTTATTCCATCCTCAACTCTCTGAAAAAGTTAGAAAAATCCAAAAGCACGCTACAGTTTGGTTTTACGGGTACAATGAAAAATACAAAGCAAGGCTACTTTGCTGCAATCTCCTACCAGTATTCCTTTACATTGAATTGCATGATGTACTTTATCTGCAAATGATACTTAACGGCAGAGTTGATATGAAACCCTCAGCACTTCTCACTGTAAATGAAAACGATTCAATCAGACAGGGTCAGCGTAAAGAACTAGCAATGAGCAGCACCCGAAAAAGATAATCCGACGAGAACTTCGTCAGACGTGCCAGTTTTCTCTACAATATCCTAACAGTACATCAATGTAAAACTGAAACAGAAGCTCCCTGACGTACATCTATTGGCACTACTACTGCTACTACTACTACTACTACTACTACTACTACTACTACTACTACTACTACTACTACTACTACTACTACTACTACTACTGCTGCTGCTGCTGCTGCTGCTACTACTACTACTACTACTACTACTACTACTACTACTACTACTACTACTACTACTACTACTACTACTGCTGCTACTGCTACTACTACTACTACTACTACTACTACTACTACTACTACTACTACTACTACTACTACTACTACTACTACTACTACTACTACTACTACTGTTTCAACACTTTAATTCCAAATATGAAATAAAGGCACGGTTGGCAACAAATACAAATACAAATACAAACAAAACAAAAAGAGTTATTTGTTTGGTTATTCTGTGAAACGCTGTACGACGAAATTGTTGAAGGCATTCTTTGACCCGGTTGCTGCTTTCTCCTGCAATCTGGTGAACGATACTTTGTTTCGTACACAGTCTCCTTCGATTTGACTCATCCACGTTTTCCGTTGCCCCCCAGGAGCGCGTCTGGCATGGGCGTATTGATCGGGCGGGTCCCAATCGAAGGCACTGCGGGCTAATCTTCCTGGTTCCATTCTCTGGATGTGACCGTACCATTTTATCCGTTTGAGCATGATCATCGTGGATAGTTGGGGCATTCGCGATCTTGACATAATTTCATCGTTCGTTGCTTTCTCCAGATATGACACACGTAGAATTCTCCGAAGACAACCACAGTGGAAACTCTCAAGTTTTCTCTCCATTAATTTCGAAAGAGTCCAAGTCTCTGAGCTGTACAGCACGGCTGATAAAACAAGTGCTTTGTACAAATTGCACTTGAGGTGCACGCTGAGCTGCTTGCTCTTCCAGAGATTTTGGAAGTTAGCAAACCGTTGTCTACCTTCTGCAAGTTTGCAATTGACTTCCTGGAGGTCTCCATGCTTGAGGCTGACATATGATCCGAGATACTTGAACGCTTCTATGTTTTCAAACTCGTTTCCGATAACATCTTGTACTTTGCAGGAAAACACGCGTGTGGCAGCTGCTTTAGGTTTGCCACAGTATCTCGATTGGTGAACTTTTCGGCCATTGACTGTTTTGAACTTCCTTTCACACTTGTCACAGGTGAGGCTCACCTCTAGTTGCTCGAACTTTGACTTGTCGACGACATTCTTTGACAAACCGGCTTTGCAGAATCTTGTTTGGTGCACTTTGCGTCCGGTAACTGTACTGAATTGCCGCTGACAGTTCTGACATCTTAAAGACTCTTGATCAGCCACCGCTGACCCACTCTCATTTTCTAGCGACTCTAAATCCGCTACTGCAGATTGTTGTTGTGAAGCTACCAACGCTGGCTTAGCCTCCGCTAAGCTTTTCAGTCTGAGCTTCCGGCCATCTTGTGTTTCGAACCAGCCCGCTTTCTTTTTCGTTCCCAGCAGCACCTCCGTGCCGATGGTTAGTCGTGACTGGCTAGATGTCTCTGCCAGGAGTCCTAGTTTGCCTTTATGTGTTCCAGTGAGTATCTCCACGTTCTGTTGGATACTAGGCACCGCAACAACATTTGGGCTGTCGCATTTTACGCCCATATTCTTTGTTTTGGCCACATTAATCTTCAGACCAGCGGCTTCCGCTAGGGCCTCGATTCGATGTAGGTTTTCTTGCACCTCACTGTCTGAGACCCCCACGAGAGCAACATCATCAGCAAAATCTAAGTCAGCCACCAATCTCCCAATGTCTAATCCTCCATGCACCGAGTTAGCTAAAATGTAGTTGATGACAAGGCCGAATAGGATTGGGGACCACACATCACCCTGCCTAACGCCTGTTCTGACATCAAATAAGCGTCCCTTCTCACCTTCGGCTTTGACTCGACATTTGAATCCATCATAGCTGTTTCTTATGATGTTTATCACTTTTTGCG
The DNA here is from genome assembly GCF_964194025.1 of Convolutriloba macropyga. NCBI lineage: Eukaryota > Metazoa > Xenacoelomorpha > Acoela > Convolutidae > Convolutriloba > Convolutriloba macropyga. Next base: position 22,051,957 of record NC_134481.1, read on the forward strand.
GTAGACCATAGTGTTTCATTATCTGGTACATCTGCTCACGATCGACAGAATCGAATGCCGCTCGAAAGTCTATGAAACAAAAGCTAATATCCAATTGAAACGCCATTGATTTCTCTATTATTTGACGCAGGGCAAAGAGTTGATCGGCGCATCCTCTGCTTTTTCTGAAGCCGCACTGCTCTTCCCTTAAGACGCGATCCACTGAATCTTTGCATCGATTGAGAGTAACGGAAGCGAACACTTTGCCTGGTACTGACAATAGAGAGATCCCTCGGTGGTTCGAACACTCTGACCTCTTTCCTTTACTCTTGTATAATGGGACAATTTCTGCTACCTTCCAGTCATCGGGCAGAACTTCCGTCGACCAACATTTATCTATGATGTCCCAGAGCCACTCGACAATACCCTTGTGTGCTTTCAACATCTCACAGGAAATGTTATCGGGTCCACTTGCCTTGCCATTCTTCAACCTGCGGACAGCTTCAAGCACTTCTTCAAATCGAATTGGGCTCAGGTCAATCGGCAAGCTTTCAGCTGCTTCTTCGGGATCCAATCTCGTACTGCAACTGAATGTTGAGGGATTCAGGAGTTGACTAAAATGTTCCGTCCAGCGTTCAAGTCGTTCCTCTTTCGTCCGTAAGTTGACGCCAGTGCTTGAAACTAATTTGGTCAACTGGGGCCTCCAGTTTCGGCAAATCTGCTGTGATGCCCCAAAAACCTCCTTTAAGTTGCCTCTGTCCGCGAAGCTCTGCACTTCTTGGCCTTTGCGTTCAAGCCATGCCCTTTTGTCTGCACGTAGAGCTTTTCTGACTTCCTTACAGCAGTTTGTGAACTCTAACAGCGCCTCCGCGCTGCTGCGTTTCTTTAACTGTAGATCGGCTCGTTTCCGGATAAGTTCCAGAGAATCTGGAGAAATCCAAGGTTTGTTCACTCGCTTGTCCGGAAGGAGGCATTTCACTGCTGCTTGGTTCAGGGCTTTTCGAAAATTGTCCCAAGACTGCTCTGTATTCTCGAAATCGCCGCTCTTATCAAGATGTAACTTGACCTCCTGCGTGAATAAGTCACGCGTTGTTTCATCTTGCAGCTTTGCAGAACTGATTCTGGGCGTGAAGCATGACTTTTTAGACAAAAGTTTCATAGATACTTCCGCAATGACCAGTTCGTGATCGGTAATTGTGGTTTTCCCTCTTCTGGACCTCACATTCGTCAGACATCCTCTGTATCTCTCTGCAAACAGAATGTGATCCAGCATCTTTTTTCGACAACTCGGATCGGGAGGGTTGAAGGTGTACCGATGCACTTGTCGATGCTGGAACCATGTACCACCTACGAGCAATTTGTGTGAAGTGCAAAATGATAACAACTTTTCAGAGTTTTCATTTTCTTCACCCATTCCAAACGGGCCTCTGCAGCTCATGGTGTCATTCAACTGGTGTCCAGGCTCTGCATTGAGGTCACCGATGACACAAATACGCTCCCTATGTTTGAAACTGGAAACTAGGTCTGAAAGTTGACTCCAAAACAAATCCTTCTCTTGGAGAATAGCTTCATTCGTAGGTGCGTAGCAGACAACAACAGCTAGATTGGCTCTCCTCTGAGCCGCGAACTTGACGTAGCAAATACGTTCACTTAGAGCCACTTGTTCTACGATGCTGTTTATCAATGACTTCTTTACAGCAACGCCCACTCCTCCTTGTCTTGACTTTACACCAGACAACCACGAGTCAGACAGGTAGAGCTTGTGGTCTCCGAGATCAATTTCTTGCTCCTGCAATCTCGTCTCCTGCACTCCCAGAATATCCAACTTGTATCGCGCCAGATCCATTTTCAAAGCCTCTAGAGATCCGGCTTGGGTCAGTGTTCTGACGTTTAAAGTTGCAATTCTGAGTTGGTTCCTCGGGAGATTCTTAGCACCCCTTACCCGGGACTCGGGGCCATGGTTGATTGTACTCATTGCTTTGGTGTTTGAAGGCTGAGATACGACTAGTTGCGCCACAAACTAGAAGACCAGTGCCTCGTTAGCTCGACCATGTGAGCGTAGAGCCGCAGCACATGACCTACCCCCAGGGGACACCACGTGGAGGTGAGGTTGGATTTTGCCCCCCACTACTACTACTACTACTACTACTACTACTACTACTACTACTACTACTACTACTACTACTACTACTACTACTACTACTACTACTACTACTACTACTACTACTACTACTACTACTACTACTACTACTACTACTACTACTACTACTACTACTACTACTACTACTACTACTACTACTACTACTACTACTACTACTACTACTACTACTACTACTACTACTACTACTACTACTACTACTACTACTACTACTACTACTACTACTACTACTACTACTACTACTACTACTACTATTACTACTACTACTACTACTACTACTACTACTACTACTACTACTACTACTACTACTACTACTACTGTTTCAACACTTTAATTCCAAATATGAAATAAAGGCACGGTTGGCAACAAATACAAACAAAACAAGAAGAGTTATTTGTTTGGTTATTCTGTGAAGTGCTGTACGACGAAATTGTTGAAGGCATTCTTTGACCTGGTTGCTGCTTTCTCCTGCAATCTGGTGAACGATACTTTGTTTCGTACACAGTCTCCTTCGATTTGACTCATCCACGTTTTCCGTTGCCCCCCAGGAGCGCGTCTAGCATGGACGTATTGATCGGGCGGGTCCCAATCGAAGGCACTGCGGGCTAATCTTCCTGGTTCCATTCTCTGGATGTGTCCGTACCATTTTATCCGTTTGAGCATGATCATCGTGGATAGTTGGGGCATTCGTGATCTTGACATAATTTTTTCGTTCGTTGCTTTCTCCAGATATGACACACGTAGAATTCTCCGAAGACAACCACAGTGGAAACTCTCAAGTTTTCTCTCCATTAATTTCGAAAGAGTCCAAGTCTCTGAGCTGTACAGCACGGCTGATAAAACGAGTGCTTTGTACAAGTTGCACTTGAGGTGCACGCTGAGCTGCTTGCTCTTCCAGAGATTTTGGAAGTTAGCAAACCGTTGTCTACCTTCTGCAAGTTTGCAATTAACTTCCTGCAGGTCTCCATGCTTGAGGCTGACATATGATCCGAGATACTTGAACGCTTCTATGTTTTCAAACTCGTTTCCGAGAACATCTTGTACTTTGCAGGAAAACACGCGTGTGGCAACTGCTTTAGGTTTGCCACAGTATCTCGATTGGTGAACTTTTCGGCCATTAACTGTTTTGAATTTTCTTTCACACTTGTCACAGGTAAGGCTCGCCTCTAGTTGCTCGAACTTTGACTTGTCGACGACATTCTTTGACAAACCGGCTTTGCAGAATCTTGTTTGGTGCACTTTGCGTCCGGTAACTGTACTGAATTGCCGCTGACAATACTGACATCTTAAAGACTCTTGGTCAGCCACCACTGACCGACTCTCATTTTCTAGCGACTCTGAATCTGCTACCGCAGATTGTTGTTGTGAAGCTACCAACGCTGGCTTAGCCACCGCTAAGCTTTTCAATCTTAGCTTCCGGCCATCTTGTGTTTCGAACCAGCCCGCTTTCTTTTTCGTTCCCAGCAGCACCTCCGTGCTGATGGTTAGTCGTGACTGGCTAGATGTCTCTGCCAGGAGTCCTAGTTTGCCTTTATGTGTTCCAGTGAGTATCTCCACGTTCTGTTGGATACTAGGCACCGCAACAACATTTGGGCTGTCGCATTTTACGCCCATATTCTTTGTTTTGGCCACATTAATCTTCAGACCAGCGGCTTCCGCTAGGGCCTCGATTCGATGTAGGTTTTCTTGCACCTCACTGTCTGAGACCCCCACGAGAGCAACATCATCAGCAAAATCTAAGTCAGCCACCAATCTCCCAATGTCTAATCCTCCATGCACCGAGTTAGCTAAAATGTAGTTGATGACAAGGCCGAATAGGATTGGGGACCACACATCACCCTGCCTAACGCCTGTTCTGACATCAAATAAGCGTCCCTTCTCACCTTCGGCTTTGACTCGACATTTGAATCCATCATAGCTGTTTCTTATGATGTTTATCACTTTTTGCGGTAGACCATAGTGTTTCATTATCTGGTACATCTGCTCACGATCGACAGAATCGAATGCCGCTCGAAAGTCTATGAAACAAAAGCTAATATCCAATTGAAACGCCATTGATTTCTCTATTATTTGACGCAGGGCAAAGAGTTGATCGGCGCATCCTCTGCTTTTTCTGAAGCCGCACTGCTCTTCCCTTAAGACGCGATCCACTGAATCTTTGCATCGATTGAGAGTAACGGAAGCGAACACTTTGCCTGGTACTGACAATAGAGAGATCCCTCGGTGGTTCGAACACTCTGACCTCTTTCCTTTACTCTTGTATAATGGGACAATTTCTGCTACCTTCCAGTCATCGGGCAGAACTTCCGTCGACCAACATTTATCTATGATGTCCCAGAGCCACTCGACAATACCCTTGTGTGCTTTCAACATCTCACAGGAAATGTTATCGGGTCCACTTGCCTTGCCATTCTTCAACCTGCGGACAGCTTCAAGCACTTCTTCAAATCGAATTGGGCTCAGGTCAATCGGCAAGCTTTCAGCTGCTTCTTCGGGATCCAATCTCGTACTGCAACTGAATGTTGAGGGATTCAGGAGTTGACTAAAATGTTCCGTCCAGCGTTCAAGTCGTTCCTCTTTCGTCCGTAAGTTGACGCCAGTGCTTGAAACTAATTTGGTCAACTGGGGCCTCCAGTTTCGGCAAATCTGCTGTGATGCCCCAAAAACCTCCTTTAAGTTGCCTCTGTCCGCGAAGCTCTGCACTTCTTGGCCTTTGCGTTCAAGCCATGCCCGTTTGTCTGCACGTAGAGCTTTTCTGACTTCCTTACAGCAGTTTGTGAACTCTAACAACGCCACCGCGCTGCTGTGTTTCTTCAACTGTAGATCAGCCCGTTTCCGGATAAGTTCCAGAGAATCTGGAGAAATCCAAGGTTTGTTCACTCGCTTGTCCGGAAGGAGGCATTTCACTGCTGCTTGGTTCAGGGCTTTTCGAAAATTGTCCCAAGACTGCTCTGTATTCTCGAAATCGCCGCTCTTATCAAGATGTAACTTGACCTCCTGCGTGAATAAGTCACGCGTTGTTTCATCTTGCAGCTTTGCAGAACTGATTCTGGGCGTGAAACATGGCTTTTTAGACAAAAGTTTCATAGATACTTCCGCAATGACCAGTTCATGATCGGTAATTGCTGTTTTCCCTCTTCTGGTCCTCACATTCGTCAGACATCCTCTGTATCTCTCTGCAAACAGAATGTGATCCAGCATCTTTTTTCGACAACTCGGATCGGGAGGGTTGTAGTGGTACCGATGCACTTGTCGATGCTGGAACCATGTACCACCTACGAGCAATTTGTGTGAAGTGCAAAATGATAACAACTTTTCCGAGTTTTCATTTTCTTCACCCATTCCAAACGGGCCTCTGCAGCTCATGGTGTCATTCAACTGGTGTTCAGGCTCTGCATTGAGGTCATCGATGACACAAATACGCTCCCTATGTTTGAAGCTGGAAACTAGGTCTGAAAGTTGACTCCAAAACAAATCCTTCTCTTGGAGACTAGCTTCATTCGTAGGTGCGTAGCAGACAACAACAGCTAGATTGGCTCTCCTCCGAGCCGCGAACTTGACGTAGCAAATACGTTCACTTAGAGCCACTTGTTCTACAATGCTGTTTATCAATGACTTCTTTACAGCAACGCCCACTCCTCCTTGTCTCGACTTTACACCAGACAACCACGAGTCAGACAGGTAGAGCTTGTGGTCTCCAAGACCAATCTCTTGCTCCTGCAATCTCGTCTCCTGCACTCCCAGAATATCCAACTTGTATCGCGCCAGATCCATTTTCAAAGCCTCTAGAGATCCGGCTTGGGTCAGTGTTCTGACGTTTAAAGTTGCAATTCTGAGTTGGTTCCTCGGGAGATTCTTAGCACCCCTTACCCGGGACTCGGGGCCATGGTTGATTGTACTCATTGCTTTGGTGTTTGAAGGCTGAGATACGACTAGTTGCGCCACAAACTAGAAGACCAGTGCCTCGTTAGCTCGACCATGTGAGCGTAGAGCCGCAGCACATGACCTACCCCCAGGGGACACCACGTGGAGGTGAGGTTGGATTTTGCCCCCCACTACTACTACTACTACTACTACTACTACTACTACTACTACTACTACTACTACTACTACTACTACTACTACTACTACTACTACTACTACTACTACTACTACTACTACTACTACTACTACTACTACTACTACTACTACTACTACTACTACTACTACGACTGTTTCAACACTTTAATTCCAAATATGAAATAAAGGCACGGTTGGCAACAAATACAAACACTACTACTACTACTACTACTACTAGTACTACTACTACTACTACTACTACTACTACTACTACTACTACTACTACTAATACTACTACTACTACTACTACTACTACTACTACTACTACTACTACTACTACTACTACTACTACTACTACTACTACTACTACTACTACTACTACTACTACTACTGTTTGAACACTTAAAGTCCATAAAGAAATAAAGGAACAATGACAATAAGTACGAACAAGTTAATAGAATGCATAAAAGTTTGAGCTTATCTGGGTTTATTTAATCCAGGAAATGCTGTTCGACAAAAATGTTGAAGCGGGATTTAGACTCTCTTTTCGCTTTCTGTCGTAAGGTGATGTAGCTCATGTTGTTCCTTGAGCAATCTTCTTCAAGTTGATCCATCCACGTCTTGCGTTGACCCCCTGGAGCTCGTTTAGCATATCGATATTTTTCTGTCGGCTCCCAGGTGAAGGCTCGGAGCGCTAGACGATCGTCATTCATCCTCAGGATATCGCCAAACCATTTCAACCGTTTAATCGTGATCATTGCAGAAAGTGTCGACATACGTGATCTAGCCAGTATTTCTTCATTTGTCACCCTCTCCAGATATGAAAAACATAGTATCCTTCGCAGACAACTGGTGTGAAAGCTCTCAAGTTTCCGTTGCGTTGATTTGTTCATGGTCCACGTTTCAGAGCTATATAAGACCACTGATAACACGAGAGCTCTGTATAACTTGCATTTGAGGGGAATAATAAGTTGTTTGCTCTTCCAAAGATTCTGAAAGCTCGCAAATCGCTGTCTCCCTTCGGCCAGCTTGACACTGATTTCCTTTAGGTCACCATGTTGCAAGCTCACGAAATAACCGAGATACTTGAAAGCTTCTACATTTTCGAACTCCACTCCATCTTGATCGTGGACATTGCAGAAGAAAATGCGAGACTACTACTACTACTACTACTACTACTACTACTACTACTACTACTACTACTACTACTATTACTACTTCTACTACTACTACTACTACTACTACTACTACTACTACTACTACTACTACTGTTTGAACAATTAAATTCCATAAAGAAATAAAGGAAAAATGACAATAAGTACAAACAAGTTAATAAAATGCATATAAGTTTGAGCTTATCTGGGTTTATTTAATCCAGGAAATGCTGTTCGACAAAACTGTTGAAGCGGGATTTAGACTCTCTTTTCGCTTTCTGTCGTAAAGTGATGTAGCTCAAGTTGTTCCTTGAGCAATCTTCTTCAAGTTTATCCATCCACGTCTTACGTTGACCTCCTGGAGCTCGTTTAGCATATCGATATTTTTCTGTCGGCTCCCAGGTGAAGGCTCGGAGCGCTAGACGATCGTACTTCATCCTCAGGATATGGCCAACCATTTCAACCGTTTAATCATGATCATTGCAGAAAGTGTCGACATACGTGATCTAGCCAGTACTTCTTCATTTGTCACCCTCTCCAGATATGAAAAACATAGTATCCTTTGCAGACAACTGGTGTGAAAGCTCTCAAGTTTCCGTTGCGTTGATTTATTCATGGTCCACGTTTCAGAGCTATATAAGACCACTGATAACACGAGAGCTCTGTATAACTTGCATTTGAGGGGAATACTAAGTTTTTTGCTCTTCCAAAGCTTCCGAAAGCTCGCAAATCGCTGTCTCCCTTCGGCCAGCTTGACACTGATTTCCTTTAGGTCACCATGTTGCAAACTCACGAAAGAACCGAGATGATTGACAGCTTCTACATTTTTGAACTCCACTCCATCTCGATCGTGGACATTGCAGGAGAAAATGCGAGATCTTCCAGCCTTTTCTTTGCCGCAGTATCGTGACTCGTGAATTCTTCGGACTTTCACAGTTGCAAATTTTCTAGTGCACTTCTGACAAGTGAGGCTTTTCTCTAGCCCAACAAACTTTGACGCGCTGTCTTCGACCCTCTTCGAATTCTTAGACTTGCAGAATCTGGATTCATGCACTTTGCAGCCCCTTGCAGTGTCGAAGCGGCGTTTACAAACTGAACATACACAACTATCGTCATCAGAGACCGCAGTTGATCTGTTATTCGCCGTAGACACTAGATCAGCAACCACTGACCTCTCGTCGCTGCTAACTGTCACAAGCTCAGCCTCCGCTGAACTTTTCAGTCTCAGTTTCTCACCAGCTAGTGTCTCGAAGCAGCCCGCATTCTTCTGCTTGCCCACCAGCACCTCTCTGCCAATGAGTAGTCGGGATTGGTTTTCGGCCTCAATGAGAGTCCCAAAACGGCCTTTGCGGCTTCCTGTAAGAACTTCCACGTTCCTTTGAGCAATGGGTACACTGGCTCCGGGTTTTTCGTATTTAACATCCATATTCTTTGTCTTCCCAACATTGATCATTATGCCAACAGCTTCGGCTAATGATTCAATTTTATGTAGATTTGCTTGAACTTCGGAATCAGAGACGCCCAATAGGGCAACATCATCGGCGAAGTCAAGATCAGCAACACAGCGTCCAATGTGGATTCCTCCTTGAACTGAATAAGCCAACACATAGTTTATCACAAGGCCAAAGAGAATAGGCGACCATACATCACCCTGGCGAACACCAGTTTTTACGTCGAACGCCTGGCCCTTCTCGCCCTCTGTCTTGACGCAGCACTTGAAGCCTTCGTAACTGTTGCGGATGACATTCACAACTTTTTGTGGGAGCCCGTAATGTTAAACACAATCACAACAAGGTTAGCTCGTCTCTGAGCTGCAAACTTCACATAAGCCATTCGCTCACTAACAGCAACTTGCTCAATTAAGCTACCGACAAGTCTTTTTGTCACTGCAATACCAACTCCTCCTTGTCTCGCTTTTGCAGTCGATAGCCAGGAGTCAGTGAGGAAGAGCTTGTGGTCGCCAAGATCTATTTCCTGCTCCTCCAGTCTTGTTTCCTGCACTCCCAGAACGTCCAACTTGTACTTCTTCAGGTCCATTTTCAGGCTTTCCAGTGAACCTGATTGAGCCAGTGTCCTGACTTTGAGGTTTCCAATTCTGAGATTATTCCACGGGAGATTCTTCGCACCCCTTACCCGGGACTCGGGGCCATTTGTGTTTGAACTCCTTGCATTGGGTTTAAAGGCTAATATACAACTAGTCGCCACACCAACTAGAGGACCCTTGCCTCGTTAGCTCGGTGGTACTATGCGTCTGCCCTACGGGCAGCTGCTGCACCACTTACCCCAGGGGACACAGCGGGGAGGGGAGGTTGGATTTTGCCCCCCACTACTACTACTACTACCACTACCACTACTGCTACTACTACTACTACTACTACTACTACTACTACTACTACTAGTACTACTAATACTACTACTACTACTACTACTACTACTACTACTACTACTACTACTACTACTACTACTACTACTGCTGCTGCTACTACTACTACTACTACTACTACTACTACTACTACTACTACTACTACTACGACTACTACTACTATTACAGCAGCAATAAAATCACTCCGGCTTCTCGGCGGTCAACGTCATGGGCAGCTAGTTTGCGGTCGTAAGCATATGTTAACGCATAGCCGGTTGTATCCGCCGCATTTGAGTTGATTGTTGATTGCAGGGACGACACCACTATTACATCAAGCGCCACCAGTTTTCCCTGTTAACAGGAGGATAAAAATAGGTCTGCAGTTCGGGATTGGTTGTTGCTGATAAGGTTTTTTTTCAAGCGAAGGGCTCAAACTTGCAGAGACACAAGAAGAGGAAACTTTAGCTCTCAAGCGGTTGTGACGATGAATATTATCCCCTCCTCCTCCAACATGTTAAAGAATCCCCGTATATATCGATGACACCATTTTTACAGCAGGGACAATTTCGCCGCAGGGAACTCTTCCGCTTCCAGGTGCAGTCCCATTGCTGAAATAGCAGGCGTAGTTAACCAAGAAGAGACTGCAACCGAGCTCTTTCTTCCATAATTGTTGCCTGTGATAGAAGATCATTGAGTGACTTCTCCTCTTGAAGCTACGTCTTGCAATCCAATGGAACAGTTTGCGTTAAATTTTTTTCCAGAATGGGTTTCATCCCAAAAAATTAAACTATATGATTAAGAGTAGATTTCTTGTAATAGATCTTTTGGTTAATAGGTAACGACACTACCTTTGAGATCATGAGACCAACTACAGCATAATAGTAAAGCATAATAGTACTTCTGACAATAGCATGGGGAGGTTATTTTCTGTACAAGAAAATTATGAACAGAAAATAGGACTAAAAATAAAGTTTATTACACTACTTTAAAAAAAGATATAACGTTGCTAACAAATAACTTGAACAAATGGTTGCTGGAAAAAAAAAGTGAATGCCATCTTTACAAAAAACGTTTACTCAGAAAATCAGCCATATTCAAAAGTACCCTTCCTGCATCCGCAAAAATGCTGCAATGCATACCCAAGTGTATAATAAAGAAAGAACAGCTATATCAGAATTGGACTGTGCTGAAATGTTTATTAACTTCTTCGCTAGCTCTTTCAACACTACAGACACAACACAAAATGCTGACTTCAGCCGAAATGTCTTCAACTGGTTCAGGATTGACCAGTCGAATGTATTTGAATTGCTCCAAGAAATCAACATCAGGAAATCTACTGGACCCGATGGAATAGGGAAAATCATGTTGAAAAATGCCGCCGATGGTATCTCTAAACCACTCACCTTTGTGTATCAAACCATTGTAAATAAAGTTTGTTTTCCAACCCAATGGAAGTTGTGCCATGTGTGCCCAGTTTTCAAAGATGGAAACAAAAAAGATGTGTCCTGCTATAGACCCATTAGCCCCATAAGCTGCGCATCTAAGGTATTCGAAAGAATACTGTTTGGTCACATCTATTCCTTTGTACATTCCGCTCTGCATGCTCAACAACTTGGATTTTGACAAAATCGATCTGCTATATGACAACTTTTAGTTTTCCTTGACAGAATCCATCAGTACAAAGACAACAAAGAATTGGATAACTTTAGTGTCCTCTTTCTTGATTTCTCCAAGGCATTTGACACAGTCCCGCACAATATTCTCATCAGAATAGTGAAAAAATTTGGTATAGGTGGAAAATTGCTGAAACTAATCAACAGCTATTTATAGGGTCGTGTCCAATCTGTCAAACTAAACAACACAGTGTTGTCGCCAATCCGAGTAACGAGTGGAGACTCTCAGGGCTCTTTCTCGGTCCCCAATTGTTTCTCATACATATAAACGACTTAACAGATTCTTTCCAAGAGTGTTTTGGCTAGGCAGATGACTACAAAATCCTCTTCAGAAATCAAAAAGTTGATGAAGACACGAAAAAACTAGAATCGTGGTGTACTCTTAACAACATAAAAATTAATGCCAAAAAATGTAGTCTGGTTGTAATCAAAGGTCAAATGACTGCTACACTACAAAACCAGGAAGTTACCAGATCTTGTTTACAAAGGGATCTTGGTCTCCTAGTAAGTAATTCATTGAGTTGGACTGAAAACTGTACTATTCAATCGAGCAAATCCCTAAGAGCCCTACTAGAAATCAGAAGAAATGTCTCGGCACATTGTAACACTCAGCTCAAAATCCATGCGTACACAGGTTACGTCATGCCAATCTTTACTTTCTGCTCTCAAGCCTATCATCCCAGCCTCAGCTCTCTGAAAAAGTTAGAAAAAAAATCCAAAAGCACGCTACATTTCGGTTCTACGGGTACAATGACAACTACAAAGCAAGGCTACTTCGCTGCGATCTCCTACCGGTATCCCTTTACATTGAATTGCATGATGTACTTTACCTGCAAATGATACTTAACGGCAGAGTTGATATGAAACCCTCAGCACGTCTCACTGTAAATGAAAACGATTCAACCAGACAGGGTCAGAGTAAAGAACTAGCAGTGAGCAGCACCCGAAAAAGAAAATCCGACGAGAACTTCGTCAGACGTGCCAGTATTCTCTACAATATCCTAACTGTACATCAATGAAAAACTGAAAAAGAGCTCCCTGACGTACGTCTATTGGCAATATTTGGTTGAATGTTACCACGAGAAAACATCTTGCACTTGGAGAATCTTATGCCTGTGAGGCTCATGCAACCCCTACGGAAAACTCACTAATAGATACCACCAGAACTGTACAAACAAATGAACACTCAATCGGGATCAAAGATGCCCCTGGAACCCCAAAAGCCTATTACTACTACTACTACTACTACTACTACTACTACTGCTACTACTACTACTGTTTCAACACTTTAATTCCAAATATGAAATAAAGGCACGGTTGGCAACAAATACAAATACAAATACAAATACAAATACAAACAAAACAAGAAGAGTTATTTGTTTGGTTATTCTGTGAAGTGCTGTACGACGAAATTGTTGAAGGCATTCTTTGACCCGGTTGCTGCTTTCTCCTGCAATCTGGTGAACGATACTTTGTTTCGTACACAGTCTCCTTCGATTTGACTCATCCACGTTTTCCGTTGCCCCCCAGGAGCGCGTCTGGCATGGGCGTATTGATCGGGCGGGTCCCAATCGAAGGCACTGCGGGCTAATCTTCCTGGTTCCATTCTCTACTACTACTACTACTACTACTACTACTACTACTACTACTACTACTACTACTACTACTACTACTACTACTACTACTACTACTACTACTACTACTACTACTACTACTACTACTACTACTACTACTACTACTACTACTACTACTACTACTACTACTACTACTACTACTACTACAACTACAACTACAGCAGCAAAAAAATTACTCCGGCTTCTCGGCAGTCAACGTCATGGGCAGCTAGTTTGCGGTCGTAAGCGTATGTTAACGCATAGACGGGTGTATCCGCTGCTTTTGACATGATTGTTGATTGCAGGGACGACACCACTATTACATCAAGCGCTGCCAGTTTTCCTTGTTAACAGGAGGATAAAATTAAGTCTGCAGTTCGGGATTGGTTGTTGCTAATAAGGTTTTTTTTCTCCAAGCGAAGGGATCAAACTTGCAGGGACACAAGAAGAGAAAACCTTGTCTCTCAAACGGTTGTGACGATGAATTTTATCTCCACGTCCTCCAACATGTTAAAGAATTGTCCCGTTATATATCGATGAGACCATTTTTACAGTAGGGAAAATTTCCGATAGTATCATATATAGGGATACCCAGCCAATATTTGACGCAACTCTGGAACTCTTCCGCTTCCAGGTGCAGTCCCAGTGCTGAAATAGCAGGCGTGGTTAACCAAGAAGAGACTGCAACCGAGCTATTTCTTCCATATTTGTTGCCTGTGATAGAAGATCATTCAGTGACTTCTCCTATCTACATCTTGCACTCCAACGGAACAATTCGCGTTAAATTTTTTTCCAGAATGGGTTTCATCCCAATAAGAGCTTCCACTGTACTAAACGGACTCCACTGTACTTATAAAAGAAGCTAGATGTTGATCACTTGAGCATCTTAAACTTAATCCACTCAACCCGATGGGCAAGTTTGCTTGTTTCCAATTGCTGCACGTAACGTTTCCCTTGATTACTGTTTCTAGGCAATCCCTCTGTGCATTGTCAAAACGAAGTAAGACCTTAGTAACTGGGGGATTGGTTTAACCGTGCATAGAGAGTACAGCATTTTGGGAGAACCAATACAAATTGCAAGCATGCCATAAGCTGCATAAGGATCGCCAAGTTGCTGTAAGCGATCTAGAAGAGGCTCAGTTTTCTCGACCCTCTTGGATACGTCTTTTGAAAGATTTTTGAATGATGAGTCTCCGTTCCAATTGACGCGCCCAGTACTTCAGAACCTTTGGGATCATCCCTTTTAAATTTTTGATTTAACCTGCTTATGGTTTGGGGTAACCACAACATACATTTCAAGGTCTTCACGTTGAAGCCCGACTTTGCCCTCACTTTCCAAAAAATCAAAGCTTTGCATTAGTTCGACTTCAGTTCCCGCCAAAATGCCGTTGTCAGGATACCAAGAGTTCTGTAAGAGCATGGGGCCTTCCTGCTTAATCTTGTTAATGAGAAAACATGAAAGCCAAGGAAGACAAAATTCGCCTCAAAGGATCACCATGTTTAACCCCATTTTCACTCTTTATAGCTTAAACGTTATGGATCAGTAAAGTGTGTTTTGCGTAGCACGAGCTAACAAACTAATAATTATATGGTATTGGTTTCAGGCATTCTGATGAAAATCCCTGTTGTTTGATGGAATTGAAAGCGTTTTCTATCTGGAGGTCGCCTACGACTTCTCTCTTTCCATACTTTTTCTATATTAGTTTTGTTGCGTGGATAATAGTTTCTGCGCCTCCCATTTTGGCAACTCCAAGTAGATTGGGACAGAAAGTTTCGAATGCTTCCTCTTTTGCAAAGGAAACAAGACATTTAGCAACAAATCGGCGGAAAACTTCTCTAACAGCAATTGGTTGTACGCTTGTTTTCTTTTTCTTCAGAGCTGTTTGAGAAGCATTGCAGAAAGTTAGGCCGACGTCATTTGGAAAACCACTAGCTGAGCAAAAGTTGATTAGGCTGCTGAGTCTTTGCATTTTGGTTCTGGACTGCTCAGGGTTATTGCAACGAATGGCGTTTGAAAGATGCTCAAGTTACATCATGCTCGGACAGGCTGCGCTACCTTTCGTGAGGGAAGACAACATGTCACTTACAGCTCTCTCTGAGGTTTGATATCCCAAGCACAAATCATCATTAGCCGGTAGAATTGGCTCCTCTTCTTTAGGATGCAGGAAAGAAAGATCTTTGTAGTTTTTTTCATTTGAAGGTGCAAGTCCGTCTGAGCCTAAAATTTTGCTGCTTTTTCAAAAAAGACTTGATGACATAGTGTTCTCGCTCTTTTCTGACTCGATGTTTCTCTTATTTTTTGGCTGCTTTGGACAGAATAGCTTCGTTCCACGATTCCTCTGTCGCCATTTTCTCATCGATTAATGAACTCATTGATGAATTTTTTGTTTTGGAACTTGTGTTTTCCAACTCCACGTGAAACTGTGCGTAAAATACATGTGGAAGAAGCAAAAGCCTTTTCCAGTTTTGATATCTGTTCTGTTTGTACGACATTTTGCCCATATCTCTGTTATAAACTTCGACCATCGCAGTTTGAGCTTAACAGGAACTTGTCTAATTATGGGTACAGATGTTCTGGAAATAATGTCAGTCAGGTGGGGGGAGCATCAATGAAGGCTGATTGGGGTCACTGACCAGTTTGTCGATCTCCGCTTGGTACTCGTTAGATTTTTTGACTTTGTGTTGTATAGTTTGGACACTTTTGCTTCAAAACTATGATAAGCCCAAAAAGACTCGGAATCGAAGACTTCGTCGTCTTTTGAATTGTATCCCAAATAGAGAATTTGAGTTTTAGAGCCTGTGTGTTCAATAATTTTGCTGCAAAAAAGTCTTCCGTTTCGTCAAGTAATGAGACGATTGTGCCAACTGGAAAACGGCACTGGGATTTGAAATCATTTTCTCCAATGTGACCCGACACATAAGGATTTGATGGGGAAATACATAACTCATTCTGGCTGTTTCGGGTTATGTTGACGTAGTCCTGTGTACTTTTATAGGTGTCCACCAACGAAGCAGATGTCGTTGCTCGTGTGTTTCGGCCCATTTTTCCCCTTGAATTTTTTTGGTTGCCTAATATAAATTGTTGTCGAAAAGCAGCAACAAAGAAATATCTAATCAAACTCGAAATCGAAATAATCCATCCCCAAACAAACCGAGTTTTTAAACCATTAAACCGATTACATGTTGATAAGTCTTCAGTAGACGCATCCATAGAACTTCTACATTTTGTCGAATTTTTTGATAATCTTAGAGGGAAGGCGAAAAAAAGCAGACAAAGACATTATACAAAAACTCACTACGGTTGCTCGAAAACAAACAAACAAGTAAAGGAAAATACAAGCCGTTGGGTGACATCACTAACCTCGACACCTTGTTTTATGCCAGTTATTACTTTTAGTCAGCAATAGAAAAAAGTAACAGATACCTTAATTGCATAACAACCCACTGATAATTTTTCGAAAAATGCAGCGTTGAAGTCAAAAAAAATTTTCTGGTAGAATTAAATCAAGAATCAGTTCAATATTGTTTGTCCGGGTAACCAAGGACGACTGTCAAACATGGGACTAAAAAGCAATTTACCAAAAAATTGGCAGAACTAGTTTGGCTTCTTTGCAAAAAATTGAACTAACAGTTTTCAAAAATCTCTCGCAATGAACCCCAATTATGGTTGACCACAATAATTGACCGTATCTGTCATTAATTAATATAGATATATCAAAACCACGATAAGAACAGAAAAAACTCTAAGTTCTAGAAATTCACCAATGATGTCTTCAATATCAGGAGCAGATTATGTAAAAGTCAGTTTCCTTTGCCAAGAAATGTATCGAAAAAACTCTTTTTTGAAATTTCCATCACTACTATTAAAAACTTTGAGTGCTAATGTATTTAGATCACTGAAATGTACGGGATTCAAATTACAATAAGTTCTTTGTGTCTTCCTCCTCCTCCTACAAAATTTTACTTGCAATATCTGATTGGCTCAACTATGTAGTGCTATGGTTACAGTCTGCGGAGAAATTAGTTTTTTACTTTGATGCAATTTTTCATTTTTGAAATGATTGACAAATTAACGAACTTCACGTTCAATCGAATGGAATGATGGTGGAGAAGAGCTGGACACACGAAGGAGTTGTTTATATTTTGGCCAAAATTAGCACCAAAATAAATTTTTAAACTGTAAAACTTCTATCGTATTTCTAACGTCAGGGAACCAGATCTGAAAGCCAGAGACTAAAGAGCAAAATGCTATAAAAAACAGTTGATTTTGCGTAATTACCATTCTTGAAGTATCGAAGTCAAAATTATGACGTAGAATATCGAAACACAACAAGCTTTTGTCAGTTTAAGTTACAATTGATAACGACACTCCAATTTGTTGCAACACTTAGTCCCTAGACCAGGAATACTTGACAGAGATCAAATTGAGGCGTTCTACACTCATTTTGAGCTCTCTGCGTTCGTTTTTTCAGAAGTACAAGGCAGAAATTTGAATCATTAAAGCTCAAATACTTCTCGTGCAACTAAGCTGGAAGTATGTCTGACTGGCACTTCATACAAAGATCTTTGTCGCTTGAACATAAACTGGCGCTTGAACATAAACTGGGTTTCTATTATTTTGATGTCATTTAATGTTATTAAGATGCAAATGAAACGCATATTCGTTTTCGTCTTTAATCAGTTTAAAAATTTTTACCGAACACAGATCAAGTTAAGATCGAGTTATCATTAAGAGAGGAAAATTTTGAAAAAAAACTGTTTATGGATATTAGGAGTAGAGAGTATATTTGGAGTACATTTTTCTACCTTTCTATTCAATGATGAAAATCAAAATTAGATATTGAATCCAAAATTATCATTAACGGAGTATTTTGACTTTTTTTGAAAATTAAAAAAACCCAAAAATTTTTCATTCTCAGTACATAAATATTTGCAATATTTTTTTCAATAAAAATTAATTTATGTTTCCGTTCATGTCAAAACTCTTAAATCAATTTGTATTTTTCAATCGCTAATTAAACTTGAAAATATTTTATCAAATACATCAATTTCAATATTTTCGTAATAAAATTGAAGGATTAGGTTTTCTACAAAATTTTTTGGTTACAATTTTTAGTTATCAGTGCATGAAATGTCAATTTTCGGTTAAAATTAGGCTCCAAACGGCTGGAAAACGGCTGAAAACGACCCATAACCTCACTACCTGAAATAACACATTGGGACCTCCCGGGGGTCTTGCAGTAGTGTTTGGTAACATTTTGTACCAGTCTGGTATCAATTTTCAGTACCCCGGGAAAGTGGTTGAACATAAACCTCCTGTATATCGCTGAACGTTACAAAAAGTTTCGAAATTCGAAATTTTCACTCGAAAAATATTGAAAAGTTGGTTCTGACTTGGAAATCAATTTGCAAGTGTAATCTAAGTCTTGGCGAAGAATTGCCAGACTTGCCCACTTGTTTTTAGACGTGCACAGTACTGATATGTGCATGTCATGTAGACTTGCTTTTAGACTGGCACAATACTGATCTTGACTTACAATTTAGCCCGGATGATAATTTATAAATCAGAAACCTCTATTTGGATTTTAATATTTTGGGTGGTACCAAATTCAAATTCCTTGAAGAGATTTTCCTTGTTTTTGCGTTTTTATGAGAACTAATACTTTCTGGTTTGCATACGCGGTTGGAATTTAAACAGTGTTCAAATCATCGTTTACAGAGTTTAAATCAACTCAAGAAAATCATTTAAGTAGATTCTCCAACATATCATAATCATCTTTCTGAGAAGGAAACATCTTTCTGAGAAGGAAACACCTTTTTGAATTGAAGGGCACTTCAAAACCATTTTCTGACAAACAACGCAGTTGACTATGCATGCTATTTTTTGGAAAATAATGCGTATTGCTCAAGCGATAGACTTTCATCCTGAATAAACGTTTAGTTTGTTTCGCCACATACACAACTTCTGCGCCGTTCGAGGTGCCAGGCGGTGGTGACCCCTTATCAGATTCAAATTCAACGAACGCACACGGTTTGTTTCCAGACTAAAAATATAAGGTCAAAGAGTTGGTTCTAGCGCACAGACATATGACACTGGTCTTATTTTAGTCTGATCAATGGTCTTTTTCGTCTGAAATGGTCTGATGAGCGGGCGATTCAAGCGCATATTAGTCTGATCAATAGAGATAATGAGCGTAATTGTGTCTGTTCAGAAGCCATTTCGGGCACTTTTTGAATAAAATTTTTGACTGAGAGATGTTTGTTCTGCCAAGAAGCAACAATAAAGCAGCGCTCTATGCAAAGACTCATCTAATGTTATGGCGCTGATCAGAACAGATTAGTCCAGTTGATAGCAATTGTGGGACCTCTTTACATTATTTTTTGAACAACTGGATATCAGTAAGATTTTTTAGGAAGTTTTTTAAGTTCGTCTATTGATTCATGCACCAATGGGAAACTAAGTCATGCACCAATGGGACACTAAACAAATGAATTTTTCAGCGCTGTGTGCTCTTCAAATTGGCCTTTTATTATTATAAAATTAAAATAATCAATATCAAGCGTACTTTATTCTGATCATACCTGGATTCTTCCGCACACCAGTCTGATCAAGAATGCGACTTTCGAGCGGACGATAGTCTGAGTAGAGATAGTTTTGATCGAGCAAGTGTCTGTAAGCTGGTCTGGAAAGTATCTGGGCCGCTTGATTTGATGATATAGACGATGGTCTGATGAGGTAACTTCTTCTTGGGGATAATCTGATCAGACGTTAATTCAAGCGCACAAACAACTAGTTTGGCACCTCAACTTGGGCACTCTTGATCAGTCTACTGTGTGCTCGAATCCTCCTGTGATCAGAATAGTGTTCGCTTGAGTCCACGTCTGACCAGACTCAAGTGCAAACTAAAGTGCCTCTGATCACAAATTAGCGAGTTTCAAGTCATCTCTGATCAGAGTGAAGAATGCTCGAACATTTTGATTGGAAGAGGCTTTGGATTGTGAACCGATCTCTTAATTTTCAATTATATATTTCTTTTCGAAAAAACTGGTGTCTATAGAGCAATTTATTCAAATAGAGAAAAGACAATTCTAGAAAACTGCCAATGAAAAATTCAAAGTGTTGAAAAATCTTTAGTATACCATTGGGGAATGATCCCTAATAAATCGAAGAACTTAGACAGCCTTCCATTAAAAACAACCTGGCTTGCAATTAATCAAAATTACTAGCAAAGAGGGCCTGAAATTGCTATCAACTTGAACCCTCAGTTTTGATCAGCGCCATTAGACTCTAGAAGAGCAATTGATCAGAACGGCACTTTTTTGTTGCGTTCGTTTATTGTTGCCACATACGTCTCTGTCAAATATGTTACGAAAAATTGTACGCAAAAAATGGACTCGAAATGGTTTTTCATCAGACCAATTGATCTCGAAATATTTCTGCGCCTGGCTAAAATTCGCCAATGATCACATTATCTCAGACGAAGTGACCTCTGAGCTCACCCAAGTCAGACTGCAAATCGAAGTGCACATCAGGTTGACCAGAGACTATGTAGGTGCGAGATGGTATGCGCGGAGAGTACATTGGTCTAGAACTATCTGATTAGAGGTCAATTCCCTCAAGCACCTCAAACTTGGTGGACAGAATGTGTGGTTTGTGGGAGACTATGGTTTCAATTTTTAGTCGTTAAATTGGTTCTATAGAAAAGGCTCTTTTTTAAAGTGGTAGTCACTTATCAAGCTCATTTACTAACAAAAAAGCCCAAAAACTGCTGCTTTAGATTATATAAAAGAAAAATTTTAGTTGAAAGTTTTTGATCATCAGCAGGACTGAAAAATTTTGCGTATGATTAGCATAATTTTGTTCTTAACAAAATAGATATGTTATAGTTGAATTGTTTCATAGTTTAAACCAGCTACACTGTCTTGATGCTTTTTAATAAGTATATTTACCCCATTTGAGCCTATTTCAGTTACAAACAGAAGCTAATGAAGCTACAAACAGATATAAGACAATGGGAAACATCCAAAAAATTTAAAATGTTTACTAGTCGCCATAACGCTAGACAGAACAAGAGAACAAATCAAATTATTATAAAAAAGAAAACGAAAACGAAGTGGAGTAACAAATCTTTAATCTTGAAAAACGTTCAAAAATGGAACAAATTGCCCTCTTCAATAAGAACTTTTTACAGTAAAACTTGCTTTAAAAATGTTTTAACCGAGTTTTTGCTCGATCAACACAAGAATGTACCCGTTAATAGACAAATAGGAGCCTTCAAATCCTATTTTTATCTATGAAAACGAACAGCCACAATTTGAAGATTATTATATTAATAACAATGCTGATTATTTTATTTATTATTTTAGAGCATGTAGATATCTAACCTTAGAGTTATATTCTGAGTAATTTATATGTTTCAAAAAAAAGCAGCTGGGGTACTTTTTAAAGGCCTCGAAACGAAGCCGTGGAGTGGAATCTTTTGGCAACTTCATGGCGTTGTTTTTTTCATCAAGTTTTCTTTTGAAGCAAGTACTTATTTGGAAAGTGTTGTACAAGTGGGACCTAAGGGTTCAACTCTTGGGTTCTAATTGTTCCGACCCCTCTTGAGGGGGGAGGAACTATATACTCAAATGGATTTTTTTGTTCAGACAATTTTCACCGATCGATATTGAGACTGTTATCATTGGAAAGCTCATCCAGCGTAGAGTATGGAATTAAAATTTTTTTTAATTTTCCTTTTTTAGGGAGTTAACGAGGTTTGAACTTCTGAGAAAAGTATGGTGAATTCCGTTGTTTTTATTCACATTTTCCGGAATTTTCGCCTAACTTTTTGTCAATTTTGCTTTAAAATTTGTTAAAAGTTTTATAGTGTTGTTGATTTTGTTTTCAAAGACAAAAACTTATTGTTGATTTTTTTATTTATTTTTTTTTGTCAAAAATTCGAGCTAAAAACTTCATAATTCAGCCTTTTTCATCAAAAACAGCAAGAAATAAGCTACTTTAGTCCCCTTTGATTAAATTTGCCGCAAGTACACCCCCAAAAAACACTAGTACAATCTTTGTAGACTCAAAGGGCGGTTATTCCTACTTCAACTTCTGGTGAGCTCTGTAATTAGAACTTTGTCGTTTTTTGCTAACTTTACTCGTTGATTATCAAGAACGCAGATTTTTTTTTGAGTTTTTAATTCACAAACTATCTATATCTATAACATTCATAAAATTGAGTGTTCATTATAGACGATAAGAACTATCAGGGCCGTTTTTGCATTTTTGGACCACTCTTGAACTGTTACAATCCAAAAAGAGTTCGGATTGTAATCAGTCCTTTTTTTTTAAAAAATGACTTTTTTTATTTTAATTAAAGATCAGAACAAATCAAGTCGAAGCTCAGAAGTGATAGATCCAATTGAATTCTTCAGCAGCTCCAAGCTAAAGCATTTAGTTTTGCACTTGAAAGCTTATTGTTGTTTGCCTTTTTAAAAAATTTAAAGAAATGAACTTTCCCTCTATTTTTTTTTAATTGGGTCAATTTTTAAATAGTGTAATCAACGAAAGAATGCTTCTCCTTTCTGTTGACCTGAATTTTAATCATTATTGCGTTTTTAACCTTTGAGTTATTATTTTCAGGTTTTGACACTGCCAGATTTAAGTTTTTCTTTTACTTTTAGATACTTGCCAGTTTTTCACGTATTCTAGTTTTCTCAAATTATCACATCATTGGCAGTTCTAATATCTCATTATTGGAGATCAAAATATTGCACAATTGAACATATTAAAATCCTGAAAGATATAGATTCTTATTATTAACAGCTTCGATATTACTTTCTTGAAGAATTTAATTGAATTTTTTAAAAAATATGTCTTTAACTGTCGTTTTGCTTGGTCATTTTAGTCGTATGAAATTTTTTGTAAAAAGACAGGTTTCATTGGCTTTTCAAAGACTAATAGAAGAGCCGATATTCTGATATTAGTAGATAGCTCATAGTTTTCATGACTTTGAAAACCATTGTTTTCCAAAATAAAGAGAAACTTTTAAACTTCGCAGTTTTGTTCTTTTTATTGTGCTTTTATTACCTTGTCTCGTTCATTACCGGTCAAAAATGATGTTATTGGTTTCAAAAAAATTGGTGTCACATAATCTAGTATTTTGAAAGAATTGGTTATGACGTTACTGGCTTCAAAACCGGTTTTTCACAAAAAAGTAAGTTAATTTGTTTTTGTGATAATCGACGATCAGTTTAGACGCAAGGCGTATTCTGGATAACTGCAGGTCTCAAGGGCGTTCTTCGGACGAATAAAAGAACCTATTTAATTAATTCATTTTGTAATCAATGGCTTTCATGCCTTCGGATTAATTTTGTTTAGAAAAAAATCAAAAGTATTACTTCCTTTTGCCCCTTTTTCCTATTTTGTGTACTTTTACCTAGTCTCAAAAATGAAAGACCACAAAGCACTTTATCTTTGTCTGATGAAGACGCGTCGAACATTTTTTGAATATCAAAAAATGGTTTTACATCTTCAACAGCGTTTTCTGGCAAGTTTCAACTAAATTTTTGTCTGTGGACTTTTTGTTATTCGTTTTGGCCGCAATACAAACAGAATAATGACAGGTTTTAATGCCCTTTTATGGAAGTTATGCTAATCGTAATTTTTTGGGATTTTTTACATGATTTCTAATGGTTTTCCTAACTTTGAAGTTAATTGTTTAAAAAATATTAAGCAAATTTTTTAGCTTCAATGCTTTTGTTCTTTTTCTCTAATTGTTACCAAGCGTTTTTATGGACTGGTCCCATATCTTTCCTGGTGATTTATAAGTTGTTTTGTTTAGTTTTAATTTTTTCTGACGGCATGTTGACTTTGTTATTATGTTTTGTTTTTTAAAGCGGACAGGGTTTTTGATGTAATTAATGTTTGTTGTTGTTTGATTTTGTTGTTCGTCTTCACTCGCTTTCTTAACACTGTCATATCTCATCAATCTAGTGCATCATTTTTTACTCCAATGAGTTATTTGCTTTGGAGGCTATCTTTTTGTTCATACCCTTTTTTTTAAAAAAAATACTTGTTTTTTGGTTTTTTTGGTTTTTCTATCTGTTCCTCATTTGGTTGACAATTACGCTAGAACTCTGGATGAGCGGGGTTGGAACCTTTTATGCGATCGCACATTACGGAGCCTCCTTGTTTTATCCTAATGCTTGCTTATGATGTCAGGTATCAAATTTTACATTTGCATCTGTTCTTGTGTATATTTCATAATGATCCGACCTTGTTCAAATTCTGAGTAATGTCAGTCGTCTATGTTTTTTTGATGGCTCACGTATACTCATTATTACTTCTGCTGTTATGTTATCTAGACCCTATTTAAGTTGTCTTTTTAATAAGGTGTTTCCCTTACTAGTATAGTATCCCAGTACATGCTCCGCATAATGTATCCCGAATCAGATCACAACAAGAAACCGATAAGATCAAAAATTTTCTTGTCATGACATTAGCTTGTGATGAAAAACAATTTAAGAGCTCTAAACCTACCACAAACTTTACTTCTTCATTGCCAAAGACCGCCACATTACATTACTCACCTATCTGTCTGTTTGCAATTTCTTTGGATTTTATTGGATCAGATGCAAAAATTTTTGATCAATGCAAAACACGACAAAAACTTAAGGGAAAAATGTCAATACAAAAAATCAGAATTTAGTTTTGTTCAACACATTTGAAAAAAATTACAGTTTTCCGATAAACAATTTTTTTTAGCGTCACGATGACAGTTTTGTTTAACCAAAATAACCAAGCAATATACTATTAAAGTAGAAGCGAAATAACTGAAGCAAACGTCTCCCAAAATTTTCATTCATCTTAGCATGTTAGCAATTTTGATTAGTTTTTTTCCGTCAAATTTTTTTCTCCTCAATATATCAAAACTCAAATGTTGCAGGATCATTTTTCCCCTCATTTACAAATGTACACACAATTATACAGTCCAAATAGAAGAAAATGGAGTTATAGTATTGGTAAATAAATTAGGATCTTTTCAACAATTGCCCCCTTTTGCAAAACGGGGGCAATTCTTGAATAAAATTTAATCGAACCATTTATTAACCAATCAAAGACGACTAATAACTTTCCACGCCTGCACATGCTAAGTTAAATTTAATAGAATAAAATACGCCATGGTATGGCAACTAGCCGGACCGTAATACAAAGCGAAAAGAATTTCCGAATAGGCGGGTCGGTGGGTGCGCTTCGCGCGCGTCACCGCTTCTCCGCGATAACCGACGTGATTTCCAGATTACATCCCACAGCGCATGAGAGGCATGGCCGTGAACAGCAGTCCGCAATTGCGCTTAAACTGTTAATCGGCATCTAAACTGTAGGCTAAGTAATAGCGTGGTAAAGTATAGCACAGAAGGTGTGGCGATTCTCTACTAGGTAACAAAGGGGAGCAATTGTTCAAAAGATCTATAAATAAATGAAAAAACTAAAATAAAATAAAAATCTATACCCAATCCTGAATATATTTTCTTCATTTTACACCAGATTACTGTTCAGTTTTTCATAGATTACCAACGCAGTTTAAAAGCAGAAAACAATAAAACGATGTGCTTTTGCGAGTTTTTTCCCCGAAAAATTTAAACATTATTAAATTCAGAGGGATTAATGTTAAAAGTGCATTTTTCAGTTGAATGCATTTAATTGTACTAACTGATGTCCTCAGAGTTCTAAGTTCAATCTTAATTCTTTCCAAAGGCAAAATCAATTGAAAATGTACAGTTTGTATCGATAAATTTATCGTTCTCTCGCCGCAGATAGTTGTAAGCGTTTTCTGATGTTCTCTACATATCTATATAGTACTTATTATGTCCGCCGAACAAATATTATCACCCTTTCGAGTTAAAAATATGGCATCTTCGTTTGTGCCCTCCCAGTACGCTATGCACGCTCAGTAACAAAACACGTGACATTGCCTAGTAAATCATAATGCAAAAACATCGCAAGTGCGTCGGTGGATGCAAATCATATGCGCCACCAAACCTGGCCGTTACGAAAAAATCTAGTTTACAGTGCTCTTTATGCTTAAAATCTCTAAAAAGACAAAAACTTTACTGCGTACAAACCTTCTAGCGACCCGTTCCCGGGTTTACCAAGCTGTATTCTCAATTACTCACAACTACCGAAGCCCGTCAAGCACATGACTATGAATTATAGTTCTTTATTCAGTTTTTCATTTTTCTGTCACTCCATACGCGTCTGTAATAAAGAAGCTGTTATAACTAGCACTTGGTTTATAAATAGTCTAATAAAAAATGCCGTCATATTAGCTAACTGGATTGCCAATGTACAAATTTAAGCAGCATTCAAAGCTTAATTAGAATTCACGAAAGCAGGCAATGTCGCAATTGAGCATAAAAAAAGCGCTCGCCAAACCGAATATTTGAATAGCAATGCTGCACAAGTACTTATTAAACTATTACTATATAATGGCACCCGTCAGGAATATTTTAATATCTATTTTAATATCTCCAATTTCAAATTTATGAAATTTAGCCCAACTAGTTTGCACCCAGCGTTAAGTACTATACCTAAGAAATTAATTTCCATTTAACTTCAACAAATACGATAACTCCATAGATTTAATAATTCCTTCGATTAATTTATCAATAAATCTTTTTTGTTTTTCTTCGGCTAAAACATATGCGCCTATATATCGATTTGCGTGCGTAGGTGTACAAATTTACAAATTTGAAGAAGTTGTTTTTTTTTGTTTGAACCAATATTACTATTTCTGAGAAATTCTATAATGACGTTTCTTCGATTATTCTTCAAATAAAAACATGACGCAAAGCAAACTAAAACTACAACTCAAACTGCTCTACTTTACTTCTGCAGATAATCTATCCTTATCTGTTGCAATAAATATACACTTTATAATCTAAAGTCAACATTATCCCAATTCAGTCAAATTTCGTTCAAGCTCCAATCAAGTTTTCACAAAAAGCAGAAAATCAATCCCCAATTTTGCCAGTTATAATCAGCCGCTCGTTAATTTTATTTAAAAAATGATAAATTCTTTCCGATTTAGGATGGCGGGTTGTTCAATTCGAATTATGGTTCTTCTTACTGTTTTGAGGGTTATTTCGGCCTCCGACAATTCGTTGAAAAGGATGGAGAATTCTATCAACGTCACACCTCAGCAGATCCACTTGTCATACACAGGTTTGTTTTGGCGGTTTTGAATTATAGTTATTAATAAAAAGATAAATTTTTCAACTCAGCACTGAGGGAGAGGGAGAAATTTTTAATTCAAGTAATCGTATGCGACATTTTAGTGATGGCACTAGAAAAAATGCGAAATTATAATATACCCATGATTTAGACTTGACCAGAATATAAATTGATTTAATATGAAGAATAAATCAAAAGTCGATAGGCGTAGACTGACACAGATTGAAGTGGTGATGTAACGGCTGCTCTACTTGTGTTTCACAAAGAAAGTTTTACACCGCCCAGTTCCTTCTGAGTGGTTTTAAAATCTGTCCGGATACTTCGTTGATGCAGTTTGCCTTTGTAACTGTATATCCGCTCCGCTGTACTTACCGTTGCATTAACTATTCAGTTCGTAACTATTCGCCAATCGTAGTTTTTTCAACTATCAATTTGAACTGTATTGCTACAGATCACACAATACGGGATCTCTTTATTTATACCAGTTCAATCTGATAGAAAAAAACAAATCGAAGACAAAGATATATGTCTAAGACCTGTTTGTGCAAAAATATTTAAATTTAAACTTAAGTTGGCTTTTGCTGTTTGTACTCACAAATTGAGAATACCAGAAGTTGGGGTTGTAACAGTTGAATTTCAGCTCCAATAATTTGTTGACGCAAGACACAGTAACAGAATTTACTGCTCAAGAATAATATTTTGAATACAAGACACAGTAACAATTTACTGCTCAGGAACATTTCTAGTTCAAGACACAGTAACACGTTATTTACTGCTCAAGACAATTTATTTTGCAATATTTTGCTGAGTTAAACTTTTAGCCGTTTTCTGCGGCTGCTACGTTGAGTTCTGTGTGTTGCTTTTGTTATTTCCCCCTTTTTCTCTTATTTCTCACGTGACAAACTGTAACTAGAACTAGAACTATAACTATTAAATGACTAAGACAACAGAAAATGTTTTGTTTCTATTTTCCCGCCTACGCAAGCTTAGCGAGCTCAGCTCCAACAGGTGATGTCGAAGATGGTTCCACACGGAAATCGCTTATCTCCAGACCTACAGACTTTTTTGCGCTCACCTCACGCCTATCGTGCGTTTATGACTAGAATTTTGTGCATTTAAGTCTAAAAATTTTACTTTCACTGGCACAGATGTGTAATTTATATCAGCCATAATTTTTGGAACTAAAATGAACCGTTTTTCAGGTAATCCAGAGTCGATGTTTGTGACTTTTGCGACTCTAGATGATTCTGAAGGCCAAGGATCGGCCGCTTTCTGGAAATTAGGTGACTCTAAGTCATCTCAATCTATATCTGTGCCTGCTGGAAAGACCAAAGTGGCGCATAATTCAGGGGGTACCACTAGGTACACGTACATCTACAGAGCTACAATGGAACCACTAGAACCCAACACGGTGTATGGTAGGTAATCATACACTGGTACTGAATTCACAGGGGGGGGGGGGACAGACGGCATGGTCTGGGTATGGATGGGTTTCATCATGGCTGATTATAGTCTGGATAGGTCTGATCATTAACGCACAACTCTAACTCGACACCACTATGTAAATGATCCAGTATTGAATTAAAAGCACAGTGGGCATCTCTTTTTGTGTGTGTGATTAACTAATACTCAAACTGGTTATAGTTAATTGCTCTCAAACGAAGTTTGTAGCAATTATATTAGTCCTGTTGGTCTTTTTTAATGCGATTTTTCGCTTGGCTGATTTTTCGTCTGACCCATTTGACTTTTCGTCCTGAAAAACGGGATAAATTGGTAGCGCCCAGCAGGCATTAAGTTTCATTAGAGGCTCTTTGCCGCATTTAGTAGTCTTAAGTGCTTAGTGCGGTGAAGCTACTGAGAAGGCCGTAGCTAAAGGTTAAAAGGTCATTTTTAGGAGTTTTTGAGCCCAAAATGTTGCAATTTTTCGTGTTTTTTTGTCATTTTTTGATTTTTTTGTTGGACCAGTCTAAAATTGAGGCTGGTAAAAATCGATATAGGTCTTTTGCAAGAAATAAGTACTTTTTATGACCATTTTTTAAAGTTTTTTCAGCCCTGGGTGTCAAGGAACCTCCTCTGGTTGCTGCATAGTTTCTGGTGATTTTGGAATGGTTTCCAACAGTTTGACATTACCAATTTTAGTTTTTTTAGACAGAACTTGCATTTTTTTTCAGTTTTTTGACATATATTGTCGTCATTCAAAATATTTCAAGCCCCAGAGACCAGAAAATTTCTTTAAGGGTATGTTAATAAGTTACTGAAAAACTTTTATCGGCCATGAATTAGTTTTCAAATTTTTAAAATGTCGAATTTAATCACTTTTTTCATAAGTTTTTTTGGAAGTGTTTTGTCATTTTTTGGATTTATCCAATCTCAAGAGCCAAAGAACATCCTCTGGAATTTGATAATGGCTCACTGAATAGTTTTTAGATGCAATAGAATCATCTTCAAGATTTTAATGTCACGAAATTAAGCAATTTTTTAAAAAATATTTGCAATGTTTTTAGGTTTTTTTGAATTTTTGATTTTTTTTTGGCACCAGGGGCTCGGGGACCTATTCCAATGTTCGATAATGGGCTGTTGCATAGTTTTGAGAGTTAATGCAATGGTTTTCATTATTGGAATGACTCGAGTTTTCGCAATTTTTCGATAAATTTTAATTTTTGAAATTTTCAGAAAACTGTTATCATGCTTTAAATTACAGGGACCTTATGAGTCATTGAAACTACTTAAGGCTTGAATAGGGATACTTGATGGGCTCTTCGAACAATTCACTCTTCCCAAAGATATTAATATCATGAATTTTAGCAAGATTTTGTTAAAATTTGCAACTAATTTTTAACTTTTGATTGTTTTTGTCTTTTTCTTAGTATAACAATCATCTTTGGCCAACGACACTTTTGCGAAGTCTTATAAATAGAACATTACAGAACTCCAGAGACAAAAATGATTTTGAACATTTTCCACTGCAAAATCTGGATTTTTTTTTTAAGTTTCACCATTTCCAGTTTTTTTCTATGTGATTTAATTACTAAGAAGGCTAGAAAAAAAGATTTTGCAGAGTCGAATCTCATCATGTTAAAATATTTCTCGCATTCTCTTTCTATCTGGCGGTTGGAGTTTTTCCTTCTCTTTCTCGTTCACGTTTTACCTCACACTAACATTTTTTCCACTGCGAAATCTGGAAAGTTTTTTTGAATTTTCAACTTTTCAGATTTATTGCATTATGATTCAGTTACTAACAAGGCTAGAAAACTAGAATTTGTTGAGTTGAA
Organism: Convolutriloba macropyga; assembly: GCF_964194025.1. Taxonomy (NCBI): domain Eukaryota; kingdom Metazoa; phylum Xenacoelomorpha; order Acoela; family Convolutidae; genus Convolutriloba; species Convolutriloba macropyga. The sequence continues at coordinate 22,082,448 of NC_134481.1, forward strand.
GGTCATCATGGAACGTGTATTTTGCTTTCTCTTTCTCTCTTTTTGTTGGGGTTTCTTTGCTTTCTCGTTCACGTTTTACCTCTCTTACTAACTCTCTATTTCCTTAACTCTTTTGTTGATGCCGCGCATCAGCTGCTTTTATGTGGCGAAATGTTATCATCTTTTACTCTCATTAACTCTGAATTATTGCAGAAATCTTTTATCACAAAGGACTTAACCATGACTTTTTAGGAAATCATTGTTAATTGCTCTCAAACGAAGTTTTTAGCAATTATATTAATCCTGTTGGTTTATTTTGTTCGATTTTTCGTTTGACCCATTTTCGTTGTACCCGTTTGCGTTTCTGTCCTCAGAACTAAAATAAAGAGGTGCGTCACAAAGAGTTAGTGTAGATTTGGCATTAAATTCTCTTAAAGCTTTTCAACTCACGAATCTCCAAGTCTGCGATTCACAGAAACTGTTTTGGAGACATAATTTTATGTTGTGAAGGACGGTTCTTAGAAATTGATCCCCCCACTCACACCTTAGCCACCATATAACCACCAGTCCCCACCCCCGCACATCGTTCAGGCCCTGCAGCCCCTTCCCACTGCTCCCCCCCTTTTTACCTCCCTCCGCTGCGCTCACCTCACGCCTCTTCAATTAAGCTAATGCTAGCCTCACTAAACCGTGGCTAGCTATTGACGAAGCCAGTCGCTTGCAGTTCCGTTGGGAGCATTTCGCCCGACTTTAGTTGATTGTATTCTAGAAAAGTGGGTAAATTTACACACCACTTACTTTTATTTTTTCTTAATCGTGACCTTTTCACTTCCGCCAGCGGAACGTGTTTTTTCCAACCATACGAGCATAGTAAAACAAAAGTGGCCATCGTATATCAATAGTAGAACGCCGAGTCACGCTAATGAAATTACTCTGAGGGTGTTTTTTGCGACGGAGGGTTTCCTTTTTCTCAGAATAAGCTAGAGTCTCGCGTAAAAGTTCTTTTCATAAATGTGATTAGCTAATTTTCTGCTCAAGTTAACTTTACATGTTATATCCACCTGTGGGACAGGATCATATTATAGTGGCCAATCCGATTTGATATTGTAGCTCCCTATTCTACATAGTTTATCATGCCCGGTCTAAATTGATCCAGATCTAGTACAAAAAAACCAATAGTTGGTTTATTTTAAGAGGTGGTCTCGTGCCAATAAGCGGACGTGCCGAATTATTGGCATTCGAACTAATCTGATTGGCTAAGAGTAAAAACATGAGTTCATTTAGTCGACATTCTTTATTTTGAAGGTTTAATTGATGCATTTGGTCAATCCCCGCTTGTGAAAACCATGCTTCATCGGCCCATAGGACTGTTGACAATGTGTGAAAAATTTTATTTGTTTTATTGTCTTGGCGTGGCTTCTAAACTTGAGGTAAATTGCACGTTTTATGTCAAAAGATGGAGATTATATTGAACTAATTAAGCAATGCTTAGCCAAGCAAAAAGCAGAGTTATTGTTCTTCATTTCCATTTTGTTGATTTGAGAAGTGCATATTTTGTTATTTGTATATTAAAGCCAAGAAAAGAGCTAGATGCGTACTAGCGCTCTCTAGGGTAAGTGAAAACTTTTTTTCAGTTATTTTCAAAATATCTCTTTTTTTGTACATCTATAGACATCTACTGACTTCCTTATTGCTGAAAAGTTTATAATTGTGGAATGAGGCAGAAACAACAAATTTCTGCGGCAAAAATATAAGGCACCCAATCTCTAAGGTATTGTAAGACTAACAACATGCAAACAACAACTGTGGGGAGAAATTAAAGCACTTAAATTAACTGCGCCGAGCTTATAATTTTTGTTTGTCATTTGAGATGTTGAAGTTTTCTACTTATTTAGAATATTTCGTGACGAGCAGTGCAGGTATAAAGAGTGCAGTATTCCGATTCAAAACATTTCCAATTTATGATGGAGATAATGGAGCAGACGACTTCAAAAAGACTTTTGCCATTTACGGTGACTTGGGAGTCCAAAATGATGTTTCGCTTCCACAGTTGATCCAGTGTGCCTCTGATGGGGATTTCGACATGGTAGGCGGTTAAATCTGTTCACGTTCCAGCATTGATTCTGATTTTTGATCACTTGTTAACATGGTTTGGTTAAATGTGTCTCAAGAGAACATCAAAAAGGAAAATGGTCTCAAATGCCAGATGTCATGAACTGGCAAACTCATTAATAACTGTTTGTCCTTGATGATTAAAAAAACAATGTTGGAACCATTCAATAGGACATTGTGTAATTTAAGTGATAACAAAATAAAAATTTCCAGTTTTGCAATAGTATTCGAAAAGTTTTTAGATGTCAAGAAAGAAATAGGAATTTTTTGTACACGATAAGCGTGTTTAGTGTTGAAACAAATTACAAGGATCAAAAAATATGTGATAAAAGTTTCCAGAAACGCACTGGTTTTGAAAAAAGTTAGCGCGGTTTACCGACCAGCTTAAACCGGTTTACCGATCAGCGCTTTCCATCGCTCACCCTAAAAAGTTGTTGACCCGATGAGCTAAGTTGCTACCGTTATTCAAATAAATTTAAGCTCTCAACAAAATCGGAAGCTGTAGTTTCTCATTTTAAACTTTCCAGCATTGCTCTGATGTTAAACTGTTAATGACTACACTGACTTCTGTTGATTACAGGTGATGCACCTTGGAGGGTTTGCCTACGACTTGTATGAACAAAATGGACAACAGGGAGACACTTTTATGAACATGATTCAGCCCATCGCAACAAAGGTATTATTCATTGTATCCCTGAACTTACTGTAATATATCAATACCGAGCCATCGTAGTTTTGTTTATTTTGCAATGACCAGAGGTCTGATCATGACATACTTAATAAACACCTCGGTTACTTTTTTCGTTTGCACCGTTACAGTGTGAGAAGAGTCAATTACTGATAATTACACACTACCTGAGGCAGGCAACTCCTCCATTAAAATTCTGCTTTGTTTGGGATTCATCTCTTACCAAATCTGTCCTGATACCTGATTTCTAGTTTGGAGTAACTCAAATGCAGAAGTTCTCAAACGCTCTAGCAGTGAATTGTGCCATACGACTTCTCCACACCTCATCTTCCATCAATTTTCCTCATCTTAGTCTTCATAAAGTTTCCAACATTTTAACTTCACAAGATTTGCAACTCAGTTTTATTCTTGAAAAAGTTATGCTAATTAACAATTATTCAATCAATGCTTCTGGAGTTTTAGGTTCCGTACAACGTGGCTGTTGGGAACCACGAGGAGTATGATAACTTCACAGAGTACGTGAACAGATTCACCTCTCCTCCCCCGAGTGTGTTCTACCACAGTTTCGATCTGGGGCCCATCCACTTCGTCATGTTCAGCTCAGAGTTCTATTTCTACGACAACTACGGCATCGGACAACTACAGGTAATCTGTTCCTTAGTAGAAATAACGCAAAATCGCTACGTAAGTTCTACCCCAGGTCGAGATTGGATGCTTATCCTACTAGATCTAACAAGTTTCTGACAAAAAAAGATGTTTAACTTATAAATTAAAAGTTTTTATAATGCAATACATCGTCCTAATAGTTAACAATTCTTTGTATGAAACTTGTAAGATCTTAAAGAACAAGGATGCTCGGTAATGTGCGTTCGCACATCAATTTCCGACCCCGCTCATCTACATTTTTCACTTAATTGTCTTCCAAATGAGATAAAAAAAATTAACATATCAACATATCGTTCAACAAACTACTAAAAGAATAAAATAATCTACTCTAGAGGGCCTATGAGACCTGCGGCTACCATAATATGACTACCAAAAAAAAGACAGCAATAAAAATCAATTAGTTACAAAAATTAATTAAGACCAAAACTCCTTGTCCATTTTTTGAAAACCACTAATAACCAAATCAAAATGGCATTAGATAAAACTTATACTACGAAGATTAACCGGTACTTTTTGGAACAAAATAAGGGACTTTTCCTCAATGCGTTTATTAGAACATTGCTTTTTTGAAAAAAGAATTAAATTCGAACTGATTAGAAACAAAACGTATCAAATGAAATCATTGAGAGAGTCTTTTATACCTCAATAGAGAGCCATTAAGGCCTTTCATTATCCAGGATATGTCATACGACTACAAAAAGAAACGACAAATACAGGCAAAAACGAAAAATTTGCGCGAAAAATTATGCATGAAAACGATGTCTCCCCAATCAATTAAATTATAAGCTGATCACTTAAAACAATGAAAATCTTCGGTTGCATTTTTGCAGGTGAAAAGTTTGTAAATCAATTGACGCCCATTATTGTGATACTGTGAAAAGAAAAAAACCTACAAAAAAGGGGCAAATTTGCAAAAATCACGAAAATTGGCTTAATAAAAACTGGTTGTTCCAAGAAGAAAGACCCTTTGAGGAAAATAAAACCGATATGAAGAGCAAAATGTATTTCAATAGATAAGTGATGTGAATTGAATATAGAGATGCTTAGCTACATTTTAACCGAAATAAAATTGGCAGATCTGAAAAACCTAACTCTTTTTTTATTAAAAACAATTATTTTAAAAATTCATAGCCAACAAAAAGTGCTCGACTAAAAGAGTAGACAGTTTGTCTTGCGACTACTCGGAAAACTAATTGCGACTGTTATTAATGAAACTAAATCATATGACTATAAAATAACCTTAAGTACAAGTTGTACTAATAAGTTTCACAAACAATTTTACGAAACCACAGTTTTGAAGCCATTAAATTAACCGCGAGAATATAACATTTTCATTTGCATCTCCTTTGATCATCATGACGTATTTCTTTAAAATGACTATCAGAAAATGACAACAAAAAGAACCACAAATGCTGAAAAGTATCTAAACTTCACAAAAGTCTTCTGAAACAAATTGTCTAAGCCCTGAAGACATTAAAGACGTTTAAAAAACCAAAAAATTATTGTTTGATTGAACAAAACATTAAAAAGAACTCTAATTAATGATGCTAATTTACGCACATGATACAGCACTGAAAAATACGAAAAAAACGCAAAACAAAACAAAAAGTTATAAGTTGAAGGATACGATTACTCTTTTTTTAGAAATTTAATTCGGAAGTCAAAACAACCGTTAGCTATTTACCGATATCAGCTATTAAGTTCATTTGTTTATCTATAGTTGGTCACTGAGATTTTTAATTGTACAATTTTTGGCATATGACAAAAAAACATCAAACAAAGGGCAAAAAAATGAAATCTACCAAATTCTGCAAGAGAACGGTGTCGCAGCCCTTCAAACCATATGTTATATAAACAAAAAATATGTTCAAATTAATTTTTGTAAAGTTTTTTTCAGTTAGATTGTCAAATAAGGTGAGAATTTTCAAAAGAAACAAAAACAACAGCAAAATGGGCAATTATGCTCAAAAATCAGAAAATTTTGTATGAAAACTCGTAGTACCAAAAGCAAGAAAACATTCTGTTAAAAATATTGGCCCAAAAATTAATTTGCATTCTACATGGAGGAAAGGTTGACCTGTACTTACTGAGAATAGGCAAAATGTTGACTAAAATAATTAAAAAAATGACAAGTTCAAAAAATCGCAGAAATTTCCTTAAATCAAATACAGTCAATAACATAAGAGACATTAGGTAACAACCGAATGAATTGAAAAGGTTCACTTGCAACTCTTGAACAAAAAATTTTGATCTTTGAGTGGTTAAACTTAAAAATCAGACTGCCAAAAGAATAACAATTGAAGGCAAAAGACAAGAATTCAGTTAAAGTTTACTAAAAACTCTTCCTCAAAGCCATGAAAACCCTTTGGTTCTCTGAAAACAAACTGTATCTACATTTGGCCTCAAATTTACCTACAATGGAGCTGTCATTAACGGATCCGCGAATAAAAAATAGTTTCAGTAATTAACATTAAAAAAACAATAGCAAAATATTTTGGAAAAACGCAGCATCAAAATAAAATCAAAAAGTCTCTGATTGTAAGAATGCATGATATTATCGAACCTCTCTCTGATTTTGTCTCGCACTCAGCAAGCCGACCAAGTGTCCCAAGTGTTTGCGAATCAGACCAATTGTTGAGTGGAATTCTTCAAATATTAGAAAAACAACGGTGTATTTTTGTATAATTATCGAGTTAATTCTGCAAAAAACGGCGAAGTTATTATTCCAGAAGATTTTCAAACGGCGCCTAATTGCAACTAGTGCTCATTTTGAGATTTGGGAGTCTCTTTTAAGGTCTCTAGGTCACTATGTCTGGCTAATGTTAACAAAGGGGACCAAAAAAGCATATTTTGTGCCATTTTTGATGAAAAAAGTTCGAATTTTGAAAATTTTATCAAAAACTTTAACAAAAAAGCATCAATCAAACATTTCAGCAACGCTCATCTATCTCTAACAGTAACAACAAAACTTTGCCGTCAAAAATTGTAACCTATTTTGTATTTTTTCAAGCGAAATTGTGCCTAATTTTGACAAAAATTACTGAAAATGTGAACAAAAATAGTGTATTGTTCACAAATTTTTAAACCTCGATAACTCCCTGTAAAAAACACAAATCGAAGCATTGTTATTAGTTTCATTTGTTTATCTATTAATGGCCAATGAGACCTTTAATTACACAATTTTTGGCATATGACAACAAAAATTAACATCAAACAAAGGGCAAAAAAAGAAAATCTACCAAATTCTGCAAGAGAACGGTGTCGCAGCCCTTCAAACCATTTGTTATGAAAACAAAAGATATGTTCAAATTAGTGTTTGTAAAGCGTTTCTCAGTTAGATTGTCAAATACTGTGACAATTTACAAAAGAAACAAAAACAACAGCAAAAATGGGCAATTATGCTCAAAAATCAGAAAAATTTTTTATCAAAACTCGTGTTACCAAAAGCAAGAAAACCTTCTGTTAATAAATCGGCCACAAACTTAATTTGTAATCTACAAGGAGGAAAGGTTGACCTGTACTTACTGAGAATAGGCAAAATGTTGCCTAAAATAATTTAAAAAATTGACAAGTTCAAAAAATCACAGAAATTTCCTTAAAACAAATACATTCAAAAACATAAGAGACATTCGGTAACAACCGAATGAATAGAAAAGGTTCTCTAGCACGTGTTGAAGAATAAATTTAGATCTTTGAGTGGTTAAACTTAAAAATCAGACTGCCAAAAAATAACAATTGAAGGCAAAAGACAAGAATTCAGTTAAAGTTTACTAAAACTCTTCCTCAAAGCCATGAAAACCCTTTGGTTCTCTGAAAACAAACTGTATCTACATTTGGCCTCAAATTTACCTACATTGGAGCTGTCATTAACGGAGCCGTGAATAAAAAATATTGTCGGTAATTAACATTAAAGAAACAATAGGAAAATATTATGAAAAAGGCAGCATCAAAATAAAAATAAAAAAGTCTCTGATTGTAAGAATCCACGATATTATTGAACCTCTCCCTGATTTTGTCTCACGCCCAGCAAATCAACCAAATATTCCAAGTGTTTGCGAATTAGACTAATTGTTGAGTGGAATTCTTCAAATATTAAAAAAACAACGATGTATTTTTGTATAATTATCGAGTTAAATCTGCAAAAATCGGCAAAGTTTTGTTTCCAGAAGATTTTCAAACGGCGCCCAATTTTAAAAAAAATTAACTAGTGCTCTCTTTGAGATTAGGGAGTCTCTTTCAAGGTCTCTAGGTCACTATTTCTGGCAAACTTCAACAAAGTGGACCAAAAAAGCATATTTTGTGCCATTTTTGATTTAAAAAGTTTGAATTTTGAAAATTTTATCAAAAATTATAGCCAAAAACATCAATCAAACAATTCAGCAACGCTCTTGTACCTCTAACAGTCACAACAAAACTTTGCGTTAACAATTGTAACTCATTTTGAATTTTTTTAAGCGAAATTGTGCCAAATTTTGGCAAAAATTACTGAAAGTGTGAACAAAAACGGTCGAATGTTCACGAAACTTTAAACCTCGATAACTCCCTGTAAAACAAAAAGATCGAAAAAATCTTTTTAATTCCGTATTATACGCCGGACGGGCATTTTAATGATACCACTCACAATTCTCTACGATGAATATATCGATCGGCCAAAATTGACTGAACAAAAAAAAACCCAGTTGAGTATAGTGGGGGTCGGAACAATAACAATTATGTCTCGACCCGGGATAATGGTTTTTAATAAGCAACTCTCCTCGAGTTATTTGGTGTCTGATATTTTGAATAACTTTGTGAATTTATTCCGTTCTGTTTCTAGGTTCTTTTATTTTACCGTGTTGCAGAATTGGCGATTTCAACACTCTCAATAATTAAATTCAAACTGACGATTTTTTCAAAGTGGAGAAACTAATGCTTTTTTAAATCTTTCATGAGAAAAGTCTCTGCCAACGACATTTTTCGTGATTTGTCATCATTAGAAATCGTATTAAAAAGAATATAATCAAAAGTTCAAACAAATCAAAATTTATTCTTTTGGGTAGTTCTTGAAATTTGGTTGTTTTTAATTGTCGCCCTTGATTTGATTTTTACGATACATTCGATTGATGATGTAATTAGAAATTTAAATTTAAAGTTGGAGGTCTGTAAATTCATTTTTAAATTTCAAAATAATTTCAAAAATTAGAATAATTCAAAAAATATTTCCGCACAGAAAAAAGTTTAAAAACCCTAAATCTAATTAATTTTCTAAAGTTTGGTGCTTTAAATTCTAAGTGAAGACGACTGACTTGATGGGCGAATAATTATAAAAATGAAGAAGAAAATTTTGATCTAATTGCCAGTTGGTTTGTGTTTCTTCGTCTCGCTAGTGAAAAGTTTTTGAACTATTTAGGTTTCTGAACTGCCAGACGAATTTATTAGTTTTTGACACGGTATTTTATATTCTAACGCAGGAATAATGCACTATTGATGTTTCGCTCACTGTGTTTTTGAGCATGCATTTGATCAGCAAATTGTGAAAAAAACAATTAATCTGATTTATTAGTAGCAGTTGCGTAGTTGTATCAATTGTTTGATTTGAGCAAAGTGTAAACAAAAGGGGCATTAAATTAATTAATGAACAGAAACCAGAATATTGTGAAACGCTCAAACTCTTTTTAGATCATTTGCCTTCATCCTTGTTCTCAAAATGTTTAATGCGGTTATTTAAAGCCGCCTAATATTGATTTTCTTAGTCCCATATAAGCACATTCTGTAATCATTTTATTGCACAATATAGTATTGTTAGCACCTAGAATCCAGAATAGATCAGAGTTACCAAGAAACTGGTTGGTTTCACCGAAGTAGAACCAAGCTTTCCCTCTTAAATTGATTTTTGATTTCGAATTTGGGCGGCTGTTGTTTGCGAATGCTGGAACATTCTCGTCTATTATGGTCTATTATGTTATGAACTTATTGGATGAAGAATGTGTTCTTGCATATCATTACCATATAAGATTACCCAACTATATTTAAGGTTACTTATTATATAACAGCCGTTTTCAAAGCTTGGAAAGAGGAAATGTTTAGACGAGCTGTTTTTTATTTTCCTCTCAATTTTATTTGTACTGTTACTATTTTTGATGAAAATCAATTGAAAATTTGGACGGTTTTTATTATATGCTGCCTCTGTTTACCCAGTGAATCGAAACTTGGTACATCTTGATAAGAACATACTAAATCTTGGTAAATCTTGCCAAGATCTTGCCATGGTACTTACCAAGAAAACACCAAGATATGTACGAACTTGCAAGTTTTTTGCATGGCTGTCAAGAAACAAGATCTTGGCAAGATGTACTTTCTTTAGCCATTATTTTTGTTCTTTGGCAAACTTTTAACAAAAAAGACAGAAACACCAACCAAAATAGGAAAAAAACGCATTTTTTTTACTGAATAGAAAACAACATCAAACGATGTATTTATCAGTGCATGTTCTGTAGGCTCAATACAACTGGCTGGTCGAGGACCTTGCAAAAGCAAATACGCCGGAAGCCAGAAACGTCAGGCCCTGGATTGTAGCTATGGCCCACCGACCTATGTATTGCAGCAGCGACAACAACCACGATTGCACGAAGTACGACGGTATCATGAGAACCGGATACAACAATATCAACTTCAGCCTGGAACATTTGTTCTTCCAAAATGGTGTTGACCTTCAATTTTACGCCCACGAACACAACTACGAGCGTTTGTACCCAATGTGTGATTACAATTATCAACCTGTGAACAACATCAGTTTATATCACAATGTTCACTTCCCAGTTCAAGTGATCTCGGGTTCCGCAGGATGTCGAGAGATCCACGATCGCTTTTCGTACCCGAAACCCCGATGGTCAGCTGTTCGCTCGAATGATTACGGCTTCACTTTGCTAAGTGTTGAGGACAAAATGTCACTGCGCGTGAAACAGTTTTCAGTTGATGCTGGTGACTTCATTGATGAGTTCACGCTTTCGAAGACAACAGTCTATCCCAATTTCGACCTCCTGGATTGTTAGAAAAATGAAAATACGAAACTGAGACCTGATAATGCTCTTGATTTCACATAGATTAGCTAAAATATGCAAGACAATCATTTGGACGAGAATTTGAAATTCTCCTGCGCATTTAATGGAAAAACTGAAATTGTATCTGGTCTGCCTCATTTCCTCTTAATTTATTTACCTCAATACTTGTTTCTCACCCATAAAGACAATCGAATAGAACATTTCCTTTCCCTTTATTTGGTGTCGTTGTATAACAGAATTAGGAAACTTATCAGAAACGGTCAAAAATTTTGGTTTCAACTTTTGAAGCATCTCAAAGTTAAGAATAATAGATTTTAACACTTGTGCTAGATATAGATGAGTTTACAAGATTTGGACTGCAAAGGTTTACTTTAATATTTTGCCGAAACCTAGAATTAAGTTTGTGGGTAATAGTTAGACTTGTAGCCAATATTGAAGAACAAAAACTGTGGGAAACTTTTCTTCAAACACAATCAAATTATCTTGAACATCTTAATAATATCCGGCATGGAGTAAATGCCTGAACTGTCATTGTTATTGAGCAACTGTAAAAATCTCTCTTTCCTTAGATGTTTTAATCTCATACGTCTGCGTAAAAACTAATGGCAAAGCCCCCAATCGAGATACAGCAGATCATCCGATGTAAAATTTACATATTCTGTGAAAAGCTTATATTAGATTTCACCGTCTGAAAAAAAAACAGTCTCGACAAAAACAGCAAAAAATTTTTCATTAAAATTGTATCCTTGAACTAGACCAAGTAGTCCATTTAATTTTCACAATCAATTGCTATTTGTTTGCAAAGATACAATACGAATTAAGAGTTTCTTCATCAATAATTCAATCCTTTTAAACCAGTTTAAAAAATCGGACGGGCTACTATTTAATCTCTAGGTTTGAACTGTTATGTCTCAATATTAAAACTCGTCTCAAATAAAAATAAAAATAATAATAATAATAATAATAATAATAATAATAATAATAATAATAATAATAATAATAATAATAATAATAATAATAAAAATAATAGTAATAATAATAATAACAATAAGAATGAATTTCACTAAACTTGGTTTCACCAACCTTAGTAAGTCCCTAACGGGACTTGAATTTGATTTCCCTCAAACACTGTCCATCCATATGGGTACAATTTGTAATTAAAATTCTTCTGAGTTAAATCGATTAGATAATCTTTGACTTCTCCTTTGAATTCGGCTGGACTTGAATATGGGTTATAGTTGGGAATATCACACGCCAGTGGCATCGAATTTTGAAGTTTGTAACTAGGTAGAAAAAATTAGATTCGCAACGCTGGCGATTGCATTCGTTTGAGTATAAAAATAATTTCTCGTTTGATCGTGTTTTCGGATGTCCATTCCTTATTTGCCAAAATTGCTCTGCCTCAATTGGCAACTTTCTTGTCAAAAATATGTTTAAAACTGAAAGATCCGAAAAAACAAATTGATTTGTGATCGGAAGTAACTTTACTGATCTTAGACAATCATTGTATTCTTTATCAGTAAAATGACTGTTTGATAGTATCCATTTTAAACTTTTTCTCTGAAGCCTTTCCATTTGCCTGGCGATATTTTTACTGGCATACCAAACATTTGATCCATAAAACAAGATCAAAACTATGTAAGTTTTGACTAAGTTGCATTTGACTGACAATTTTGTTTCACTTGGAATTGTTCTCTTTAGATAAGCAAGCTTCTAATTTGCCTTTAGTAGAACAAAACTTAAGTGATGATCCCATGACAAATGTTCTGAAAAATATATGCCCACGTCTTTGAAGTGTGTTTCCTGTGCTTTTGAATAGGGGTCGTACATGCACTTTTTCCGCAAACTGGGAAACTAACATGTGCTAACACAGCAACTGAAGATAAACAAAAGTTGATTCAAAATGTACGGTAAAGCAGACTTCAAAAATTTTGGGCTGATTCCATAAAAAAACTTAGCACCATTACGTATGTATTTGATTTCCTCGCTCAAAGCCACTTTGCTAAACTGAGTGTCATCAAAAAATTTTTCAGGACTTTGATTAAATGGAATAACAACTTCAGAATTGTCTTGAACAAAAACAGAAGCAAAATAATTTACAAAACATTCTGCAATGCTCTTGAACCCATAGCCTTCATTTTCCACGTATACCATTTTCTCAGGCAGAGCTGGCTGTTTTGTTTTTTGTCTCATTAATTTATATGCATCATTTGTTAACCAGATTTTGCTTTTCCCAACGAATTATTTCTTGTCATTATTTAAAGAAATTGATAATTCATCTGTAAGTCGTGAAATTTTCTTTGCGTTTTGTATATTTTTCAAAGCTGTTCTTCGTTTATTTTCCAAATGGTACTGTTAGAGGACATGTAACAACGCGCATTGGTTCTTCTAGAGGTTTTGATTGGAATTGCAATAGAAGACGCTAGCTCTAATTTAGAGTAAAAGGAGTCAACAATACTATCAATTGAGTCAAATGAAGACATTGGAAATTTCAAATTGATTGTAAAATCGTCCCAAATAGTTTTACCAATATTTAAACGTTTCATTTTCTGCAAGTCTTCTTGCTCAGCTTACTCAATCGAAACTTCAGCTAAGAAATACTTGTGATCTGAGAACGATTCATCCTCTAATATTTCGCTACACAAGTTAGCACTGTCACTAAGAAAAATGTCACGCGAGCTTGCATGAGATTGCAATGATGACCTATTTAATTTCTTCAATTCGTTCAAAACTGCTTTCTCGTATAATCAATTACTACTTAAAGGAAGCCAATCTGTGTGAGGGAAGTTAATGTCAGCATTCAAAAGGAAAGTAAAGGATTCAATGGATTTCTGATTTTCTTGGACATCTCTTACAATGTCTTGAATGTTTATGCAGAACCAATCTGCACTGAATCTATTTTTGCTGTCAGTTGTGGGATCATATATGGTGAAATAACGATTGGAACCTCCTTGAAGATGTATAATCAACAAAAAATGATATCCGAATTTGTTCGCAAAACCTCCATTTTGCGTGATAAAGTGTTTCCTTGTGCTATTAGGACACCCCCATGCGGTCCAAGTTTTCTAGTTGATCGCGACTGGATTGAATAATATTGACTATTCAAGACATTGTTGTTTTCAATAATTGGGTTTAACCAGGTTCGAGGCAAACAATATCGGGATTAATAGTCTTCGGGAGGATATCCAACATCACTCGTCTATCCATATTTTATAATGAACGACAATTCAATGAGAGTACACGCAAAATTTTACTTGACTGTAGTCAACTGAAATCAGGAGAGTTCGTTAGTAGGCGACTATTTTCTTCTACAGATAAGCTAGTATCAATCATTTTGTTCCTTAAAAACAGCCTAGCTGATCTAATTTTAATGTCTGAACGGTTGAAATTCATGGTTTGAACTAGTTTAAACCAATAATCTAGAGATTGTTTTTATTTTTCCCACTCATTTTTCAATAAAAATATATAACTGTTTGAAAAATATATTGTCGGTCTTCAATTTTGAATTTGACATCATCATGATTCTGCAATTCCAAGTGTTTGAAAGTTTAAACACCAGCAGTTGCGGTCGAGTTTTGGTTCAGCTAAATTTTACTAGACGAAAAATGTCTTCGATTTTTGATGTCTAGATTCCAAGTTTTCGAGCAAGTTCTTCAACTGATTTGTTGTCATGGCTGATTTTGTCCAATACGGTTATCGTTGGATCGCTTGTTTTTGCTGGTACTCCAAAAACTATGATTTTATTTTCTCGCTCTGACTGACCAGTTAGATCAGAATTCGCTCATAAGCTCTCATATATTTTTTGAGGTTCATTCTCGTATCGTGACATTTTAACCGTCTTTTTATTTTCTTCTATGTTGTTAAGCATTTCGTTTTTAAATTCAGTAATCTCTTATTGCAAGTCGTCTCTTATTCCGGAAACGCTCTGTTGAAAATTGTTTTGCAAATTTTCCATTTCATTGTTTTGGTGACCTATGACATTTGCTTTAGAGGCTACGCAGTCCCAAAACGCACCATTTGTTTTGTCCATTGCCACGAAGTTCTCATGCGACAAATCTGTACATGCAACGTGAAAACATAAATTGCATTTAAAGCATTTAATGCAGTTGTTTTTGCAATTTAATTTACAGGAGCCGCAAAGAAATTTTTAGAGGCGTTGTTACTTGTTTTGGTGCCTTACTGTTTTGCCATTTCTGACTTCTCTATAAAAATATGCCTTGTGGAATGAATTTCGATTGTTTTCACAGGCAAACCGCCCAGAAAAACCTGGAGGAGGGGGACAAAATGATCATTCACAGTTAGACCTACTACCCGAAAAATGGAACAAAGAATAGGTACGATCTCACCAGAGAACTGATATTGAGCACTTCGGCTAGCCCCCGTAGACCCAATTAATTAAATTGCACTTCACTTGCATTCCACAAAAAAAACAGATTGTAGCAAAGGTGTGTAAATTTTTCAGCACGATTCCATCAACTCAGCAACTCAATTTCAAAAGCGCGTGCAATTTTTCAAATTTTTCAAAATTTTCAACGTTCAAAATTTCAAAACAATGTTTTGACTCAACATTTTGCTTCATTCTATCAATTGGTAAAAGGCTCAGAACAAAGTGCGACAGTTAAAATATTAAAATCTGTTTTTCCAAGATATGAAACAAGTAGAAGTCTGCATGTTTTTTAAATTGGAGAAACATCCAATTTTCTGTCAGCTAATGTTGTCAA
>NC_134481.1:22097853-22137853 GCF_964194025.1 Convolutriloba macropyga
TGATAAATCAAATGATCATATGAAATTTTTTCTGAATGATTTTTATAACGAGTAAAGTTTGTTATAAGAATTATATTCAATTACTAGAAACTTACTTTAAATACATCATGGACAAATGTGAGTCCATCGAGTGCCCTGTAGAGGTCATTGAGGACAGTAGCCACAACATCTGGCTTGCACTGGTTGCATATTTGGGAGAACTGGACCACGTCCGCAAACAGAACTGTCACTTCTTCATACACTCCAGCTGTGAACTCCAGTCGATAACTAAAAAAATATCAATTCCTTAAATTTCCAAGTTTCTTTCCGATAATATGACTCTCAAAAAGTCGATTTTATCTCACTTATAAGTTTTAACACTTTTCTAGTAGTTTTTTATCACAACTTTATGTATCAGGATAAATGAATATCTTCCAGATTCAATAAATTGGTAATTTTTCGTCAAGAAAAATGCCGACCAAATATTTTGTTTTGTTGCAGTTAAGTAACTGCATCATAACGTTTTGATCAAAATTTTGCATTTATTTCTTGAACCAGGAATACTAAATTTTCTTGTTAAATATGTTTCCACTTTAGTCTGTTTTCATTTTCAAGTCACGCAAACATAAAAAAAGTGCATGAGCTACGGATTGAAGAAATGTGCTGAAAGATGAGGAATGGAATCAAAGAAAGGAGCAAAATACTCCATGAGTAAAAATTTTTCATAAATCTGTTAACCATCATAACCTTTAATCAATTTCGCATTTCTTCTTTCTGAAAAAGAATGCTGTATTTAGAATGTTAAAACAAGGGCAAAACAGTTAAACTCTGAGAAGTGTAAAAATAGAGTTCTCAAAAGTGTTCTAAATTATTTCCTTAATTTTGCCAACTCTAGGATGGCTAAGAAATCCTAAAATACATTTAGTGTTTCATTGCTTAAATTGTTCAAAATACATTATTATCGAGCACTTTGGTCATTTGGCTTTGCAGATAATATGCCAACTCATCATTAACAAAAATACCTTCAAGTTTAAAAAACAGTTCACTAAATTAGTTCAAAACGGATACAAATTCGCGAATATATTATTGAAAAAAAAGTTAATGAGTCCTGGTTAACAAAATATCAGTAGAGAGCTGAACAGGTACCAAGTTTTTATGGTTAATTTCTAGCCACATATATGCAATTCTTAGGCTCGCAGCCTTCGAACTTATTACTCAGTTCAAAAATGAAAAAAGAACAAAATTCACATTAAAATGACGTACGTAAAAAATAACCTAAATTTGTTCCTAAATGTAAATTAGACAAATAGCATTAGTTATCAATGCTAATAACATACATTAGAGCAAATTCCTATATCAATGAAAATTAAAGCTTCAGAAATTTCTTTTTGCTTTTTGTGATGGCTGGACATGGTTGTCTTTTTTTTCCAACAAACCAAAATTGCAAAAATACGGCTTTGAAAATTTTTTGAGAGCAATTATTATGCGCTTGAAATAACGCCCCGAATTAGATTTTAATTTTGCAGAAAAATGGAACCAAAAATCTGACAAGTTAATCTATCTTTCCGAATGTGCTGGCGAAAAACATATTCTGATAGCTGTTCTTAGTCAGCTGTTCTTATCTACTACATAAATCAATTTTCAAAACTGCTTTCTTCGCCGTCAAAATGTAAAAAAATTTCAAATTGTTTATGACCGGAACACTAAACAACTACTAAAAAAATGTCGTGAGAGAACTAAACAAGTACCAAAATTTTTTATGATGGCTTCCGCACTACAAATCTTGCAATTTTAAGGTTCCAGCTTGTTATTAACACCATGTCCACGAACATAAAAACCAAAGCTCACAGACAAAATGTTCCAAGTAAAAACAAACTTGTAGATTTTTACATCTTCGGATTAGATAAATAACATTTACTATCAATTTTATCAACATACATTTGACCAAATTTTTGGATCAACCGAATAATTTGAAACGTTTAAAATACTTTTGTGACGGTTGAGCATGATTGTTTTGAGATTCCATCCAACGAAATTTGCAAAATTGTGGTTTTGGATGTTTTGAGATAAACTATCATAAGCATAAGAGCAGCCCGCATTTAGGATTTCTCAAAACTATTTTTATTGGCCGACAAAAGATAAAACCGTCGTTCAAATTTTTACGAACTTAGAAGCAATTTTCTTTGCAAAATAAGGGTGTGTTGTTTGATTAGTTGTCTCAACAAATTGTTTTTCAGCTAGAAAAACACAAAATGCCTCGAGCTCCTGTGATCAACTGAAAATTACATAGCTTAAGTGAGGAGTTATATATTATATGTGTACACTCGAAGGAACACTACCGACTTTTTTATCTATCGCAAAATTGTTCAAAGAATCTAAACTTTTTAGATAGTACAATCAAGCGGTTTGCAAAACTTTTGCTCAAAGAACTTAGGAAATTTACATTTTTATTGCACGATATGTTTTTTTCAATCCCTCTTGGCCTTGTTTTGTAGGCATATTGCATTGAAAAATAAATAAATTCAATTTCTACAACACTAATTATGAAATTTAACTTAACATTAATAAAACTAATTTAGTATAATTGGAACATATTTCGATGGTGATTGGTGTGAATTTAAGAATTTGAAGAGACTGTGGCTAAACTACAATAAATTCTTGTTTTTCACCGCATTTATTGTATCTATATATTTTTCATAAAATTCACATGCTGTTGAGGCACATAACCTTAAAACTTTGTACGTGCATATTAGTGATTCCGCTTGTGAGACTAACCCCAGCTCAATCCACTGTTGCGCCAGATAGTATGGCAACATGGAGCTGGATATCTGCAGACACTTGTCACCCAGACTGCCGTCTCCGAATCCACCCGCAGTCATTAACCCCATTCCACCTGCTCCACCTGCGCCGTTCATTCCACCACCATCACCATTAGCTGCTATAACACCAAAAATGGAAAAATTATTAGCGAGGTATCAGAGCAATTAATTTAAAGTTTGGTTTTTGAGTTTGAATAATTTAATAATTTCTCAGCTCCTCGGTTGAGGTGCACGACCCGAGCAAGCTCTGATTATTTTTGCAAATATCACAACAAACAGTATACTGACAAGGATAAAAAGACGAAATTCCTTTTATCTGAACCAATTTGATTTTTGAAGCATTCTGGAGTGATTCAATACGAGGAACGAGAAAGGCTAAAGGCTAAAAGGTCATTGTCTATACAGCATCAAATAGAAATTTTGTTTAACAATAACTTGATGTTGTATACAAAATTGAAAGGTTTTTAATACTTGGAAAATCGGCTACAAGATTTCTTGCAAGTTCTTGAAAAAACCAAACCATATATATATATATATATATATATATATATATATATATACATATATACATATATATATATATATATATATATATATATATATATATATATATATATATATATATATATATATATTAGAGCAACTCTTTGCTCGTTATGTTGATTCTATGTCAACACCATTATAATGAGAGTAAAGTTTGGGACCTTTGCCGGTTGCGACCCCACAATCTCTTAATTGATTGCAATCCTGTGCTCTCCACTGAGCCAACTGGTCCACACTGCGAGAGTCTTACTATGCTCTCTTATATTGAGCTATCATTTCAAGCTCCATCTTATGATCACAACTTATTTAATAGAGTGTATATTCTAACTATATATATATATATATATATATATATATATATATATATATATATAAGAGAAACGGGACCGTTGTACGAATAGGTTAGCTGACTCTGATTAAGCAATTGATAAAATCTGATAATTGTCAAGAGCCTAGCACAATTCACGATACCCATCAAAATATGGGCATAGATTATTAACCCTGCTAGAAACACACAACTTTCAGTCCAAAATCTGGCACTGCAGA
Organism: Convolutriloba macropyga; assembly: GCF_964194025.1. Lineage (NCBI taxonomy): Eukaryota > Metazoa > Xenacoelomorpha > Acoela > Convolutidae > Convolutriloba > Convolutriloba macropyga. The sequence goes on from NC_134481.1 coordinate 22,101,741, forward strand.
GATTTCCTGTTTTAAAACAGGTATCTAGTGTGTCTCAAAAATGAACTCAAAGAGTGTAACGGCTGCTCTCCCATTAAGACAAGAAAAACTTTAAAATCCAATTCGTTTGTGGCTGCAATTCTGTTTGGATATAAATTTTCTGCAGTTCGGCTTTGTAACTGTATGTCCGCTATGTTTCTTTGGTTTATTCACCATTTCACTCTCTGTTTTATTTCTGGGATAGATATCAAATTGCATACTGATAGGTGAACAACTCAAAGGAAAAGATATATGCCTAAGACCTGTTTGTGCAACAAGCGTTCAATAAGAACTAAATTGGGTTTTGTTTTTTGTACTCACCAGTCCTTTGGGTTTCAGTTTTTGTAGTCTTCATAAAAAAACAGAAACAAAAGAGAGCAAACTTTAGTTTACAAACTGGACAGAGTGAAAAATCATTTACTGCTCGAATAATTGAATGAAACATAGCAGTGGTAGCGATTAATTTACTGCTCAGGATTATTTATGAAAACAAGAAAAAATGACAGTTAATATAGAGCTCAAGAATAATTTCGAACAGAACAATGAGTTATCGTCTAATAATTTTGGCTATTATGATGAACTTTTTACACACAAACTGAATTGTCCATTCATGCTATTTGACTCTGGATGCAAAGAAATAAACAAAAATACAAATAGTACCCAGATACAGCCATCATTTTACAGATGTACCTCATTACATCAGCAAAAATTATGTATACTACAGCTGTGAGGTTTTTGTGAACTTTTTTGGGGAAAGTTTAATTAGTTGTTTTGTTCCGTTTATTTCACATACTGAGTTTTTTTGCTTTCCAACTAAGTGAGTGGAATCTTGCATGGATTTGGTTTCCAAATTGGGTTTCATTTTTTCAGAAAATAATAAATTGAAATACAAACAAAAATAATTGGGATTCTTAACTTCTTTATATGTCAAATTTCCTAATTTAGTGTTTGAGAGGATTCGTTTAACGGTAGGCTTAGTTGTCAGATATTATTTTTATTCTTGTTTCAATGGATGTAACTTAAGCTCAAATTATGTGCTCAGTTCATCTGAGTAATCATTTAGATTTTATCGAAAACTTACGCAAGAGAGACTAAGCAATATAGTGTTTGTGAAGGAAGATTTCTTTAATCTTGTGACTTGAATTGGCTTTAAATACTGGACCTTCTGATTTGATAATTATCGCAGTGGTAGCGCCACGATATAGCCTTGGTTTAGGAGTTGATTTGTTTTCTGTATAGAAAATCAGAGGTATTGTTGACGGTGCTAACTGAGCCGGGGAACTTTGATTAATTGTTTGGAGTCAAGGATAGTCAAAAAACTTCAAGTAACTAAATTGAAGTTATCGTTTTGCGAGAAAAAGTTGGAGAATAGGTAAATTGCTCTGTTTTTTAGTTTTCTTTAGCAGCGTTGAGAATTATCTTCATATGATAATTGTTTTCCGTTGCATTTCTTGAATCCTGCGACTTGATTTGGGTTTAACTTTTGGACCTTCTGATTTCATGATTGTGATAGCGCCGCGATACAGCCTTAGCTTAAGTGCGAGGTCAAAATACAACATCAATAGGCCGTCTCATAATTAAACTCTTTTAAAAAATCTAAGTGCACCCTGTCGAATTGTTTGTTTCTTTTCTTCTGAGTAACCAAATTTCTGATAACCAAGCTGATCTCTGAACTAAAAATTAGTACAACTCTAAGTTGACTTGTGCTCTGGGCACAATATCAGCGGTATTGTTGATGGTGTCAACTGAGCCGGGGAACTTTGATAAATCGTTTGGAGCTAAGGACAGTCGGAAAACCTCAGGCAATTCAGGTACAGTAATCGTTCTGCGACAACGAGTTAGAAAATAAGCGAATTGCTCTGTTTTAATGAATTTTTAAAACAGCGTTGAGAATTGTTTTCAAATGATGAATTTTTCCGTTGCATTTTTTACACTCCTTTTCCTTTTATTTAAAATTTGGCTAGGTTTTTCTGCAGTCGTCCCAAGCTATACGAGGAAGTAGAAAAGCCCTCCAAGAGAATTGTACGAAAGACCAGCAAACCGCTTTTCTGTGGGCGCCGGTCGGTCCGCTGCCAGCCAGTCTTCTCAAAATTTGAAATTCTACAGAAATGTGAGCTGAAAATTTTGTTATTTTGAACAACCAAGGACAGTTAGGCATTGTGAAAGATCAAAAACGGATTTCACCTGTAAGGCTGATATTATTCCAGCAATGCTAACAGAATAAAGCATCGTGCTTATAAGCATCGATGCATCAAGTTTAGTGTCTGAACTTGAGTCGGAAGAGATTAATAGCACTCTAAACTCATTCATTCCGGTAACTTTATAGGCAGTTAAGTAGTAAGACTTATCCTATTCCAGCAACTGCTGGCAGAAGTAAGCATCGTGCTTAAGCACCGTAGCAACAAATTTATAATCTGAATTTAAGCTGGAAGAGACTAATAGTACTGTATACTCTATTTCGTATGCCATTATCGGGTAACATTTGGAAGAATTGATATCGGTCGTGGTGAACTAAAATAGTAATGGAATTGCGGAAGCACTGCGGATCAAGAGCTTGGCTTTTGCAATAAATTCAGTGCATCGAAACTATATTTGAAATGAATTATCTTGAGTAGAGCATAACAAGACGTTCGACAAAAAACCGTCAAAGTATAAGCATACTTTCGAGATCTTTAACACAATGTTCAAAAAGTTGGGTATTTTACCAAACACTCATCAAAGCAATGCAAGATTGACTATGAAAACTTAGAAGTTCGTTTAATATTGCTCAGATAGTCTAATATCTTTTCAACGAATTTTGCACCTTCTCAAACAATGTTAATCAACAAAGCTCAACAGTGACAATCGACGCTCTTAACTTTCAAAATCGACAAAAACCGACGCTTCTTAAGTTTCAAAATCGACGAAAACAACGCTTCTTATGTTTAAAATTGACGAAAACCGACGACACCGAAGTAAAAACTTAAGGCCTTTGATCAGTTTTAGCGAAGCAAAAGCGACGAAACCGGTGATTTCTTATGTTCAGTTCGAACAAAAATCTCAACTCGGAGCAACATTTGTAACCAACTATGTCTAACCAGCAGCGTCTTTGCTGGCAGCTGCATTTTCAGCTGCAGCCTTTTGCAGAATGAGTATTTCTTCTTGTATCCTCTGGATCTCCACATCTTTAGCTGCCAGTGCAGCTGTATGACTGGCCTGCATTGCTGCCAGAGCTGCCGCGTGTTCCTCTCCGCCAGAACTGCTCTTTTCCTTTTCCACTATTTGGGGTGGCTTGTTCCTCTCCGCCTCCAGTTGCTGCTTTAGTTGGTAGATCTCAATTCTAAGACAAAAGTACCGATATTAGTACACCAAACAAAAAGCCAGACCAAAAATCGAGGTTCCAAACAGAAATAAACCTACAGTTAAGACCATACAGTCTGGGGACTAAAATAAATAATCCAGTAATTAGAAAAAACTTGGAGTGCAATATTTACGCGTTTAACTCGACAACAACTTGTTCTTCCAACAAGAAAAATGGCTAAACGAATTCAGAAAAATTATTTTATAATCAGAAAACAAAACATAGCTGGCAGATTGTCAGAAAATAGCCGCAATAGCTTTGTTGATCAGCAATCTCAAGGTTCTGAGATGCTATATTGATAGTAATATGTTATATTTATATTAAGAAACTCTTATTTCTGCTTCAACTAGAGGCTCTCAATTAACCTTCAATATGAGTGACACACAATCACTAGACCTTATCTTTTTGAGTTAAAAGAAAGAAGTGTCAATTTCAGAGTGAGGAAATCAATATTGGGAGTGAGGTAGGTCACATGTGACTAGAAACTTAATCATGCAAATGAATAAAAAAATTCACTCCGCTAAGAGCTAAAAATGAGGTCGCGCACGCACTTCAATTGAAATTGTGTGAACGATTGACCAAAAGCAGATTTGCAGATAATGTGATGTCATATGTTCGTAACAAAAATTTTGACGACGAAATGAAATACTTAGCAGGACGAGTCCTGGTACAATTCAAAGAAAATTCAATAACTAAACCAAAAAATAGACCCAGATAGGACTATGAATGTGTTAGGAAAAGCCTTTAGAAAACAATCAGATCCAGTAATTTAAAGAATGCAGTAAAAATCAATACCAAAATGCCAATAGTGAACAAAAACCAACTGGTGAGAAAGAAAACATTTGTTCAATTACCATTTTCTCAATCGATTTTGAAATAAAAGCAAATAAATTACGCCGAAAAACCACTTGCTTCTTTGCTCCACTTCATGGCAAAACCAAAACAATTATTTCACTTTGACTTCAAAAATCATGAAATTGTGTGAACAGATCTGAACAAAAAGAGAGCGCTCCAATGCAGTTCAAATTCTTCGAGTTGTAAACAAACCACGAAAAGACAATAAACAGCCCAGCTGTTGCTCTGCGGTTATCAAAACAAAACTTATCAAACGTCGGAATTATCGAGAAAAATAAACAAAAAAATAATTTTTATTTGTTTCCGCTAAAATTCATGTTGTCATATTCTGTGGAGCAGGCCACTCATATATGCGGGTGTCACTTATTTGGATTGTTTTTGTTTTCGGTCTGAGCCTGATTGTTTCTCTCAGACAATTCAATAGTTATATATCCAATGAACAAAAGTTCTAGACACATACAGTCCCGGACCAAATTGTTTCGAATAAAAATACTTTGAAACAAAACTGACCCACACAAAATAGTCCCAAGAAAGCAGACAAAACGTGTGCAAACGAAATATTTCCAATTAAACAGAGAGTTAAACATATGCACACCCGTTAACAAAGAAACTGATTAAAATGCTCAAATGATCGCTTGTCTTTAAACAAATGTTATACTGATTACAAGAGAGTTTTTGCCAAATAATGTATTTTTAACCAAGCATTCGTTTTAATTGTAATTCATATCCATTCAAAACACCATTGATTATATTTACAATTGTTTCGATAACTATTTGGGACCATTTTGTCAGCATCTGTTTTGTCTGCTTTCATTGGACTATTTTGTGTGTGACGCTTTTGTCTGAGACCGTTTTTTTCCGGAGACGGAGTTACTTGACTAATTTAACGTACCAAATTAATTGAACTTTTTCAACTTCTAAAATCAAACTGTTAACATTCACACTGACATCATATTTTGTCAATTGCTCATTAATTGCTCTACTGCGGTTTACTAAAGTTTCTTTTGCTTATTTGACGCTAGAGACCTTTGTTCAAGAACGTGCACAGTCCTGTTAATATATTCTTATTATCCCAGTCAATTGAAAAAACAAAATTGTTTGCCTGAAAAATGCCAATATGCTACAAACTGATTTTTTTGAAGTCAACTTTTGGAATTTAATCAACAATTTTACTAGTAAAAAATGTTGTTTTATTGTTTTAAGAAAATGATCCATGACATATATGACAAGGGAATTTTAATCAGTTTTACATTAACAAAAACTGATACTCAATTCCCCTATACTCAGGAAGCCCTCTTAAATGCGCATTATTTAGAATAACGTTATAAAAAAGACGTTATAATAAAGAGTTTTTGTTTAAAAAAGAACTGGATAGAAATGGAGAATAAAAAGTTTTTATAGATTCATGGTCAATTACTTCGTAAGTTTCATGTTTAACTATTTTCTGGAAATGTCACATATAAGCTGATGGAAATCTGGTTTCAATACCGAGATCTTTAATTGAAATGGGAAATCCTTTTGCAAAAAATATTTTTTTAACTGGAACAAAACTTTAAAACAATTTAAACGGTATTAAAACAGACTTGGCAATGGCAATCTGATTCTGAATGGTTTTTGTAAAAATAAAATTGGCTTCGAGTTTGAGAATTTTTCTTCAAAAAAGATGAAATGGATATATGAACAGTTCATTTTTGGGCATTGATCAAGTCAGCCAAAAGAGATAAAAAAAGCTACTGAATTGACTCAGAAAATCATTGAAGGAATATCACATTTTTTGCCTTTATTTTAAAAAATAAATCGTTATAAGCTAACCGTATCCTTTCAAACTAGGAATGACTAAAATTCTATGTCAGCATACCTGAGCTCTTCAATGAGTTGAAGGTCGGCCGCACTGCTCTGTCCTGCTAATCCTCCTGCGTTGATATTGTTCATTTCGTTCTTCTCATAGGCCAGGTCACGTGTCTTGTCATGCAGGGCTATCTCTCCAAAGTAGAAGTGACGCTCCCTATATTGAGCCACAATGAAATGGTTTAAATGATTAGGAGCTCTTATAGCCCTGGGCTATTATTAAAATGACCCTAATAGCCAGCATTGAGCTAAAAAAAAGAGCTCGTAAAATTTTATATTTCGTGTGATAAATGACACGGTTGATTAAAATCGGGACATCTGTCAATTAATATATCTCAGGATAATACGACAGTCGAGAAAGAGAAGCGTGTCGTGTGCCACCCGTAAACAGGCTGTCTAGTTTTATCGAACTCGCTGAAATTTAGTGCTTAAGGCAGTACAGTAGATATTTATTGACATCACAAGCCAAAGTGACAAGTAAATTTTCATCCCTTCGCGGATTCAAATCTTGCAACAGTTTTGCACGATGATTCAAAACGTTGCAATATTCTGAGCCATTTCATTACTCTGGTTAATATTATAAAATTGTTTTGGTTTTGGGGTGTTTCCTTTTTAGATCCCATTATAGCCCATTATTCCCATTAAACCACCTCCCCACATTGCCGTAATTATACCATAATGAGTGGGCTATAATTCTGAGAACAAGGGAGGAAGGGGGCTATAATTGGAAAAAAAACGCTTATTCCTCTGAATTTCTCATTTCAAACTGGGTGACAAAATTTACAAAAATTCTGCCTAAATTTGATAATCAGCGATTTGAAGTCTGATCTTAATTGTACCTGATTTCAGGAAGACTCTCGACAGCTGGGGATCCAAGGAATAGGAAGCTCTTTCCATTGTCCACTTCAAGGAACTGTCCTCTCACTATCAACATTGGGTCTTTCCTCCAGTGCATCGGAACAGCCTCTGGCCTCACTTTGAACCTAGAAAAAGTTACCACGAGTTTATAATCTTTGAAGGCCATCTGAGTAGCTCACATAATCTCCCGTTTTGCTAGTGATTTTGTGTATCTTTTCCTTTTTTACTAACCTGAACAGCTGGTTTGGAAACAAGCGGACCATGGATGGCGTGAACGGAACGGGTGGGTGCACCAACTCCATAATTGGGTCCAATTTACAATCACCCAATCGAAGGGGAGGAAACAACCTCTGCAACCCCACACCCACATGTTTGATAACCAGATTCTTATCAAACGCCATATGGTAGGGAAACTTGTCACAGAAGAGTTCTGGGTTCATCACAATTCGCTTTGGGTACAGGGGTTCGAATTTGTCAATCAAGGCTCCGAATGCCATGGCAGTTTTGATCATGGCCCATCTCTTGCGTGTTTTGGTGACGTTTCCAGTTTTGATGGCGTTCATTATGCTCGCAACTGTGTCCTTGTCCAATTGACCTAAATTGCCATTATTTGAAAAAAAGATGACGCACCCGGACCCAATGTCAAGTCAATTTTATACTGTTCAGAACTATGCTCATGGCAGTTTTGTGCACGTCATGTCTAAGACTTGGCAACTCTAAATCCATTGCAGACCCAGTACTGTAAAACGCAATAATACTTGCATTTAGGCTTGCCTAGTACTGAAAGAGACTTGGAGGGCAATCCAAGTCAATTATATTGGAGCGATATTTGAGATGAGTGTGAGTTAAGCAGATGAATGAAGAAATTGTTGAGTAATGAGACTAAGAAAATAAAAAATTCCAGTCTTTATCGCCCTCCCTAGGTCCTTAGGGTCTTTTCATAGAGTAGAGATCTCAACTGCGGTGGTTTTTTTTTCAAAACCAATTCTTACTTCACCTGACTCTCTGACACCGCAGAATGTCAGATGGCTCACCTTCTGCGCCCTTTTCAGTTTCTGCGACCATCTTGGGGGGTTTTTCCTTCTTCTTCCTCTTTCCCTTTCCCAAGAGGAGGAACACAGCATGCTCATATTTCTTTCCCTCCACAGTGTCAATGTCACAACTTCTGAACTGCATCTGAGTCTTAGAGTCTGAAAGAGGGATAATTAAGATAAATTGAATAGAATTTTTTGAAAAAAAATTTGAAATCAATTTTGATTTGTTTCTTAAGCATGCATTTCCCAAGTTTCTTGATATGCTCCGTATTTAATATAAATTGCAGCGAAACAATAGTTGAGGTTACTATCATTTTTTTGTCTTATTTTTAGGGGCCGCAAAACGAAGTGGATGAAAACACTTGTTTGCAACTTAATGGAATTCTTTGTCATCGAAATTTTTGTACCCCAAATATCCACCATTTCCACAATTGTCAGCCAATTGCCTTACAACATATTTTTACGCAAGCCTTCAAAAGCTCAAAATCAAGCTTCTGAAAACCATTTTCAAATTTTTTTCTCGTTTGGAACGATATTTCAAAATCACACTCTCTGGGCAGAACAATTGGGACTGACCATATTGGTACCATAATAAACAATGCAAACAATCCTGGAAATGTATTCCTTTCGGCAGATATGTTCTTTCAAATTATAGCAAAATGCTGCTTAAAATTATCAATGATTGCAATAACAGTTTAAACCAGAGGAAGTTTTATATTTCTAAATTTTTCCATTTTGTTTTTCAAATAATACAAGAAGCCAAAAAAAGTAAGACCAGTTACTTTACAGGTACTTATACTATGACCAATTTTGTGCTTCTGACATATTAAAACTATAGTCTCTGGCGATTACACTTTAAAATATTATCATCATTTTTGCTAAGGAAAAATTTCGAATTTTTGCAGAAAATATAGGTAGCTCCTTCATTATTTATTCAATTGCAGACCAGTTATGCACGGCTGTGTTTTTTGTGAGATTAAACTTTCTAACACCTTCATCAAATCATCTAGCATGCTTTAATAAAATTCCAATGTCACGCTACTCGTGGTATGGTTTCTCTTCAGTAAATTATTTGGTTAAATGGCGTGAATAATTCTGAACAACCGTTCCCTTTTTTACTAAAAAAATAAACAAACAGGCAGCGAAAAAACCTCTTTGCCTCGCTCTCTGTCAATACTTCAAATTCTACTTGAATAATTTTAAATTTTTTTGAAGTGTTTCAATTTCAGATTTTAGTGTTGGTGACGAGAATGATATGATTCCATCATTATAGAATCATCGAGTAATTTATTGGTGCCAATTAAATCTTTCATTTACAGAGTTATTAAAATGGAATTGTCACCAACATAAGACTGCAGAATCTGGAAAACTATATATTTGTAGATCATTGATCGGCGAAATATTAATTCCAGACGAAAACTGTCGCTTTGATTCTTTAAACTCAACAAAGAAAAAATTTAAAAATTTCCAAACGAAACATATAGATTTGGGGATATTTCAATAAAACGCAGCTAAGAGACATTTTTTGTTAAAATATATTGTTGTAAAAATCAAAGAGAAGACAAATTCATGGAAAGGAGGACAGGTTTCGAAATATATATTTTTTTCTGCAATCTCAACTTTTCACGATAAGAAAAATTGCCTACAGTTTCAGGTTGCTAATTTAGTCGTGTAACAAAGCTTACTAAAATAAAATGTCGGAAAGTGTTCATGAGCGGAAATTATTTTTCAGAGAACAAAGCATAGAGAAAAATTCTTTTGATTTTTGCATTAGTTCAGCATCTGATACTCGACAAAAATAACAGTTTTATTGTTGACTAATATTTGTAAGCATTACGGCGCAAAAGGTTCATTTGGGGTTTTCCTGCCGATTTGATCAAATCGTTTCCAAATGTGAAAAAATGAAAAAAACCTCGTTACAATTGTGCACGATTTATGTCAATACTTTCCACGGTCTTTATTGCTTTCAATTAACCTACAGCTAGGGTTCCTGATTTTCAAAATACTAATTTAAGAAATTGTTTAGAAACAAAATTATTTTAATTAGCATATTTTGTGAAAGTTGAAGCCAGTGATCTGCCTTTTTAATCCAAAATTATTTTAATTGATAAACTTTTGTCTAATTAAGAATCAATTGGTTTATTTTCATTTTCTGCTTAACCCAATTGTTGGCAGAAATTGTGGACATATATGACGGAATTTTCCAACGTTTATCAAATATGAACTAAATAAAATATGGGACGTGAAAAACCCCGTCAAAATCAAGCATATTTGTTTGTTTATGTGCACGTTTTGCGGCGTAATGAGTGCTGCTATCATAGAAGTAGTTAAATGAAAACAATTTTCCTTCAAAAACTGATTGTACAAGGAACGTGGGTGCCCATTAATCAACTGAAATTTTCATTGAAATTTTGAAATAAGTTTTGCGACACGGTTACAAAAAATGAATGAGTTAGAAAGCAATGAATTAATACTATTTTCCTGTATCAAAATTTGACTTCGGAGAGATTTAGTTTTCCAAATTTTTTTCTTAAAAAACAAACTACACTTGTTCAAAACTAAATAAGGGAAAAGTAATTGAAACAAGTTTTTAAAAATTTGGAAATTTAGACGATAAAAATGGTTCAGTTTACCAAAAGGCTCACTTCATAATCTTTATAATCTTTGCAAAATAAGATTCAGTTTGAGTTCAATTTTTCAGAATGTTCATTTTGTTAGTTTACCCATGTAGTGTTTGCGCATGGTGGCCCTGATGAACCCGAAAGCGACTTTGTGGAATGCCTCGTGTCTGCTGTAGTAGTGGATCTCTTTGTTCCCAGTGTACTGTTTCTTCTCATCCACCTCATCCTCCAGGCGGAATGCAGGCGAGTCCAGTTCCTTAAAAAAATAATAAACCCGGGTCTAACTCCTACAATAAAATAACCCGATTCTAGTTTTCAGTGTTGTTCCCTGTGAAATTATTCGCGATTGACGGCGAACACCCAATAGTACAGAAATGAGACAAATCTTTATTTACAAAAACAGAAGAGTTTTTGCGTTTCTGAACTAGAGTTTTCTCATGTACCATTTTTTGAAGTATTGGCCCGAAAGAAAACTTCATGGCGTTGTGCAATCCCTATGGATAGGAGATACTACAAAAATAATTGGGTATAACATCGAACAAATCCTTGACCCAAATGGTCAAATCATCTTTTCAAATATTTTTGAAGAAATATTTGGTGTGACCGCAAAACTTGACTTTATATATCAAGTATCGTAAATTTCTTTATACTATAGATTTTATTTACACTATAGCCTTTCTTGGCTTAAAATACGCTGATATCACTGGTTTTATCAGTTTGAGTTCCCTGAGCCCATCTGAACAGAAATAAGACAATTTTCTATAACACAGATAAATTTTTGCATTTTTACCTACACTTTTCTCCAGACGTTTCTGGTGCGAATTTAGGCTGTTCAAAAACTTGTTGACATCAATCAGACCTTTTGTACTTGAGCTAAATCATAAACATAGACGCAAACTTACAAAATACATCAATACGCAGCCTTATCAATTTAGAACATTCTTTTGAAGTTTTCTTCTTAGACTTTTACAAAGATCGGTTTTCTCCATTAACACGAATGAGACAAAGTCTGATTCATGAACTTTTTCGGTCTGCCTGAGTCTTTTCATAACGTGAACGAGCCAAAATCTGAATCATATACGCGTTTTGGTGTGGGCGATTCTTTTCATAAAGATTTTTGAACGAACACATGAGGCACCGAAACTATGAGCTAGTCACTCTCTGGATGATAGGTGATTTTGGTCTGCCTGGGTATCTTCATAGGTAAAAGCGTCTTAGATGGGTTTTTCATCGAGGGGTCCTCAACCTGGGAAAATAACCAAAACACCCGGCAGTTAAAAGTGATTCTATATAAAATGAGAGCATTTATCTCCAAAGTACACGGGTCGAGGTACGTGATAATGATGCGACATATCCAGACAATAATCAGCCATCACTAGCTCGATTTTCATACATGCATGCTCATTTTTAACTCGTTTTGTGAGGTTGCCATGATTAGACACAACAGACAATAATCAAAAGTGGAAGTTTATTGGATTTCATACAAGAAACATAAATGCTTTCATAATGTCGATACCCGATGCTTAGTATGATCACACTATGAAACCAAAAAATACAAATGATTGTTGTATAAAGTGCACCTTTTCTTATGATCCTTGTATATGGCCAAAAATTCAAATCTGATTCATTCATAAACTCAAGAATTCATCCTTAAAAACATAATGAACTCATCTGAGATCCCAGTTTGATACGTAAGAAAACATGTATGATCCGATCAACGCCAAACAAAACGCCACTAGGGAAATATTTATAAAGATCATAAGGAAGAAGCTAATTCAACTAGGTGGACTATATTAGACTACTAAAAACAGTTTTGATTTTAGCATGAAATCAAAATAATCTTAAATGATTCTAATACGAAATATGAGAAAACATATATGATCATAGAACGAAACCAAGGAAAATTTATGTTCATAAGGTTAAACTTAAAAATCTTGTAAAAGCATCACAGCGAAAATGATTAAATAAGAAAAGTATCCCTCTAAACAACTAATAAATTAATTTCACAATCTAAGTACTAAGAATTTTTGGAATTGATTCTGATTTTGATTGGATGTATATATACATCATCGTTTTTATGAATTGATTTTCATTAATGTAAAAATAAAAAAGATACACCCCTATTTCTCCGCTTAATGAGGGTGGAAAGAGTTTAAATTTAGAAGTATAAGTCCAGAAGGGTGTAACAAAAGAGGTGAAATTAAAAGTGGAAAATTTGAAAATTCAATCAACCACAATTGGTTTTCCGATCACTTCGAGAAATTAAGAATTAAACAGTAACTGGTGTTGCTCTCAGAACCCAAGATACAAATTTTCATCATTAATCACAAATTTGATCATCATTTTAAATCGAAAAAGGTCTTTTAATTATTAGAAATGACTTCGTTTTATTTTTTCAAGAAACAGACCTCTTTTATGAAGAAACAGACCTTAAAAAACTGTAAAAGTGTTGTTGCCAAGAATAAAAAATAATTGTTTCCCCTAAATTTACCTTATTTGTTACTCTTCCGCGCTGATTTTCAGAATTAGACCTTTTCTGCCCTTATTAAGGGGAGAAGTAGGGCTGTAACTTTTTAAAAAATTTTAAGCGCTCTTTCCCCTCTTTCCCTCCTTATTTTTGAGGAAAATATGGCCTAGAAAGACCTATGGTTAACTGTTCACGTGGTCTTTAACATCAACAAATGCTTTGCTGACTCTTTGCTACATTTGAACTGATGCTTTCGTTTACTCCAAACATGCAAGACTCAACAGTGTAATCGAAAGATTAAATGCATACATGCTTATGTGAATAATAAATGCATAATTTCAAAGCTCACATTTTTATTCAAATTTAATCTTACCTTAACACTTGTCAATCTGGCTATTCTTTATCACTTTAATGGTAACAATACAAATGCTAAAATATAAATCGGCACAATACAACTTTGCATAAAAGAGTTATTACCTTATCAAACAGTGTCATTAAGAGATAGTGGAACAAGTTGTCCAAATTAGTGATGAAGCCCAAAATGTCCGGTGACAACAGCTGGAACCTATCGGCCCATTTTGGATGTTTCAGAACATAGTACAAATAAGCCTCCCCCAACTCCTCCTGAACTTGTCCCAAGTCTTTCCCGGACACTTTGGCTGTCTCCTCAACCAATTTGAGCAGGGTCGCGGGTTGCGGGGATCCGGGGGCGAGGATCTGCTGCGAGATCTCTCTTTGCATGTCCTCTGAGAACCCGGCTGATTTGGTCACTTCGTCCCATTTTTCCTTGCCCAACTCCTAATAATCATAAACAGGTGTTCATTTTGAAACACTTGGTTTGCTTCACAGTAATGTGTGAATTTGTGAAGCATGCTACGACAGGTACTTTTTCATTGCCCAGGTTGAAGTGTCCGTTAACAATCACAGACAATTCAGAAAGGGAGACGACTAAACTCCAAATAAGACATACCAATTTTCTTAGTATGATTTGCGAGGATTAGTAAAAATCATATATGATCTTTAATGACTAATAGGAACCATATATATTCTTTTTATGATTAGTAAGAACCCATATATCATCTTTCTATGGTTGATAAGATTTATAAAATCGAATTCTTTTCAGTTTAAATTGTTTTCCAATGCTGAGCCGCACTCCCAGGAAGCCATCTTACTTAAGGACAGAAGATGAAAATTGCTATGTCGTGATATAAAGTGCAAAAATCTGTCTTCAGTTTTAGTATTTAACTCTCAGGGAATACATGTACACAACTAAGTTTCACATAAAGTAAATAAACTAAACTACCCAAACGCACTGATGTGCCTGGGATTCTTTTAAAGTAGATCAAAAAATTAATTTAATTAATTTTTGTTTTTATTGATTTTTACAGAAATCTAGAAAGCTTCTCGCTTTTCTGAGACAAAACGTTTCTAGACTGCCTGACTACGTTATGCGGAATATTATCAAATTTGGTATGGAGTAAGTTGATGTTAATCTAAGTTTCCACCGCAGTTTATGAGACATTTTCTTTAAATGGAGCAAAAATTTGAAAAATCAGAACCAATCACATTTGTAACTTTTACAATTTTCTAATATAACAATATAATAGTGATAAAAATTGCGGCACGCAAATTTGAAACAATGTTATGGTCAAAAATAGTAACATTTTCAGCAGTTTGATTGCAAACAGTTTATGTTGTTAGAGAATTATTAGGCATCTGGAATCAAGTGAAAAAATTAGAAAAGTTAATCTAGCAAAGTTAACTTTACTTTCCACAAATGGAAGTTTCAATTAAAAGGGCAGTATTTAAGAATAGGTCTGAATTGCTCTTTTTTCAAAAGCATGCATGAATTGATAGTATGCTTCTCCAAAGCAAAAACAATGAACATAGACCCGCATGAAGTGGTTCTTAAATTTGCCACTTTTCTAGTTTTTTTATTTGAATATTCCAACTTTTTTATCTGGGCAATTATCTGAGCAAAACTATAACAAACAAAAACTCCAAATGTTAAATTCGGGTTGACTTTCGGTGACAATTGATTTTGTTCTATTTTCAGCAAATAATGGTTCATTTTCGTAAAAAATTTTAGAAGGCAGTTTCAAGACAGTTAGAAGTCATCTTGTCCTTCCTAAATCCAACAGTTTGTTGGTTCAAACACTTTATTTGATCTACAAATCTTTGATCTGATCTTATTGAGGCGTTTCGGAAATTTGCCTAAAAAATTGACAAAACTTGAGCTGTCATTTTCTTCTCACAAAATTAAATCTCCAAACTTTTATTAATTTCACTCGAATGAAAATTGCAGAGAAAAACAGCACAGCATCACACTTTTTTGGGAGAACCAAAAAATTTTTTCGATGAAGAGAAGTTTTCTGTCGAACGTGACAAAACAAAATTCAAAACAACGAGACAAATAAATGAAGCTACATATGCAAAATGAATTCAATCATGGTATATCCTTAATTAAAGCCCATTTTAGTGAAAAATGGACTTTGAACAAAATTCAGAGCGGCGTAGGACAGAGTATTGGAGTGATCATCTATGAACTCATAGAACTCGAAACTGAGCAAGTGCAAGTGCTTCAATTAATTTTTTAAGCACGCTAAAGCTTTGCAAATAAGGAAGTTACATTTTCAGCAGTTTTCAGCAGTTTTCAGCAGTTTGATTGCAAACAGTTTATGTTGTTAGAGAATTATTAGGCATCTGGAGTCAAGTGAAAAAATTAGAAAAGTTAATCTAGCAAAGTTAACTTTACTTTTCACAAATGGCGGTTTCAACTAAAAGTGCAGTATTTAAGAATAGATCTGAATTGCTCTTTTTTCAAAAGCAAGCATGAATTGATAGTATGCTTCTCCAAAGCAAAAACAATGAACATAGACCCACATGAAGTGATTCTTAAATTAGCCTATTTTCTAATTTTTTTATTTGAATATTCCAACTTTTTTATCTGGGCAATTATCTGAGCAAACCTATAACAAACAAAAACTCCAAAAGTTAAATTTGGGTCAACTTTCGGTAACAATTGATTTTGTTCTATTTTCAGCAAAGTTTGGTTCATTTTCTTAAAAGAATTTAGAAGACAGTTTCAAGACAGTTAGAAGTCATCTTGTCCTTCTTAAATCCAACAGTTTGTTGGTTCAAACACTTAATTTGATCTACAAATCTTTGATCTGATCTTATCGAGGCGTTTCGGAAATTTGCCTAAAAAATTGACAAAACTTGAGCTGTCATTTTCTTCTCACAAAATTAAATCTCCAAACTTTTATTAATTTCACTCGAATGAATATTGCAGAGAAAAGCAGCACAGCATCACACTTTTTTGGGAGAACCAAAAAATTCTTTCGATGAAGAGAATTTATCCGTCGAACGTGACAAAACAAAACTCAAAACAACGTGACAAATAAATGAAGCTACATTTCCAAAATGAATTCAATCATGGTAAATCCTTAATTAAAGCCCATTTTAGTGAAATATGGACTTTTAACAAATTTCAGAGCGGCGTAGGACAGAGTATTGGAGTGATCATCTATGAACTCATAGAACTCGAAACTGAGCAAGTGCAAGTGCTTCAATTATTTTTTTAAGCACGCTAAAGCTTTGCAAATAACGAAGTGACAGGGAGTGACGCAGAATTTATAATCATCGGACTTGTTTCTAAATTTGCTTCACTTGATCCCATTTTTCCTTGCCTAACTCCTAATAATCATAAACAGGTGTTCATTTTGAAACCTTCGGTTTGCTTCACAGTGATTTGTGAATTTTCAAAGCATGCTATGACAGGTGTTTTTCCATTGCCCAGGCTGAAGTGTCCGTTAACAATTACAGACAATTCAGAAAAGGAGACCACTAAACCCCGATTTGCGATTTCAGTTAAAAAAACCGGAACAAACATTCTTGGTAATCGAAATAATAGAATATATATATATATATATATATATATATATATATATATATATATATATGTGGCTCCAAGTAACACATACCAAAATCCTTAGTATGATCTTGCAAGGATTAGTAAGAATCACATATCATCTTTAATGAATAATAGAAACCATATATATTCTTTTTATGATTATTAAGAACCTATATATGATCTCTCTATGGTTGACAAGATTAAAAAACTCAATATCTCTTTGGCCTGAATTGTTTTCCAATGCTAAGCCGCACTCCCAGGAAGCAATATACCCTAAGGACAGAAGATGAAAATTGCTATATCGTTATATAAAGTGCAGAAATCTGTCTTCAGTTTTAGTATTTGGATCTCAGTGAATACACTTACACAATTGAGTTTCACATAAAGTAAACGAAATAAACTGCCCAGACGCACTGATGTTTATGGGATTCTTTTAAAGTAGATCAAAAAATTAATTTAATTTGATTTTTGTTTTTATTGACTTTCACAGAAATCTAGAAAACTTCTCGCTTTTCTGAGACAAAAAGGTTTCTAGAATCCCGGACTAGTTTATGCAGAATATTATCAAATTTGGTATGGAGTAAGTTGATGTTAATCTAAGTTTCCACCGCAGTTTTGTTCAAGGTCATTTATCGGGCGGAAAAATTAGTTTTGACCAGAGACATTTTCTTTAAATGGAAGGAAAACTTGGAAAATCAGAACCAATCACTTTTGTAACTTTTACAATTTTCTAATATAACAATATAAAAGTGATAAAATTTGCGGCACGCAAACTTAAAACAATGTTAAGGTCAAAATTAGTAACACTTTTAGCAGTCTGATTGCAAACAGATTATGTTTTTAGAGAATTATTAAGCATCTGGAATCAAGTGAAAAAATTAGAAAAGTTAAATTAGCAAAATTAACTTTACTTTCCGCAAATGGCAGTTTCAACTAAAAACGCTGTATTAAAGAATAGATCTGAATTGCTCTTTACTCAAAAGCAAGCATGATTTGTAAGTATGCTTCTCCAATACAAAAACAATGGACCTAGACCCGCATGAAGTGGTTCTTAAATTAGCCACTTTTCTAAATTTTTAATTTGAATATTCCAACTTTCTTGTCTGGGCAAATATCTGAGCAAACCTATAACAAACAAAAACTCCAAAAGTTAAATTTGGGTCAACTTTCGGTAACAATTGATTTTGTTCTATTTTCAGCAAAGTTTGGTTCAATTTCTTAAAAGAATTTAGAAGGCAGTTTCAAGACAGTTAGAAAACATCTTGTCCTTCTTAAATCCAACAGTTTGTTGGTTCAAACACTTAATTTGATCTACAAATCTTTGAACTGATCTTATTGAGGCGTTCTGAAAAATTGCCTAAAAAATTGGCAGTACTTGAGCTGTCATTTTTTTCCTCAAAAGTTTAAACCTCCAAACTTTTATTAATTTCACTCGAAATAATATTGCAGAGAAAAGTTTCAGTCCAGCATCACGCTCTTTTTGGGAGAACTAAAAAATTGTTTTGACGAAGAGACGTTATCTGTCGACCGCGACAAAACTTAACTCAAAAGAACTTGACATACAAATGAAGCTACTCATACAAAATGAATTCAATCATGGTATATCCCTAAATTAACCCCATTTTAGTGAAAAATGGACACTGAACAAATTGCAAAGCGGCGTAGGACAGAGTATTGGAGTGATCATCTATGAATTAAAGGACTCGAAACTGAGTAAGTGCAAGTACTTCAATTAATTTTTAAGCACGCTTAAGCATTGCAAATAAGGAAGTGACGGGCAAGAACGCAGAAGTTATAATCATGGTTTTGTTTCTAAATTTGCTGTGGTGTCGAAAAAATACAAAGTTTCACGTGATTTTGCAAAACCTTCAAAACCTTGCAGAACGAAGCATTAGATGTCCTAATTTGATTGAAAATGAAAATTGTCAAAACAGAAATTGTTAAAATAATCGAAAAAGAACGAACTCCGCAATAAAAATTAGAAGAGAATGGGATTGAAAATTTGATGATTTATTTCTTTGCCAAAAAGCTTTTTTTTGGAAAAGAAATCATGAAAATAATAGAGAAAGACTGAAAGCGATTGAAAACTTGATTTGTCTTTTTTAAGACATATTTGTCTAAGCACTAGTACCCAAAAATTGAAACCCACATTTGAAAATACAGCAAACACTAAAAACAATTTCTCGTAAAGCTTGCTATAATGAAATAAAAGATAAAGTTAATACGTTCGACAATAGATTAAAGTTGGCTGAAATTTTGATGCAATATAGCTCAAGCAAAAAAGAAGTCTCAGATAAGAAAAAGGAAGCTCGACCTCTCAATCATTAAATATATATAGACAGGCAGCCTAAGGTCAAATATTGTGTCACATTTTAAAACTGATTGAAATATTTTGTTTAGCAGCTATTTATGATCAATAAATATTACGATTTGTAATGGAATGAAATAGTTTGACATAAATGAGCGGAGCTAGACAAATTTGCTTGAATGAAAAGCGTCTTTCATAGAATCTCAAAAGACTGTCCTTAAAAATTTTCTCCTGATTCGAGCTCAAAATAAGATAAAAATTTACATGAAATTCTAGAGAAACTTGTTCCAACTTTTGTCAAAATGCAATCGGGTTTCTCTCCAATTTTTTATGGTTACTGAACAAGCAGTTTTTGTAATACATCTTGCATCCTAAATTTGGTTGAAGAGCATAAATGTTCTTGATTCTAGTTTCACCAAATTGAATGAAACAATTCAAGTCCAAATGAAAGGGGATGTGCTCATTAGAATATTTATTAATTGTAACCCACCTCATGTTCGTGGACGTATTGTTGCAGAGCAGCTGCTAATTTGGGAAACGCCATCAGTTCTCTGTTAAAAATAAAACCACGCTTAATATGGAAAGAGGTTACAAATTAGTTACATTTTATTTATCCACAAAAATTAATTAGAATCTTATCGTATCTGTTGCCAATAAAACAAATATTATTTTTGGCGAGAAAACGATCAAGAGAAAGCCAAAAAGGAAGAAGCAGACAGTTTTTTCACGTGAATTCAAAGCTTTGTTCAGAGTCATGCTGATTACTGTTTTCAAAATAGAGCAAACTAAACAAATCAACAACTTGACCTGAGGGCAGACTGAGAAAAAACCACACAGAAAACCGACCGCCCAGAGAAAAAAGATCAAAAATGTGCTTAAATACAGTCCTATAAACGGAAAGTATGATTTTGACGGAAAGGTAGCTCAATCTTAAGTTTCAGAATGGCGCAAAGTTATGTTCAGCGACCCTTTTTAACCAAATTGAAGTGCCAGATGGAAGTGAACTCTTGAGAGACCCAAGTCCAACGCACACGGTGTGTCCCCAGACAAAAATTTTAGGTTCTGGGACTTGGTTTGAGCGCTAAAGTATGATCAGAGGTCACTTCGATCAGGGATGGTCAAATCAGAGGTCATTTCCGTCTAGGCTGGTCTGATCAGAGGCGGATTCAAATGCACATTTGTCTTAGGAGCGAATATTTCAAGCGAAGTTGGGCCTGATCAGAGACCATTTTGAGCGCAATTTTTTCTTTCGATTTTTTGTTTCTTTTACTGAGAAATATTGGCTCTGCCAAGAGGCCACACAAAAACAGCATTCTGATCAGACACACATTTAGAGTCGGAGCGCTCTAATCAGGCGTTCAGCTGAGAGCACATGCCGGCCCTATTAAAAAGATATTGCGATTAACTGTAGACAACGGCGTTTCATATGGAAAGCTGTCTAATTTCATCCATTGAGTCAGAATTATGCACTAACGATATACTGAATAATTTGTTCCCAACAGTTAGATTTTGTATTCATTAGCAACATTTTTAGAATTGGCTTTTCCTTAGATGAGCTTAATACTGCAGAAATCAATTTTTATAAATATCAAATATTATAGAAAAATTATTGAACTTCGTTCATAGTGAAAGCCATTCATTGATCAGAATATTTTGAGCGCAATTGATTCTGATCAGAGGCAATTTCGAGCGCACAAAAGTCTGATAAGAATTAAAGTTGAGCGCACAATTGTCTGGGTTTGGCCCGGCCATGGTGACACAATCGTTTGGACAAGGGTCTGGTTTCGGTCTGATAAGAGGTCACTTCAGTCTGGTAACGTCTGATCAGAGACATCTTCGAGCTTACTCTGAGCGCACACGGTGTTTCAACCAAACTTCAGTCTGATCAATAGAAACTTTGGTTTTGGATAAACTGATCAGAGGTTACTTTCCTCGGGCACAGTTGGATCAGAGGTCGCTTCGGGATGGCACCTCAACCTGGGAAACCTTTAAATTGAACTCTGAATCGTAAATGACGATGGAGAGGATTGAGAGCAATTTCATGCATTTATTATTTTTCTCCAAGATGGCAAATTTTTTTAGTATGACGTCAAATACTAGTTGAGAAATTGTTGGTTTTCAAATATAAGAAATCGTCGGTATCGTCGCTTTTTTTCTAGCCCAAAACGAAGAAAATTGTTTTTTTTTTTTGGTATTTGACATAACAAATTCGGGATCTTCGCGCTCAAACGTAAGATAGAGTCAGTATGGTCGATTTTCAAATATAGGGCAGATTGGGTATCATCGTTTTATAAATGCGAGAAAGATTTGGTATCGTTGAAAGAAACATCAGGAACTTTCCAGGTCTAAAAATCAGATTACTCCAGCAGACTGGACAAAAAACGGTCGGCATCGGGCGTTTTCAAACCTAATTAACCTTCAAAAACTTTGCTTTCAAACTCCAAGAATTTATGACAAAACTCAGTGATTGTAAAATAATCAAGGGAATTCTCATCAATGTGAGTATTTTACAAGTATTTTACCTTGTTGAATTGAAATTTAACCAAGAGATTTTTATTCGTTCATTTATTTTTGTGAAGAAGGAACTTTATCTAAGAAGTGCGTTTGAAATTCGATAGCAAACTAACCTTGTCATAACTTTTGCCTAAATTATAAACAGAAAAATAGTATTTTCCTACGGAAAAAATTACATACGTCTAAAACCAAACATACCAACTATCGCTCTCGATTAAATTCTGATTATACCGATTCTTCTAAAACCGAACATACTGAATCTTTCTTGCGTCCAAAAACAACTACATCAAATTTTCCTTACGTTCGAAACCGACAATATCGAAAAAACCGAACGTGCCGAAGCTTTCCCACGTTTGTAACTGAACATACCGAAGATTTCCTACAATTTTTTTGTCGTTTTTGTTCGGTCTTCTCAACTAGGGAAGAAGTTCATGTTTGGTCAAACTGCAGATTAGACAAAATTGTTCGTTTAGCAAATACTTTTAAACAAAACCCAAAAAAATTTCAGAACCAGCAAAAGTGGCATATTTACATTTCTTTTGTTTTGCAAAAAGGTTTCGAAAATTTTGCCGTCATTTTTACTAACGTATACAAGACCCCATTGACAATTACTGGAGTACTTAAATCAAAATCTTTCTTAAGAAGTTGCATACAGAATTGCTGCGATTCAAATCAAGGCGTGTCATAATTGTTATTCGACTCGATCAATTTTTCAAGAAAAGTTTGAGACTAGTCGAAAAGTAGATGTCATATCAACATTCATTGGACTAAATTTCAAGTTCATAAATCGTGTCTCTAATCTCTGTTTTTCCTACATAGTGCTTTCTTTCTCCTCCGACACTCCTGTTGAAGCAGTTTTTCCATCAGACTTCTATCAGTTTTTGATAATCTCAATTCATTTTTTAATAGTTTTTGATTGTTTACTGCAATGCAGGCTTGAAATTTGCTCAATACCTAACATAGATGCCTCTTATTTTGGAGAGGGATTTCTCACCCGCAGTTCAAATCTATATATGATACCTATAATGAAAATAAGTAACCATAACTTGAATTACCATTCTGTTAACCTCAAGGTGCAAATTGTAATAATTCAGCTCTTTGGGGGTAATTTGTATGACATAACAATAAATTTCAATTTGTTAAAATGTCAAAAACTTAGGCTTACAAAATGTTTTAGTAACGGCAAAAAAGCGTCTCAATGCTAAAAAATTAATATAAATTTTATGAAAGAATATCAAAACGACCGCGGAAGTTTTTTGAACTTCTTCTTCAGTTGCAACCAATTTTCGGATTCACTGGAAATACAGTACTTTTGATATCATCATTTCATATTTTTTTCCAGATTTGAGATGTGAGTTAACAAGAGTTGTGAGGAGAAATCATAATCTCTGTTTCATTCAAACTGTTTGTTAACAAGACTTTATATTAAAACTCTTGTTGTAATTTGATGATTTTTTACTTATCTGAAATAAATTTGCTTCACTCTTTGTTATCATTTGATATTTTAAATCAATTCATGATTTCAACTGCAGAGTTCCCACCTGGGTACAAGAATAGAGTGAATTGAAATTAGCACTCCATTAAGAATTCTAAGAAACCATGCCAAATCATTCGTTTTTGTTAGTCTAGGGAGCTAGTGGGTCCCCATCAGGCCAAAAAATCACAGATTTGATTTCTACCATTTTGATTACCATGAGCTGTGAATAACCTGGAATTTCATGCCTGTTTGTCATCCTGCCTAAATTTTGAACTGAAATAAATTGTCATTATAAGCGACTGTAGAAACTTGAATTTGTCTGGTCGCAAGTGATGTCTGTCTGGATGTTGTGACACAAGTGATTGTGAACAAGATAAAGGACTGTTTTGAGCAACCTCATTTCTGTATATAAGTAAATTTTGTTCTGATGATTTTTTTTATTTGTTTCACGCTGTTTATGAACACAAGTGTTTTTTGGTCTGTATTCACCAGTTGATGAGTTTTTTTTTGTCAATCTGTCTGGCCATAAGTGTTTCTGCTCTGAACATGTTACTCTGGACAGTTATTCTAAGTTTTTCCTTTGAAAAATGTCATTATTTTAATTGGTCTGGTTATGAGTGTATTTGTGGGCATATTTCTGTTAATTATTGACAAAAAATAAATAGAAACGTTTTGAGTTGATTTTGTTTGAGCAGTAAAAATCAGAGTTTGAAATTCGAAATTGAGGTATGAGACGGAATGTAGCTTTGTCGAAACCACCATAGACGGAAAAAATCACTAAGTTTTTTCATTATCCATATACCTCCAGGTATAGACATGGACTTATGAAAAGACTATGATCAACCAAAAAGTAAAATGAAATGACCGTACTCGACCAAAATTGCCTATGAGATTGCTTTAGTGCTGCTTTAACAAACAGCTAGACTTTCACTCAACACAACATATGCTCCACTATAGTTGAACTCAATCTACTCACAATAGACCGTCGCTCGACCCAAACATCAATCTCGACTTTTGCGAGACTAAACTTTTTCGCACAGTAGAGTTTAACTTGACCGAAATAACCTGCTTGGCTTTTATTCGAATCAATACTTTGACATACATAAACTAAGTCGAGCTAGTGTTAAATATATAACCGAGAAAAAAATCTTTAAACGAGTCTGCAATTTTCCTGGAAAATTTTACGTGTAATTTATTGCTCACTAATGCTTATAACGTAGTCAGCAAGTACGCTCCTTCCGCTGTTGCAATTCTCATAAGCCACCATTTGCATTTATGTTGAAAAAAAATATTTCTTAAAATTTGCGTGAACAAAAATGAAAAAATAAAGAAGAAACAAATTATTAGGGGTAAAGGGAGGACAGTAATTATAATTAAACTACCTGTTTTCATTCAATCAAGCTTCGCGACAACTGCTGTACTACAAGAATTAAATAAACTTTTTAAATCTTTTTGGCCATGTCCAACCTTAAGTTCCACTGCTCTCGTTCAATGATGTTTATTTTTGTTCCGTTGTTATGATAGTTTAGCTTCAGTATGTATAGAAACTAAAATATAAAAAGATATAGTATTAAAAAATCTTTTTGGATATAGCGAAAGCTTTTAACTCAATATCCTTGGACATTTTCATTCAAAAAATTGAAAAATATGGTTTTGGAGAAAACGCAAGAGGATTATTGAATTCGTTTCTAATTAACAAGAAACAGTGTGCTAGAAACGGAATAGTGGAATCCGACTGGACATTCATACATCATGGCGTTCCACAAGGTACTGTACTAAGACACTAGTATTCATACTTTATGTAAATGATTTCGGTGAGGAAATAGGGAAAAGTTCGAATGTTTTACAATTTGCAGATGACACAGCAATTTTATGGCATGAAAAATAATTAACAGTGTTTAAAAGCAAAGGCTAAAAAGATATTGATGGACAATGAACAATCTATCAAACAAAACAAGTTAACTCTAAATGAAGGGAAAACAGAAATAATGGTTTTCAAAAATGAAAAGTTACCAACTGTCAATTGCGTCGAATTTAAAAGTCATTCATTGAAACCAACTGATGAATGCAGATACCTAGGTGTTATTCTTGACAAAGAGTTGACATACCAAAAACAACTTAATAATGTGATCAGTAAAATGGCTTTAGCTATCAGATCAATTTTTTTGGTACGCAATCAAATACCTTTAAAGGCTCGAATAAATCTCTTTAGATCACTTGTTTTATCGCATTTAGAATTTAGTGCAATACTTTTTCAAAGTTTGCCGTCCCACTCAATTGACAGAATAAACAAACAAATTAGATGGGGCATAAAAGTTTGCTTTTTTCGAACAAAATTTGACAGTGCTCATAAACTACTTCTTGACAATAAAAAACTTCCCGCAGAAATTCAAATAGCAAAAATTTCATTATATAGACTTTTCGGTATTGTCCAACAAACAAACATACAAGACCAAAGAATTCTTTGGTTTTTCTCTCACAAAAAATGTAAATCAAAATGAGTCAAAATTCAGTTACAAGAAACTTTGTTCGGAAATGAAATAAACTTCCAAGAGCTCTAAGAAAGGAAAAATCAGAGAAAAAATTTAAAAAAGAATTAAAGGAAGCGATGCAAAAAAGACACCAACGAGTTCCAATGGACAAAAAATTGAAGGCTTTAAAAGTTTATTCTTATAAAATAATTCACGAGAACTAGAAACTGAACCTTAGTTTTTTATTGTTATTTTGTTTAGTTATTCAAGGGAGAGATGTAGTATGTTTGATTTATAATATTACATCACGTAACTTTAACCTTGGGGTTATTCGAATTTACATGTTTGAGATTTAAAAAAAACAATACAATTTTTTTAATTTGCAGAAATCAGACTCTAGTAAATTAATTTTGCTCGACCTATCAAAATTCTGTGGTGAACTGATTAATTGTCGTCATCTCGACTATTGTGATGCCATTTCTCAACCCATGGAAAAACTATGATCGACCCAAAATGTGCATAAAAAGACCATGCTTCACCCAAAATCTCCATGAAAAGATTTATGCTGGATTCATTAATGAGGTCTCCTTGACTTTAAGTAGGAAAATCGACCATGTAATGTTTAGTCAATAGTAGCCCTCGAATTATTGGGATTTCTCATAAGTGGAGGTATAATTCCGGGCAATGGCTAGAAACAGTGGAAATTGTATGTTAAGTGGGGATTGTTAAATGTTAACAAACTTTTAATTATATAACTAAAATGTTATTTCTAAAACAGTTCATTCACCGAAAGATTGCAACAAGTCAAAAAGTTAACAGTCAGATTTTTGTACTATGAGAAAAGTCTATGAAGTCTATCAATTAAGCTGCACCTGCAAGGACCAGACAAAAAGAAAAAATTGTGGACGTTGGTAATTTTTGACCAGTAGTTTAAGACAAAAATTAAACAGGTGTAGTGCTAGTCTCTGTTAAACTTTTCGAGCCTTGAAGGCCGTTTTAAAATGCTTTTGAAGAAAAAGATGGCTTCAACTGGTTTCCAGCTGATGACAACATTTAGTGATTCGATTCTCTTCGGCAATTTTACCCAAAAGTGTTTTCTTACTCTTCAGAGACTAACAAAAATTAGATTTTAAATTTATCTTTTTCATGAGACAATGAATTTTTCTTCTTAAAGAATAGCAAATTGGATATCAATGGAGTATAAATAAATAGTAGGGTATGTTAATAAAATACATCAAGAATGTCATGGGAGAATGTTTTTTTGTTCCGACCCACTTGTGGGGGGAGGAACTATGTACTCAAACGAGTTTTTGTTTGTTCAGACAATTTTGGAAGATCGATATATTCATCGTAGAGAGTTGAGACTGGTATCATTAGAGAGCTCTTCCAGTGAAGAATAAGGATTTTTTTTTATTTTTGCGTATTTTACAGGGAGTTATCGAGGTTTAGTCTCTTGATAAAAGTTGAGTGAATTCCGTCATTTTCTATAATTTTTGACCCAATTTTCGTCAATTTTGCAAAAACTTGTTAATGTTTTTCAAAACAATGTTATTGGTTTTACGGCCAAGGATAGAGAGTGCTCGCCAGTTTATTTCATCCGAAATTTTTATCAATATATTTGCTAAATTATTTGAATTTATGACTTTTTTTGAATCAAAAAAGGCTCCAAATTAGCTTTTGTTTCCTACTTCGTTTAAGTTTGCAGTAAGTAGAGAACTAACATCTGCTGCGACTATCTTTGAAAACTCCAAAAAAGAGCTCTACATTCGCTTCTTATAAGATTCAATTACTGGAATTTAAATTTTTGCCGATTTTTCAAAAATAAACCTAATAATTATACAAAACGATTGATCTTTATTGAAATATTTCATTTGGTAATTGAGTTTTTTGCAAACATATGGAATAATTCGTTGTTTTTGCTAGACGCTGAGCAAAATCAGGGCTAGGATTGAAATCATCATGGTTTGTTACCATCAATAATTTTTCTTATTATATTAGCACGCGGTCTCTTTCAAAATTTTTTCGCAGTTTTGTTGTTTTTTTATGTTGACAACTGACAAAAATTGTTGCAAATCACCGCCCCACCAAGAGCAGACCCTATTTAAAACAAAATAAAGCCAATGGAAAAAATAGTTTCCTTCAGAGAAGAGCTCATGGTTTTTATTGCTCTGACAATGTATTTTCTAACTTTAAATGATTCCTTTTTCTTTTGGATTTATTTGTCTTTTTTAGCCTCTTAACTACGTTTCTTAATTAAAGATTCAGTAGAGTTTCTAAAAAGATGCAGCTCAGCGTATACAATGTCCTCAATTGTCAACTAATGCCTCTTATGATATTGAATATATTTGTTTAAAAAATGTTAGTAAAGTTTTGAAATTTGTCATTTCCTAATCTTATTTTTGTACTTATGTAGCTTTGTCTCATTTTATACAGTGCAAAATTTATTCAAACTGAAGGAGAAAGTTTGCTCTGTAGTGGCTTTTATATTCAAGTAATGTTCCTCGGATTTCTTACTACGAAATTTTTTAAAAATTTGTGAATTTTTGCAAATTTTCTTGTACTCGAGGTAGTTACTTTTTCCCTTTTCAATTTGTCATAATATGTATACCTCCAATTGGAAGTGAAAGAACGCACGAAATAAGCGTTGTCATTGACTTACATGAATAGCTGAAAGTTGTAACGACTTTGAAGCCGTTCTCTCACATTTTTTTTGGACTTTTTTCTTGTGGGTCCTGTATTTTTATCCCTCTTCGTTTTCCTACGGCATATTCTTGTCAATCTTTACCCTAATGACTATCAAATCAACAGCTAAATTTTGGTTTCCTATAAGATTCGCTTCCTGGAATTTAAACTTTTGCCGGTTTTTCAAAAATATTCCTAATACTAATACAAAACGCATGATCTTTGTTGAAATATTTGCTAATTGATTTTTTGCAAACATATGGATTAATTATTTGTGTTTCTTAATCGCTGAGCAAAATCAGGGCTAAGTTTGAAATCATCATGGATTCTTAAAATCAATAATTATTCTGATTATATTAGGGCGCGGTCTCTTTCAAAACTTTTTCGCATTTTTTTTTATGTTGGCTACTGACAAAAATTATTGCAAATCACGGCCCGACCAAGGAGAGACCCTATTAAAAAACATAAGGCCATTTGAAAATATATTCTGTCTTCAGAGAACAGCTCATAGTTTTTATTACTCTGACAATGTAGTTTCCAAAACTTTAAATGATTTCTTTTTCTTTTGGATACATTTGTCAATCTTTTTGCAGCCTCATGACTACGTTTTGTTAAATTAAAGATTCAATAGAGTTTCTAAAGATTTGCAGCTCAGCGTATACAATGCCTTCAATTGTCAATTAATGCCTCTTATGACATTGAATATATTTGTTTAAAAAATGTCAGTAAAATTTTGAAATTTGTCATTTCTCAATCTTATTTTTGTGCATATGTAGCTTTGTCTCATTTTACAAATGGCAAAATTTATTCAAATTAAAGGAAAAAGATTGAAGATTTTTTTTGTGGTGGTTTTATATTCAAGTAATGTTTTTTCGGATTTCTTACTACGAAAATTCATAAAACTTTTGTGAATTTTTGCAAATTTTCCTGTATTTGAGGTAATTTCTTTTCCCCTTTTCACTTTATCATAAAATGTATACCTCTATTTGGAAGTGAAAGAACGCACAAAGTAAACATTTTCATTGACTTACTTGAATAGCTAATAGTTGTAACGGCTTCGAAGCCGTTCTCTCACAATTTTATTGGACTTTTTTCTTGTGGTTCCTGTATTTTTATCCCTCTTCGTTTTTGTACGGCATATTCCTGACAATCTTAACCTTAATGACTTCCATAGATAATTAAAGGAATCTTTTAATTGATGTTTGATTAGAGCTAAGAATTTAAATGACTTTCAATTATTTTTAAATTTGAGAAATTAATTTAATACCTTCCTATTTTGCTTATTTTACTGTTTTTGGGGTTGTTGTCTGTACTTTTCTTAACTTATCAGATCAAAGATATTTCCAACCGGCATTGAAAGAATGCGCAAAAGTTTTATAAAGACATCCCTCTGCTCTACCAAAAATTTATAGTATTTTTTTTTCTTTTTGCCTCTAAATGCCGTTCTTTTTGTTGTCGTTCGGCATATTTATGACAATCTAAACCTTCGATTGATTTTACATTTTTTTATCGCTTTTTTATAATGACTGCAATTTGCATCAAACGGTTTTATAACTTTCAGTTCAAATTTTCAAAGAAAATATACTTTATTCCCATGTTTTGTTCTCTTTGTCGTCAACAAGTAACTAAGTCCTATTATTGACAGATCTTCTCAATTTTTTGTTGCTCTAAAGAATATTTTTGCTGTTGGTTGTGTTTTGACAGATGTCTAAAGGGCTTAAAAGTGTGTTTTCATAAAAATTTCGTTAATTTTTGATACTTGTCAACGTTTGTGGTTCTTTTGGTTGTCTTTTCCACAAAAACCATTTACCTAGAAGACCCAGTTGAAATCTAATGGGACTAAAGCAAATAATTTATTTGCTTTTGTTACTTAACTAATTTTATCGTTTTCATTGTTTCATAGATATATTGGCATCAATGATTTGGCTTTCGTAAATTTTTTAATGAAATTTTGAGTTCTGTCCGTATTTGCTTTCTTTGTTGTCCCATGATCTGGTCTCAATAAAAACAGGCACAACTGGATTCCTGAGCATTTGCAAACTGATCTGCTTTGGCGTTAAGCTGAATTGCTGAACATAATTTTTCCTAAAAAATTTGTTGATTTTTGAGTTCTGTCACAATTATGTTACTTTTTTCAATTTGAAGCTTTTTAATGACAGGTCGCATCATTTTTCCAGCAAACCAAGATTCAATTTTTATAATAATTTTGTTAAAACTATTGGTTTCTTGGCTTCGGTACTACGAATTTTTATAAGGAGAATCTGATTTTGTGATATGTGCCTATTCTGAGCCTCTTGTTTCTTTTTCAAATTATCATTCTATTTTGGTGGCTCAATTGGCGTTGAGAAAGTGGAAAATTGACGGTGTTTAATATTTTTCATGAATAGCCTGTGTTTTAAACGGTTGCTGCGCCGTGTTCTTGTTGAATTCAATTGTTTCTTGTTTATTTTTTGCTGTTATATTTTCAGTCATCCGACATATTACCGATAACGACAACTAAATGAAGCATAAATTAGCCTTCCTAATGAGTCGAGTTGATACGAAGTGGATTCAATCAATTAGATTTTGGTTGTTTTCAAAAGGAGAAACGTATTTTTGAAAACTGTCCTTTTTGATCTTTTTTGTCGGCCTGTCACAGAGCCGCATTATTGAGAGGTCTTATATCTTATTCAATGACTATCCAATGAAGTTCAGGTTGAATTGTTTAGATCGGGTTTTATCGGATTTCTTCATTTTGTTGTTTTCTGTTTTTTGAATATAGTCATCGAGTTTTGGTCGTTATTAATGTTT
This sequence comes from Convolutriloba macropyga, assembly GCF_964194025.1. NCBI lineage: Eukaryota > Metazoa > Xenacoelomorpha > Acoela > Convolutidae > Convolutriloba > Convolutriloba macropyga. The sequence goes on from NC_134481.1 coordinate 22,132,937, forward strand.
GCTATTATTTGTTTTTGTGTGTTTTGTCCAGTGCTCTCATTGATGGCGAATCTCATTGGCTCTCTTATCCAGCCTTATTTTTTCACTTAATTGTTTGGTGAAAGATATGTGACTTTTTGAAACTTTTCTCTGTCTTGCTCATTCGGTAGACTTAAATCAAAAAGTGGATGTGCGGGATCAGATAATCATGTGCGGACGCGCATTACCGAGCCTCCTTGTCGTAATTTCTTCTTGCAAAACAAAAATTTATTCCCTTCGGTTTTCTCAATTATTCAATTGTTGATGAAATTGCTCACAAATAACCGTCGTTTTGCAAAAAAAAATCTTAGGTAATGGTTCAGTTATGCAATCATCATCATCAAGCTGTTTGTAAAAATATAATTTTTTAAAATTTCGTTAAAAAACCATCAAGAACTGTAGTTCAGATTAAATGGATTATCAAGCAGGTACGTTATCGAAAGTAGAATAAATGCAAAATCAAACAACCAAGCGCTTTGAGCGCTTCGCCCTTAAACAACCTTCTGAAACAATTGCTTCTTTCATTTGTTTTTTTTTCCTGGAAAAAAATTCAACTAGGGTGAGAACAATAAGAATTTTTCATTTGCATGAGAAACTAAACAACCGTTTATTCAGGCCACAACAAGTAAACCAACTAAATTGTTGAATTTTTTTTTCAAACAAAAAACTCAAAGCAGATGTATGAGAATTGCTATAGAAGCAACTTTATCAATTCAGTGCACTACAGTTGTCGTGTTGAGTCAAATGCTAGTGCTGGATACTCACTGGTCGGTTCGGAAAATTTTTGCCCAAAATATGTCTGAGGTCCGCGCCCGCCCCAGGACGAGGGCCCCCAACCCAGGATACTGTCTTCGACACAGGACAAAGTCCGCAACCAAGGATGAGTTCCGCGACCCAGAACGAGGTCCTCAACCCAAGGTTGTCGACCAGGGATGAGTTCCGCGACCCAGAACGAGGTCCTCAACCCAAGGTTGTCGACCAGGGATGAGTTCCGCGACCCAGAACGAGGTCCTCGATCCAAAACAGGCATGGATCAGACGACCTTAGGTCATGTACAGGGGGTGAAGACAAGACATGCCGAAATTCAGGTATTTGCCAGACCGAACACACTTAGGTCACCCTGAACAGACCATTATAATAGAACACTAATATCAGACTGAATAAAATCAAGCCAGTCAGACCCAGGTCATAGTCTGGTTCTACCAAATATATATCACTGATTTCTTTGAAACGCAATTTAGTTTATCTTTCGGAACAGTTTGTTTTCTCGCGATAGAATGAGTATCTAGAACTAATATTTTTGCGCTTATTTTATTCTATATACTAATCGCATGAGACAGTCCCATCTAATAATACGCTATATAAAGTTCTAATACTGCAAATACAAGCAAGCTTTATTCATGTTCGCTAATCAAAATTAAAAATTTGATCATGAGGGAAAAGAAAACGTATGCAATCTTTTGATATTGTCTAGTGATTTATTTTACAAAGAATTTAAACTGCGTTAATCAATAATGCATTGAGTGCAGTTGAGATATATTGTCAATTTAAACAGCTCGACAACAACAACATGTAACGCGCCGTAATCTAAATAATGATCACAAGGAGTGGTCGGGGTATGTGCGCGGGGGGGGGGGGGGGGGGCTGGGGGCGTTGACGTTTCGTAACCCGAGGCTTATGAGTTCAAAAATCTCACTGGTTTATCTGCACCCTAAGCAATACTTGCCGTCTTTACCCGACAAAGTGAACCCACCCACCTTTAGAAGCCGAATTAACTTGAGACAATCTACTACTTTGTTTCCTCAAATTGGGCTCTGAAATTTTGGACACGTTTTAATCCGTGCCAGATGAAATGTGAGATGGTATGGGCAGTTTTGCCGGGTATCACAGGTACACGAGCAAATCCGATTGTGTCACAAATTTTCACAAAATTTAATTAACTACAGAAATGTTTATTCCCTGAGCGGGTTTAAAACTTAGGATATTTCTTAATCTTATTATATATCCTTTCATGAATAACTTATTCCACTTTTTGGGCGTCTTTTTTGCTGCATTTATGCACAGCAGTCTTTTTAGCCCCGTGTGAAAAAATTATTGGAGGCCAATTTTGCGCATTCTCCTTGCGTTGGTATCAATCAAGTTATTTCCTTTAGCCAATGAGGCTTTTTGACAACGCCCGCGGAGTATTTTCTTTTACAAATTGATAAAAATAACGAAATATAACTACACTCAAATATTATATGCGCGATAAGTAATTTTTCTCACTACTATTTTCAGACTAAAGCGATAAAGGAACGAAATATTGACCGCGGATTTATTCTCTTAAATACTCAACAATTTTTTATCATCTTATCCCACCCATAAAACCGCTCACACTCAAATAATTTCTTCAGAGAAATTGGAAATAAATTTGAGAAATTTTGATGGTTGAGGTTTTTTTGCGTAATTACAAATTCTCCGCTTGCTTTGAATTTTACTCTTCATCGCGGCAAATTTGGTGTATTTCAAGTCGCTAAAAGTGCCATTTGTTAGTTCATGGTATGTTTTCATTGGCTGAAATTTTGCTGACTAAATGCAATTTTGCCTTTCAATGTCCAAAATTTATGACGTGAATTAAAATTATTTCACTTTAGGATATTTTGTCAATTTAGACGGATCGATTGTTTATACAATCCTTGAATTCCGGGAATACACGTTGTAATTTATTGCTTCTAGATTGTATGTTAGTTTCCTTTTCAAATTTTTGAGCACTGTAATTTCTGATTTTTGAAGCAATTATGAACTTTACTTTCAACCTCAGCCTTTGCGTGAAATTTTCCCAGCCCTTAATGGTTAGAATTTCTAAATAAACTGATGAAAATACTCAAGCTTCGTTTAAGTGTTACAGTCTTTTGTTTACTGGAAATTATAAGCCCAGAACTGTTTTGTTTATCGTTATATAATTTTTATGGAGCTTCCTTCTTCAGAATAACTTACCATAGTTAGCGTGAAAAGGTGTGAAAGTGATATAATAGCGGCGCTATTATTTATTATAATTAACCTCCACGCAGGTGTGCAACTTTGATTAGCAATTTGCCGGATTTATAGTTGAAGGTGGTTGAAATGGTTTTTCATTCTAGTTTTTGGAGTATGATATATTTGAAGTTATTCTGGATTACGCTACTTCGCCTTCCATTTACAACAGGGTAAGAAATTAGTTCCTATTTAGTATATATATATATATATATATATATATATATATATATATATATATATATATATATTGAAATTTTTAGTGCTAGCAGAAAGAAGATAAAAATACTGTTGCGCTTTTAGAACGAGAGTAAATTTAAAAAAAGGTTGCAATGTACTCGAAATTCTAATTATCTAATCAAAATTGTTTAGAGAGAAAGAAAACAAAGAAAGGTGATAAATTTGCGGCGCAACAGTTTATTCAAACCAAACTTGAATACCGCATTTATAAATATCATTTGTTGCCTAAAATTACCTTTTTGGTGTTGTTATTTTTGGCCAGTTTGAATGACTGGCACTGATAACTTAAGAGTTGTCTTCCTGGACTAAAAAAATGTGCAGTTGTTGAAAAGACAAATGATATTTAGACCAGAAATGTTCGAATTTTGAATGTACCTAAATACTCGCTGTGGTATATTTTACCGTTAAACAACATCTGTTGCAAATGTTTCGATATTTTGCCGTTCTTAAATTCATCGCTAATTTTTCCACTCATGCTTTAGTTCTTCTTTTTCCAAAGAAAATTTTCTTATTTGTTTTTTAAACCGGAAAAATGGAAACATTCATCTAATTCAATTTGCGTTCTGGATTCATCTATGTTAAACATTCTTTTCAAAATCATTAAAACTATAGTAATCCGTTATTATTTATTCTTTATCTAAATTGATCAATAAATTTTAAAAGGAAAACTTTCCGAAACCTTTTATAAACCAAAATTGCTATCTTCAGTTAAATATGCCCCTTTGCTCTACTTAGTGACTGAATAAAAAATTATTTTTAAGTATTAATGATAGAACTATCTACAAAAACTGAACCTCATTTAAGCATTAATTAGAATTTGTGGAAAGTTGAACACCATATAAAAATTTTAAATCATTCGGGCTCCAAAAACTGCTGTAATGCGTGCTTGTATAGGGCTTTGATTTCTGGAGACAGATTGAAACTTTAAATTAGCAAGATAATAAATTTACTTTGTCGCATTTAATGTCTTAAAAGACAGTAAATTTTGGATCAGAATCTGAATAATCCGTTTTCAAGACATTTATTGCGTTATATGGCAACGCTTTATCTCAAAATCAGCTCAAATTTGCAAATATAATTTGGCGACTATGAAACTTATGGTGACTACATCAGAGTTGTATGATAATCTTTCTATGACCAAATTTCTTTACTGCAAATTGCTATTTAGGATTTTTGAATACCAGATAATCATATATTACCATAGCACTGTTTGATATGGTTGCAAAGACGACGCAATCTGAGTAATTTAGTCTTCATTATTTTGAACTTGATATGTGACTTCTTAACATATTTAGAGACGCGCCTTTGAATTTTTGTTGTTTTACCTAAAATGTTGCAATATCGATTCATGATGTGAAGTTGTTTGGCTGATATTCAAAAACACATTTACTTTGGGATAATATTTTTTTAATCAATTGTCCTTGCAACTTTTTGCACACTTCAACTTCGAAATTCAGTTAATCAGTTGGATGTAAACGTCTTTTCATAAGTTAATATAAAAGCAGAACAACAGTTGTGAGCGCGTATCAAAACGTGATTCTATTTTTTTTAACTTTAACACGAATTCACTGGTAGTTTTCCAAAATTATTTAGCGTGATGAGCTAGCAATTGTCAGACTAAAGCGATAAAGGAACGAAATATTGACC
>NC_134481.1:22142853-22144560 GCF_964194025.1 Convolutriloba macropyga
GAAAAGTTCTAGGATAACACATTTTTCATAAATGAAAGTTATAGGATAACAAATTTTTTTTAAGTGAAAGTTCTAGGACTACAAATTTTTCATGATCAATAGTTACAGCCTGATAACGACACCACAGTCATGGAAACAATTAATAAAAGTGTTCTAGCTTTTTCAAGAGGTCTCTTATTTACCTCAGAAATCAAGAAAAAATTGTTTGCTCTAGAGGCAAATAATCTTGCATACTAAGAAAAAAATTATAGACCCGGATAGCTAGAATTTAAAAAGTCCCGGATATGTCAGAACCAAGTTTTCCAACTCAATTCAATAATGTGAAGGCTGATAGTTCCTTCAAGAAAAATATATAAGACAAGAAATGAGAAAGAAATATAAGAAAGGAAGTCAAATTTACCATAATGACAAAAAAATAGTTGCTTCGAAGAAGAGTATGCTTTACTTTAGAAAAATCAAAATTTTAAAGTCTTAATTGTATTTCTGGATTATGAGTGAAGCGTAGAACAAGTTTGACCATTAGTTGTGATGGATAGTAGGGAAAAAATTTTAAATTGAAGTGAAAAGATTGAAAATGAATATATATATATATATATATATATATATATATATAAAATATGCATTAATATATATATATATATATATATATATATATATAATATATATAATATATATATATATATATATATATATATATATATATATATGTATATATATATATATATATATATATATATATATATATATAGCGTTGTGACCGCGTGATTTTTTTTGTGTTTGCATGTTAGAGTTTGTTTTTATAAATCTATTATTCAAACATATTTTTCACGAGAAATAGAAAACAACTTTTTTAAAAGCTAAGTTAAAAAGTTTCCAAAACAATTGGTCATAAGCAGCTGACGAAGAAATCAGAATTCATCGGTTCCAAATTACCTTCATATAATTTTAAATCTCGTTTTTTGTTAGGCTTGTTTCTAATTACAGTTATCATTATAATTATACGTTATTCTAGTGTATATAGTGTTTGGAGAGCCATGCAGGTGTGTCTATTGTGACAATGGACTGGTACTGGTTATGAACCAGTAGCTTTTACCTGTAGTGTGCTCCTCATAACACCAACTCGTCTTAAAGCCTCGAACTTTTAAATATTTTGCCAGCCTCTCTCTTGCTCTTTTTCAAGGCACGAGATCGTCTCTCAAGCCACATTTACCATGAACAATTAGAGGTTCTTGTCGTCTTATGTTAGGCTTCTCTGATGCAAAATTTACTTTTGGTTATTCTCTTTCAACTTTCTAACTTAATAGTATAATATTGTATTGGGGTTAGTATAAAATAGTAATGACACCTTCGACCTGCTCACGAGTAAAAAAAAATTGTGCGTGAACTTTTGCAATATTTCACGCTCAATTCCCCGTAATAGTTTTAGTGAGGGGTTTTCATTTCTGGGTTTTCTTGCATATTGAGTTGAATTGACTCTTTTCCGACCCCAATCCCTCCATGAACCTAATTCAGCCCCATGATTGAGTAAAATAGCTTTTACAACATCAGAGTTACAATTAGAAAGGAACGGTATGTAACAAGACAAAGCGAAGAAAACATTTTTTTAAAGTTTTTGAAAGTAAATCACAATGGACAGTAACCCCTTTCCCTGTGCTTCCTCTTTCAATACATCACTGCCTTCAACTATCTAAACTCTTTTTATTAGCG
>NC_134481.1:22144760-22204291 GCF_964194025.1 Convolutriloba macropyga
CTTATTGCCATCTTCGATCAAACAATCGAGATCGCCTTCTTTAGTGTTTCCATTGCCGTAGATCTTCATTTCTGCCAATTATTTAACTTAAGCAAATACTCTCTACAAAATCGGTCACAATTGAGATTTGCATAAGCTTGAGTTTGTCGGAAGATCTTTGAATTATCAAGAAACCCATTTGCACATGTCAGATAGAGAAATGAAACGTTCGCTTTGCAAAGTAAGAAAAAATTGGGCGCGAATGCTTTCGAGTCAGTAATATCTGAACTTAATGGAGTCAAAGTCCTTGTGTTCAATGTTTGCTCAACAACAAAGATTGTCAATGAAGGAATGTCCACGGTTACTGATCTGTTCCCTGACACTGAATACATTTCTTGCTTGCAATTTTTCACCAACAGTTTCCCATACTCCTCCAGGGTGAAATGCTGCTTGGTTGGAGTTGAACTTCCAGCTGATTTTTTGTAGAATTAGATGTTCTCCGGTCCAATCTTTGTTCTATGCCGCAACGTACTCTTGTTCAATCTTGTTCAGCTCCAACAATGTCTGCCCCTTATCGATGATGATTTTAATTGGTTTGCCTGTCTCTGCAATAAATCTCAAGATTGCGTTGAGACAACTGTCTGTGTCTAACTTTGGTACCACATCTATATGCACCTCTATCACTGTTAGACATGTAAATAGAAAACGCAATCTCTTCTATTTCCTTCGCCCAATCCCCACAGACAAGGGGCGGAATCAATCCGCTCGAAAATTCGCAAAGGCTGCTGAATTATCTAAACACTTTTTGGGTAGATCAACCATTATTGCGCTCATTGTCTGTGCTTTGCTTTTTCTGCAGGTAACGCATTTTTGGGGATTGATCGCAAAGCGCTCCGTATGCTTAGAACCCATTTTTTCTGTTGAACAATGCTTTGCATTGAAGTCCAGTTGATTTTAGCCTATTCTGCCTGAAAAGGACATTCCAAGAGGCAGCAAATTTCTACAATTCTCAGCCCTTGTGGTTGAAAAATATCTTATTTGTGCCAGAGGCCGAATAGGCGAAAGTCAACTGGATATCAATGCAAAGCATTGTTCAGCAGAAGAAACGAATCCTAGGCATACGGAACGCCTTGCGACCAATCACGAACAAGCTCATTAACTGCAGAAAAAGCAGCACAGAAAATAACCGCAATTAGGGCAGATCTACTTGAATAGTAATTAGATACTTAAACAGAATTGCTGCCTCTGGGAATTTCTTTTTCATCTTTCAAAGATCCATCTCTTAACTAATCTCTTCTTGCTGTTCTAACTTGAAAAAAATTATCTTTGCTTTTTCTCTTTCTTCAACGCTGACTACAGGTGTTGCTGATTTTGTTTTTGCTCAAGGCTCTCTTTAGGCATGCCACTGTATTCACTAGCCTGTTAAAATTACTAAATCGTTTCCGGTGAATAACAACTTTGTTTTCTTCAGCTGGTATCATGAAGACTGATGAGGGTATATTGTCTTCATATGAGGCAAAGATTAAGTTCACTTGCTCTGGTCGTTCACTTCCTGGATGCTGTAACCAAGCTCGCCCACTGAGCTACTTACTTCTCTTGAGTTCCTCTATGTTGGTTGCTCTAGTTCCAGTCTCTGCTGGGTTGTTGATACCGATCACATGTTTCCGCTGTAAAAAATATTTGTATCTAGTATTTCAGCTATCCGGTTGGCCACAAACACATGTTGTTTACGATGGGAGTTGTGTATCCACCGCAATACTGTAGTTGAGTCTGACCAAAAAACAAAACCTTCAATTGTTGATATTCATTTCGGGTTCCTTGACTATTTGTTCCTTCAACCTCACTGCCATAACCGCCTTTTGCAGTTCCAATCGGGGTATTTGAAAGTTGTCTCATTGGGGCAACTCTGCTTTTTCCAATTACAAAAGCTAAGTGAGCTAAGTAGTTTTTCTATTGCGAACTTAGAGAGACCACTGCACACATCGTGTCTTCAGATGGGTTAGCAATTAAATTAAGTTAGTTTCTATCCTTCGCTGTTTTGTATCTCTTATTGATGCTCGTTGAGCTACAATTGGGATTTACTCCTTCCAATTAAAGCATTCTGTAGTTTTTCAACGGGCTCGATGTCGCCGATGTTGCCCATTTTTAGTCCAGATGCCTTTCAGAAGTCGCCTCAGGTTAACACTGAACGGCGCAAAACATCCGATCGGGTCGCACACTGAAGATACCAGTGACAGGTTCTTCCTCTGAGTAATAATTTTCTCAATTTTTTAATTAATGCCTCTGCATACTTGAAGACTATGATTAGCAACAGTCCATTGTTGTCCAAGCATTGAAGGCCGTCTGTGTTGAGTTCCACTTCAACTTGCTTCGTTTTGCTGAATGACTTCAAGTCTTCCGGGTTTGCTTCGGTAACTGAATCCTTGTGTCCTATCCAGTTCATCAGTTCCAATCCATTCTGTGAAGAAAAAGTTTGTAGATGGTTAAATATTTCAATTGCTTCTTCAGGGCTTTGTTCTGATTTGATGAAATCGTCAATGTGGAAGTTGTTTTGCTTTGTCTTGGCTGCAACTGCATCCTCTTTTTTTCAGTCCCTCTCGCTTGGAGGCATAGTTTGCACAGTTTAAAGAACTCTGAGCCGCAAAATTTTGCCGCTGAGATTCGTATATGTGAACAGGTTCGTTAGTTCTTGGAACCAATAGAAGCCTCAAGCAACATCTATCCAATTGGAGAAATTGCGCCTGAAGAAGCATCGATTCCATGTCAGCTGCAAAGGCTACTGTTCCTTCACAAAATTTGAATATTGTCCCAATCAACCCTTGTAGCATAACAGGTCCTGCTTAGATTTTAGGCATACTTCTTTTTTCTTTGATGTACAATTCTTTCTCAAACGTGCCTGTCACTTCGGATTCCTCCAGTATCTTTACGAATCTTTTTTCTAAATCTGTATCTGTTGATTGTTGATGCAAATTTTTCAGGTTCTGGACCCTTTGGAATCTTTGCTCCAGTGACCAAAAGCTGGGCTGTAGTTATTCGGTAGCTTTGGCTCTGTTTCATTCCGCACCATCACCACTTTGAACTGCTCGCCTGTAAACTTCGTTGTACTCTCTCGCATCTTTTGTGCATGCAGTTCCTTCTTTGACTGACCAATCACGTCGATTGGGAAGCATTGGTTTCTATGTCCCACCAGGTTTGGGCATCCTCAGCTATATTCACACCTTAGCTCTGGAAGAACGGCGAAAAGCTCCCTTCGTGTTCCTATCTTGTAGTCCAAGAGTTTTTCTAGCTCGTAAGCGTCTTGGCCCAGAAAGATGCCGGCTTCCATCTAGTTGAACGGTTTTTTGGATTGAACATTTAAGTGGTTGAAATTTTGCTTCAGCTTATTTTAGTCACAATTTTTGTTTTTCAATGAGATTGACGGGTGTGGAAACCCTTCCATTGAATGTACTTTTGAATGTAGTATCTTTATTTCACCAGGAACCATTTTTGTCCTCAAATCTTTTGTTGTGTATGCCAGCTATGTTGAGAAAAAGAGTTATCTGAAGAAATTTTGTAACTTCGTTACTTTGGTTGATTGTTGCTGCCCTTTAGTCAATTGCGTGTTTGACCTCGTCGATTTGGTTTTCTAAGCGTAGCAATCGATTGTGTTTCGTGATGCATCCATTTCTACCGCACGCATTGACTTCTTAATCTTTGATTTCATGTCCCTTGTCTAGACGTCCGTAACATAAGCGTAGCTTCCTCACTTCTGCGTACAGATCACTCAGACCCAGGTTTTTGAAAAGTGGACATATCCAAGTTTTTTAAGGCCACCAATTTTCTTTGAGATTATGAGGTAGTTGATATACTGCCATATACAGTGTTGAGCTTGATTGCAAATCACCGATCTGCTTATACTCTTTGAGCATATTCAACAAAATTGTAACAAAATTTGAGAAAAAAAAAACAGATTTGTTGGGTCTTGAGGTTTTACCTGACTAGCCTTGCCAATACTCTCCAGCTATGCGTCGGTGATCACATGAGGCCTTCCAAACTTGCTCTCCAGAATGTTCCATGCAGCACAATAGAACTGTCGAAAGTAGCCGAATCCAGAGACTGCTGACATTGCCTTGCCTGTCAGTAGAGTCTTCAGATGGTTCATCTTCGCCGAGTCCGATATTGGTCTTTGATTCATTGTAGCAATTAACATACTAGACCAATCCAGCTATTCAAGAGGGTTTCCATCGAAGTTGTTCGATTTCAGGTTTGATAGAATACTGCTACCTGAATAAACACTGGTTTTTCTTATACCAGCTCTTGAGAAACGTCCCGGTCTTCAATACTTGATGAACTTTCGCGTGAACTGCGATATCATAACAAGTGACTATGCCTGTTCACTTCAGTGGTTGCTTCGAAGCAGGCTGCAGACCGATCGGGTGTCAGAAGGTTGTCAATTCTACTGGTCCCTTCTGATTACACTGAGTTTGGGGTTTGGGATGCCTTATACGATGCCTTGCACGCTCTGAATTTGTATATAAATTGCAAAGTTCATTGAATCTGGCATACCAACTTGAGTATCTCGTACTCTGTTCGTGCTCAAATTGTTGTAATAATAGATTCGGTTTGGTAATTTGAGAACACGTGGCAACGATGACCAACCTGATATAGAAACAGTTCGGGTTTGAGTTCCAGTTTCACTTCATGTTTGATGATTAAGTACGAATAATAGTTACTAAATACAATTGATGACGAAAATGAACAGATCAATAAGGCTTCGATAGAAAGCAGCATTAAATTTTGCTAGTTATGCTATTCTAACTTTACTGCTTGATTTGACCATGAATTGAATTGTATATTATGCAGCGTAGCCTCGGCATTTTTTAAAACTTAACATTGTCTCTTCTAAGAATAACTTGAACAACAGCTTATAATTTAGTGTTTTTTGTTTTTATATTTCTTGTGATGTACAGAACTTCTAAAGATTATTTTCGATTAACTGCTTTTGAGATATAAGTTGTTCGCTGGCAATATTTGAAACATAAAATATAAATACTCAAGACATAAAATGAGTTAAATGATACAACATGGCTTTCAATATCTGTAACCAATTTGTATTCGGTTTACGTTCATTCAAGCTTCTATATTTTTGTGTTATTATTTTTTGTTGCTTTATTTAATCCGATTGATTTTCGGCAGCCTAAAGTGCAGACAAAAACGAGTTCTAGCAAGAGCATAATAGTATAATGTGTTCAAACAAAAAATCAGCACAAAACAAGTAAACTACTGTTAATCTAGAAATTTAGATCACGCTCTAAAAGCATCGACAAATTCAAAATTTTGTTGTCACGACAGAAAACAAAGCTACTGTCTATATGCTTCATGGAGAGGTAACTGAAAGATGAAAGTATTGACAATTGCACCAGGTTATAGTTTGTGAACGGACTGCAACCGTTGAAAAATGGTTTTGACAGATGTGCATTTGAGAAAGAATAACAATTTAGCGGAGAGTTTAGAAAAAAATAAAACTTATGTCTAAGGACTCAAAGCTGAGCCTAATCATGAGCTGTTTTAAATGCTAAAATGGCACAACTAAAAAAACACTAAATGATGGCAGTTATAATTTACAAAAAGTAAAACCAGGATACACACGGGAAGGATTTTCATCTAATTTTAGACCGCAATAGGATTGAAGTTGATTAGGTAGCAGCTTTTCAAAAAGTCGAAGATCAAAGATTCTACCAAAACTCTAGATTACTTGAAAACGACACTCTGTTAAAAAGCTCGTCTATACATTATGGACAAAAAGTAATATGGCCACTTCAAATCAGCTGGCAAAGCCATCAGACAGCAAGAAATAACCCTTGAAACTGAAAAAACCTAAAATTCGTCAAAACTCAAAAATGATCAAAACTGAAAATTTTACAAGTTGGGACTGAAATTTGCTACACCCCTCCCCATATTTTGGAAGGGAAAAGCCGAGGAACCCGCGGTTATGGCACACGGCTAGGATTACTTCTAAGCTACTCATGGACACAACGAACGTTATTGCCTGAGACCGACAAGTGTGAACTAAATTTGATTCTGTAACAACTTTATTCTGTTTTGCTAATTTTGCTAGGTTTTAAGATCTTGCGAGTTCTAAGTTAGTTGAGTTTTCTTTTAAAAAGTTTTCAAAAATACTAGCTACTGGCTGAAGCCTTTCAAATTTCAGCGCGACATTGAACATAGAGATTATCACTGAGGATTTTCTTAACTTCAATCAACAAAATTTAAGTTACAGTACTTTATTACGTCCAAGCGACTAATTGTTTCAACGAGATCATTAAACAATCGAACTCAGAGAAAGCCCAGGCCCGCGTAAACGTCGAGATCCAGGCTGTGATATATTGGTTGCGCTTTGTTTCTTGAACAACCGCAACATTTTGTTCGCCGACCCGGACAACAGCAACACGACCCGGACAAAAGCAACACCACTTGGACGATAACAACAATAACAACGATACGACAGCAACGAATGTTCGATTTGCATTGGTTGACCAAGCCAAACAACAGGACCCGGACAATAACAGCAGAGCTATTGTTTTGGATAATCTTGACAAGAAGTAAACTAACAATGTTTTGAGCATAAAACTTGAGCGTCGCATTCAAGCACTTTCCTCGTCACACAAGGGTGACATCAATCCAACAGAATTAATGACTGTTAACAGCAAGATGTTCATCCTAATAACTGAAGGAAGTTGTACGGAAATAAAACCGGCAGCAGTCAGCCAGAAACACGATGTGTTACTCGAACGTCAACAAAAATATTGGGACTAAAACCCTTACGATGATATCTACTGATATTACAGGATCGAAAAAGAAATCAACAAAAACATCGAGAGAAACCATGAGCAATACAAAATAATAAGAACGGCATTAGATGAAGCAAATTGGCAAATGGGGCAGTTTTCTGCTTGAGGAAGACATATCGGCTCTTCAAATTGAACTCATTCGTGAAATTGAATCAAGACAAGAATGTATCAACTATGCAGTAAGGCACATAGAAACTTTCAAACTTTCAGCGAAGTTTGTTGAAAAATGGGATGAATGTATGAAACATTTCAAAAATCAGCGAAAGCAATTGCAAAGCTTCAGAAATTCATTGATCAGAAGGTGAAGGAGTATGAGTTATTGAACTGTCCATTGTCAACTTCATTACAGCTGGAAACAAGTAGACAAGACTCTGTTCCGAGTGGTTCAGTAGGCTACCAACATGACCACAAAGGAACTCCAGTAGTGTCAAAGGATGCAGCAAGTTACCAGTGCAGAGAACTGAAGCGGGAGAAATCTCTAATATCAGTAGCTGCAATTGCCAGTCATTGAGTAGTAGAAGAGCAACGTCTTCAAATTACTTGTTTTCAGACAAGACTTACAGATTCTTGCAAGCTATTGAGAACAGAGTCTGAGACCAGTAAACAGCCAACAGATGTTGCCCATTTTTAGTCCAGATGCCTTTCAGAAGTCGCCTCAGGTTAACACTGAACGGCGCAAAACATCCGATCGGGTCGCACACTGAAGATACCAGTGACAGGTTCTTCCTCTGAGTAATAATTTTCTCAATTTTTTAATTAATGCCTCTGCATACTTGAAGACTATGATTAGCAACAGTCCATTGTTGTCCAAGCATTGAAGGCCGTCTGTGTTGAGTTCCACTTCAACTTGCTTCGTTTTGCTGAATGACTTCAAGTCTTCCGGGTTTGCTTCGGTAACTGAATCCTTGTGTCCTATCCAGTTCATCAGTTCCAATCCATTCTGTGAAGAAAAAGTTTGTAGATGGTTAAATATTTCAATTGCTTCTTCAGGGCTTTGTTCTGATTTGATGAAATCGTCAATGTAGAAGTTGTTTTGCTTTGTCTTGGCTGCAACTGCATCCTCTTTTTTTCAGTCCCTCTCGCTTGGAGGCATAGTTTGCACAGTTTAAAGAACTCTGAGCCGCAAAATTTTGCTGCTGAGATTCGTATATGTGAACAGGTTCGTTAGTTCTTGGAACCAATAGAAGCCTCAAGCAACATCTATCCAATTGGAGAAATTGCGCCTGAAGAAGCATCGATTCCATGTCAGCTGTAAAGGCTACTGTTCCCTCACAAAATTTGAATATTGTCCCAATCAACCCTTGTAGCATAACAGGTCCTGCTTAGATTTTAGGCATACTTCTTTTTTCTTTGATGTACAATTCTTTCTCAAACGTGCCTGTCACTTCGGATTCCTCCAGTATCTTTACGAATCTTTTTTCTAAATCTGTATCTGTTGATTGTTGATGCAAATTTTTCAGGTTCTGGACCCTTTGGAATCTTTGCTCCAGTGACCAAAAGCTGGGCTGTAGTTATTCGGTAGCTTTGGCTCTTCATTCCGCACCATCACCACTTTGAACTGCTCGCCTGTAAACTTCGTTGTACTCTCTCGCATCTTTTGTGCATGCAGTTCCTTCTTTGACTGACCAATCACGTCGATTGGGAAGCATTGGTTTCTATGTCCCACCAGGTTTGGGCATCCTCAGCTATATTCACACCTTAGCTCCAGAGACTGAATCCAGAGACTGCTGACATTGCCTTGCCTGTCAGTAGAGTCTTCAGATGGTTCATCTTCGCCGAGTCCGATATTGGTCTTTGATTCATTGTAGCAATTAACATACTAGACCAATCCAGCTATTCAAGAGGGTTTCCATCGAAGTTGTTCGATTTCAGGTTTGATAGAATACTGCTACCTGAATAAACACTGGTTTTTCTTATACCAGCTCTTGAGAAACGTCCCGGTCTTCAATACTTGATGAACTTTCGCGTGAACTGCGATATCATAACAAGTGACTATGCCTGTTCACTTCAGTGGTTGCTTCGAAGCAGGCTGCAGACCGATCGGGTGTCAGAAGGTTGTCAATTCTACTGGTCCCTTCTGATTACACTGAGTTTGGGGTTTGGGATGCCTTATACGATGCCTTGCACGCTCTGAATTTGTATATAAATTGCAAAGTTCATTGAATCTGGCATACCAACTTGAGTATCTCGTACTCTGTTCGTGCTCAAATTGTTGTAATAATAGATTCGGTTTGGTAATTTGAGAACACGTGGCAACGATGACCAACCTGATATAGAAACAGTTCGGGTTTGAGTTCCAGTTTCACTTCATGTTTGATGATTAAGTACGAATAATAGTTACTAAATACAATTGATGACGAAAATGAACAGATCAATAAGGCTTCGATAGAAAGCAGCATTAAATTTTGCTAGTTATGCTATTCTAACTTTACTGCTTGATTTGACCATGAATTGAATTGTATATTATGCAGCGTAGCCTCGGCATTTTTTAAAACTTAACATTGTCTCTTCTAAGAATAACTTGAACAACAGCTTATAATTTAGTGTTTTTTGTTTTTATATTTCTTGTGATGTACAGAACTTCTAAAGATTATTTTCGATTAACTGCTTTTGAGATATAAGTTGTTCGCTGGCAATATTTGAAACATAAAATATAAATACTCAAGACATAAAATGAGTTAAATGATACAACATGGCTTTCAATATCTGTAACCAATTTGTATTCGGTTTACGTTCATTCAAGCTTCTATATTTTTGTGTTATTATTTTTTGTTGCTTTATTTAATCCGATTGATTTTCGGCAGCCTAAAGTGCAGACAAAAACGAGTTCTAGCAAGAGCATAATAGTATAATGTGTTCAAACAAAAAATCAGCACAAAACAAGTAAACTACTGTTAATCTAGAAATTTAGATCACGCTCTAAAAGCATCGACAAATTCAAAATTTTGTTGTCACGACAGAAAACAAAGCTACTGTCTATATGCTTCATGGAGAGGTAACTGAAAGATGAAAGTATTGACAATTGCACCAGGTTATAGTTTGTGAACGGACTGCAACCGTTGAAAAATGGTTTTGACAGATGTGCATTTGAGAAAGAATAACAATTTAGCGGAGAGTTTAGAAAAAAATAAAACTTATGTCTAAGGACTCAAAGCTGAGCCTAATCATGAGCTGTTTTAAATGCTAAAATGGCACAACTAAAAAAACACTAAATGATGGCAGTTATAATTTACAAAAAGTAAAAGCAGGATACACACGGGAAGGATTTTCATCTAATTTTAGACCGCAATAGGATTGAAGTTGATTAGGTAGCAGCTTTTCAAAAAGTCGAAGATCAAAGATTCTACCAAAACTCTAGATTACTTGAAAACGACACTCTGTTAAAACGCTCGTCTATACATTATGGACAAAAAGTAATATGGCCACTTCAAATCAGCTGGCAAAGCCATCAGACAGCAAGAAATAACCCTTGAAACTGAAAAAACCTAAAATTCGTCAAAACTCAAAAATGATCAAAACTGAAAATTTTACAAGTTGGGACTGAAATTTGCTACACCCCTCCCCATATTTTGGAAGGGAAAACCCGAGGAACCCGCGGTTATGGCACACGGCTAGGATTACTTCTAAGCTACTCATGGACACAACGAACGTTATTGCCTGAGACCGACAAGTGTGAACTAAATTTGATTCTGTAACAACTTTATTCTGTTTTGCTAATTTTGCTAGGTTTTAAGATCTTGCGAGTTCTAAGTTAGTTGAGTTTTCTTTTAAAAAGTTTTCAAAAATACTAGCTACTGGCTGAAGCCTTTCAAATTTCAGCGCGACATTGAACATAGAGATTATCACTGAGGATTTTCTTAACTTCAATCAACAAAATTTAAGTTACAGTACTTTATTACGTCCGAGCGACTAATTGTTTCAACGAGATCATTAAACAATCGAACTCAGAGAAAGCCCAGGCCCGCGTAAACGTCGAGATCCAGGCTGTGATATATTGGTTGCGCTTTGTTTCTTGAACAACCGCAACATTTTGTTCGCCGACCCGGACAACAGCAACACGACCCGGACAAAAGCAACACCACTTGGACGATAACAACAATAACAACGATACGACAGCAACGAATGTTCGATTTGCATTGGTTGACCAAGCCAAACAACAGGACCCGGACAATAACAGCAGAGCTATTGTTTTGGATAATCTTGACAAGAAGTAAACTAACAATGTTTTGAGCATAAAACTTGAGCGTCGCATTCAAGCACTTTCCTCGTCACACAAGGGTGACATCAATCCAACAGAATTAATGACTGTTAACAGCAAGATGTTCATCCTAATAACTGAAGGAAGTTGTACGGAAATAAAACCGGCAGCAGTCAGCCAGAAACACGATGTGTTACTCGAACGTCAACAAAAATATTGGGACTAAAACCCTTACGATGATATCTACTGATATTACAGGATCGAAAAAGAAATCAACAAAATTATCGAGAGAAACCATGAGCAATACAAAATAATAAGAACGGCATTAGATGAAGCAAATTGGCAAATGGGGCAGTTTTCTGCTTGAGGAAGACATATCGGCTCTTCAAATTGAACTCATTCGTGAAATTGAATCAAGACAAGAATGTATCAACTATGCAGTAAGGCACATAGAAACTTTCAAACTTTCAGCGAAGTTTGTTGAAAAATGGGATGAATGTATGAAACATTTCAAAAATCAGCGAAAGCAATTGCAAAGCTTCAGAAATTCATTGATCAGAAGGTGAAGGAGTATGAGTTATTGAACTGTCCATTGTCAACTTCATTACAGCTGGAAACAAGTAGACAAGACTCTGTTCCGAGTGGTTCAGTAGGCTACCAACATGACCACAAAGGAACTCCAGTAGTGTCAAAGGATGCAGCAACTTACCAGTGCAGAGAACTGAAGCGGGAGAAATCTCTAATATCAGTAGCTGCAATTGCCAGTCATTGAGTAGTAGAAGAGCAACGTCTTCAAATTACTTGTTTTCAGACAAGACTTACAGATTCTTGCAAGCTATTGAGAACAGAGTCTGAGACCAGTAAACAGCCAACAGTAGCTGAGCAAATTTCAACTTGCAAACTGATTCAAACTATCCCCAGATCACAATCAGAGGAAATTTCAGTTCAACAAAAAGAGAAATCGAGAGATTTAGAAGTTATGCCCTTAACAGAAGAGCTGCAGAAGCTACAGCAGCAATCATTTTTGTTTGACAAGCAGAAACAGGAGTGTGAGACTTAGCCGGTACAAGTAGTTGTTACCAACCAGAACAGGAAGCGGTTCGAAATGAAACAGAAGCTTCTACACAATCTTAATGAAGCAATTGGGGAACTCGACGAACACATGAAATGCATTTAAGAAGCCATTAATTCTGCACAGAACAAAGGCTCAACCAGCAGAGAATCGCAAAAGAGATAACCGAAGAGCAGATATACCACTCACTCATCTCGGAAATGGCCGAAAAACCCGATCTGGTTCATAAGACTCATTGGGTTAACAGACCACGTCAACCGAAATATGTTCATCAACAGAAGAGAGTCTCAGAGTGGAAGCGGTATGACGTACCCTTAAGCCAAACAGAACAGTTAAGAAGCATTGTGCAGGAAAATGAAACATATTGTTCAAGCAAACCTCATCGCAAGATTGATAAGAAAGTCAAAGCAACAAAAATTTGTCAACAACTATGCGGTGGAAATCGCTGAAGAGTAGCAGAAGAGGGTTCCAGAGACACAAACAAGAGTCAACTTGATGAGGGTAGTAAGCACGACATCTTCGAAAGACATGCGTCAAATCGATATCGTATCTTGCAGTCAGTGGAGAAACTGATTCTTCAGAAGAGAAAACTTATCCCAGCAATTTGCAATGCGGATGACGCCATGTCAATTGCTGGCGGTGACGATATGATAATTCATGAGGAAGCTGGCACAGAAATTGGGCCGGTCAAGTTATTACTCGAGAGACAACAAGTAATTGTAGCGAACAGAGCAGCAGAAATAATGGAAAACTCATGGATGGATCAATGCAGACATGTCAAAGAAGTCAAAAACCCTGCCCTCATCGGAACCCGAGGAATGACCGTCGAAGGCCTAAAGGAGTCCGTGTGGCTAAAAGGGCCGCCACGGCTACAACGGAGCAAAGATAGTTGGCCAAAGCCATGATTCCAAGAGAACGATTTCCCAACCCGAGCGAGTTACCAGTACAGTAGCCACCGGAACTAGACTAGACCAACTATTTGACTGGACACTATACAGTACCTTCAACCGAATTAGAAATTTCATCGCCTACTGCATGAAGTTCACGACGAATAAGATGGGGGCCTCTTAAAGCAGAGAAATTTAATCAAGCAGAGCAAATAATATTTCGAACTGTTTAAAACGAAAGCTTCCCGGATGTTTCAAAGTCGATAGCAAACAGCAAAGGAATCTTCATAACATTGAACATCGCCAAACTGTCACCCTTCATAGAGGAAAATGGAACATTTAGAATGAAACCTTGATTGAACCATTCAAACCTTGATTACAATGCAAACACCCAATATAATTAAAAGCAAAACTTCCAGTTGTACAACTTCTGTTGGAGAAAGCACATTGAGACAGTTTACATGAGGACACAGAGTACGTGATAACATGCTCCAACAAGAGTGCTGGACCATCGGATTAGGAAATGCATTAGGGAAAATCTTGTTGAGATGTATCAAATGCAGACACAGGAACCCCAACTCAATTCACCCACCGATGGCAGACCTAACCCGAGAACGACGTGATAAACATGTGTTCCCATTCACTCAAACCGGAGTTGATTACTTCGGACTCTTAGAAGTTAAAATGCTGCGACGTTCCTTGAAAAGATGGTGCTGCCTCTTCACTTGTATAACAACGAGAGCAGTTCACATTGAAGTGTCGCAATCATTGGACACCGAGTCATGTCTAGCTGCGGTGAAAAGATTCATTGCAAGACGTGGCTACCTGAACACCATCATCAGTGACAACAAAACGAGCAGCCAACGAGCTGAAGGATTCATGGACAAGTGGGATAAAGCTAAGATTGAGAGTGACATAGCTCAGAAAAAGGTTGTTTGTAATTGCAACCCATCTGGAGCCCCACATTTTGGTG
This sequence comes from Convolutriloba macropyga, assembly GCF_964194025.1. Lineage (NCBI taxonomy): Eukaryota > Metazoa > Xenacoelomorpha > Acoela > Convolutidae > Convolutriloba > Convolutriloba macropyga. The sequence continues at coordinate 22,158,700 of NC_134481.1, forward strand.
GAATCTGGGATAGACTGGTTCAAAGTTGCAAGAAGGTCATGATTGCAACCTTGGACAACCAAAACCTCACTGACAAAGTACAGAGCTCAAAATTGTGTCTTGTAGAGCAAACACTCAACGCAAGACCCCTGACAGCAGTAAGTGACTTCCCTGAAGTTTTGACGGCACCCACATCAAATCATGTCTTGACAGAACGAGAGAACGCAAGTGCACCATTCATGCCATCCAGTGAACGCTACCATGACCTGAGAAAGTCACTCAAAACGACTCAAGCATAAGCCGACATAATATCGAAAAGATGGACTCGTGAATACCTTTCACAATGGAACCAGACGTCGAAGTGGTCAAAAGAACACAAAAACCGTCAAAACTCGAAAATGGTCAAAACTGAAAATTTTACAAGTTGGGACCGAAATTTTGTACATCCCCCCCCCGTTTTTTAGAATGGAAAAGCTGAGGAACCCAAGGTTATGGCATATGGTTAGAGATACCTCTAAGCTACTCATGGACCCAACGAACGTTATTGCATCAGACCGACAACTGTGGCTCTTAGCATTTATATGCTGCAAAATAGGAGTTTTTCGATGTTTCGCTATTTGTTGCTTTATTTTAACCCAACTGTTTTTTGTTTATTAAAACCGAATTGTATTTAGAACCGTTAGGAACTGTTATACAGAGCATTTGGCTCTCAGATTGGACTAAATTTGATTGTTTAACTATTTTAGTTTTGTTTGCTAAGTTTTGCTTGATATTAAGATCTTGAGAGTTCTAATTTAAGTGAGCTTTTTTTTGTAAGAAGTTAGCAACAATACTAGCTGCTGGCTGGAGCCTTTTAAACTACAGCACGAGATTGAACATAGAGATTATCACTGAGGATTTTGTTAACTTCAATCAACAAAATTTAAGTTACAGTCCTTTATTACGTCCGAGTGACTAAATGTTTCAACGAGATCATTAAACAATCGGATTCAGTAAAGAACCAGGCTGGCGTAAAACTTGAGAAACAGACTGTAATATATCGGTTCCGCTGAGATTCATGAGCAGCCGCAGCAATACGTTAAAAGAACAATTGGAGTTTCTCAGGATGAAATTCTATTTTGGAGATTGTAGAAAAGATTTGAAATATTTCCAAAATTTTTTTTTACTAATATAGCAAACTTCTAGGTTCCAATGAAAAAAAATTAGACAACATTTTGAACAAAGCTGGGCTGTCATCAAGGTGTTTTACCAAAAGTACATACACAGGAAAACTGCAGAAAATGGAAATAAAACTCAACCACTTAAGCAATCTGCTAAGTGAAAAATGAAACAAAAATATCAAAAAAAAGCTCTCAGCTCGATGCTCACGTGTGCAAGAAAACTAGCAAAGGAGTCATGAAATCTGAGAAAGCAGCAAGATTAATTTTATAGTTCACAGTTATTGAAAACTCTTTAGCCGATCAACATGTCCTTCATTTTTACGAAAACGGTACAGGCAGTCAGGAAATTTCATAATCTATTGAAACTTACGGAACAGTTTTTTTTGTGTAAGCCGCAAAAACGGTATCAAATCTCGTGTTTGCCTGTGTTAATTTTGGTGTCAAATCTCAATTATCTCTGTAAGCTAGTTCAAGAAGTCTACTTACATTTTGAAATGACTCAGTTCACTATTGTGATTCAGAAGTTTATACGTTGTGGACCATATTAAGGGAGAAAAATCAATTTGAAAAAGAACTAGAATGTGAGCGACCAAATTTCACATAAAGCACAAATAACTATCTCCAGTGAACAGACAAACCAGTCCCAGACAAAACAGTCCCGGACGAAACAGTCCCGAATAGCAAAATATTCCCAGACAAAACAGTCCCAGTCAAATCAGTCCCGGACAAAACAGTCCGGAATAGCAAAACAGTCCCAGACAAAACAGTCCCAGACAAAACAGTCCCAAAAAAGCAGACAAAATAGTCCGAACTAAACATAGAGTTAAACATATGCACACCAATTAACACAGAAACAACTTATGTTATTCATATAATTGCAATTCATTGAACAAATATTAAGCTGATTACAGCATAGTTTTAGCCAAATAATGTAATTTGAAACAACTTTCTGGTGTAATCCTCGTTCATATCAATTAAAAACAAAGCATTCAGAAAATTAACTCATAGATTATGGTTGTTAATTGTTTCTAGATTACTTTTTACAATTATTTCGATATTTATTTGGGTCTATTTTGTCTGGGACTGTTTAGTCTGTTTTGTTGGACTAATTGTCTGGGATTGTTTTGTCTGGGAGTATTTTGCAATTTGGGACTATTTTGTCTGGGACTGTTTTGTCTGGGACTGTTTTGTCCGGACACGCTATCTCCCGTTAGTCAACCACGCGTCAGTCAAGAAACTGATTGAATGAATGACCCAAGGAAAAATGGATATAAAGACAGTGTGAGGTCACACGTTTTAGCAAAAAAATTTCATGAGTCCAAAAAAATTCGTAGTAAAAGTACCGAATTAAAATTTCGAAAAAATTTTTGAAGAAAATTGAAGGAAGTAGATCTTGATTAAATAAGAACGGACTTTGAAGTCCACATTGAATCAAATTTGACCAAAAAATTTTAAAAATGTAGGCAATATTTTAACTTATATATGTTTAAATTTTAGTTTTTTATTTGGCCAATGTTTAGCAACTAATTTTTTTCTGGTAATTTTTTGAACTTTTTCGAACAGTTCATTTTTGAGCATAAATACAGATATCCATTGTAACAATACTACGTTCTCTAGTATTATCATTCTGTGCGCATTGTCATCTAAAAGTTTTATGATCGATATCACAGAAAAGTTTTTCTCGTTGTGTTCACCATATGGTTGAATAATTGGAAAATGTGTTCACTTGAACTCTGCGTTCCAAAAGTACTTGCCAATTTTCGCTTCAGAAATGGAGCTGAATACACCCCAAAAAATTAAGGTAAATTTACGCTAACAACGTTAAGGTAAACTGTTGTTTAGGTAAAGTTAAGTTAACGTTACCTTAACTTGAGTTAAGGTGAAAATTTAACTTAACTTTGTTAAGGTAAGATTACCTTAAATTATCTTAACTTTTTTTTGCAAGAAATCAAGATTTACCTTAATTTTTACCTTTACAGTTAGCGTGTCTATTTAAGGTAAAAGTCAAGGTATTTTTAATATTTAAGGTGGGGTCTCTTAACTTTTAAGGTAATTTGAAGGTAAATTTTAGGCGAATTAAGGTAAGGCAAATTTAACTTAACGTTTCAGGTTGGTTAAGGTGTTTTTTTTCAGGTAAATTTACCTTAACTTTATTTAGTGTGTATGGCTAATAAATTTCGTAATTTTCTATTTTTGGGCAAAATGGTCTAATTCTGATCAAACTCAGACTTCACAGAAATAGGAAAAGTACAATAAAGATTGTTGTACAGGTTCAGGCACCTACTAATCAAACTGGCTTCATTGGCTTTTGAGCTTACTATTTTGGACAATATATCAGTCTTGTACTTTCATATAAAAAAGAATTACTTTTCTTAAGATGAAGTTCCTTTCCGTGAAAAAATGGAATTTGCCGTTGGGTGCTTTTTTGTGAAATTTTTGTCAGAACATATGTTATGCAAAAATTATTTCAGCTGATTAGTTAAAGCGAATTGGTTGCCTGAAAGTTTTAATTCCAATTTTAATCTTTTTCGCAATCTCAATCGTTCTTCGCCGATATGAGAATGTTTTGTTCTTTGCACAGAGTACAACGATTAGCCTTATTCTTTTTATGGTGTATAATTTGGTTTTTCACATGTGAATAAAATGTTATCATAAATTAGTGTCTTGAAGTGTCTTAATATCCCAGACTTAATTTGTCTCGACAGAAATTAATATCACAGCCCTTTGTAACTGTGTAACTGTTGCAGAGCTTATGAGATTATGCTTACAGGGAATTATGGGAATTTAATCCCCTTTTCGCGTCTGGTAAAATCTTGTTCACATACTTGATACCAGATGCATTTAATGATTGACGAGGATCGAATTGGGCTTAATTATTACCATAAATCACATTTTTTACAACTAAGATTACTGCTACAAAATTAAATTTTTAATCACATGCTAATTAGGGCTGAGCAACAAATTATTGTCGGGGTGAATTCATTTTTGGTCATTAATCATGTCTACACAACCGCGTAGGAAACTGACGTCAGCAAAAATTTTATGTTCACAAATTCCACGATTTCCTGAATTAGAAATTTGCATACTGATGCAAAGAAAATTTATTGAACACTTTTTACCTGCCTCGATAAGTAATTGTCTGTCCTGGAAAATTACTTTATCGCACTTTTCGAGCAAAACCCGGAACAAAATGTGTTTATTTTGAATCAAATTAATTCACTTAGTGAAACGAAAACAAATGATAATAGCAGATATGTACTATTTTCTCACTTTATCTCTAAGTTGTTCAAATTAGTAAATTTTATGAACATTTAGTCAACCAATTTTATTGTATAAAACTACTTGCAGGGTAATCTTAAATCAAATTATATGATCTGAGTGCAAATAAACGGAGATATGTTCTTTTGATCTGAGGTGCAATAAATCCTTCTGTTAAATATATTTATTTATATCTCTTGGGCAAAATGTTTTCACTTATCCAATTTTGTGGGTAAATTGGAGTTTTATTAAAATCGAGGCGCGATTAAGTCAAGCTTACAGTCTTTTATTATGGGTTTTCAATTTGGCCTAATTGGATTCAAATGCGGTAAAATCTTGTTAAGGGTAATAAAATCGAGTGTTTATTGAAAAGATTCACTGCTAGCAAAAGCGGCTAAGCCATTTCGCTCTTGAGCAGTGAAAATTGTCCTTTTCACTTGTTTGAACAACTAACTGTTCAAAATCACCAATGTGTGAACAACGCCTTTGAAAAAATTTATTCACACCACCTAAACTCCACATAAAGCTCTCTTATCCGACCGGACATTAAGCATAAATTGACATTTAAGACATTTTACAATACAGGTAAAATTAAGAAATAAAATACGCACAAGTTTAGTTTAAAAGCAACTGAAAATCAAAATAGGTGTCTAAAGCCATCTAAAATTTGGAAGTTTTGCCGGATATCACTTCGAACCTGAAAATCGGTTTCAGAAGATTTCGGTTGAATGAATGATGGTGTTTGAGGCAACACATAAAAGAAAAGTGGAGCGATTAACGGGTAGGTGTTTCAATTAACTCTTGACAAAAGATTTAATCAAGACAGCAGCCTTGAAGCTTACTTAAGCGTGTCTGTAGTTAATGGGAAAGAATGAAAGAGGCCCTAGACAATTACAAAACTATTTGATAGGACACAAGTTTGAACACGAATGGGGTTAAGTGTGATAATAAAATACTCCCGTCTCCTTTTTGTTGTATTAATTTTATTACTCAAAAGGCAACATGAAATTGTATCGCCCAGATTTGCCCTCATAAAATAACTGAACTGAAACATTCGGGCCGCCAGTATTTAGGGTCGATCATATCACGTCTGAGCGAATTTACGGCCTCAAGCAATCGCTGATAACTTTCCTAAATGTTTGTGTTGTCAAAACTAGCCTTCCCTTCCATGGGTGGCGGTCTTTTTGATCAACAGGACTTTTGATACGGGTGCTAATTTTAATTTGAGAATGTTTGATCGGCTCAATGAGAGTCAAAAAGCCATTTTGTCTGAATAGAAAATGTTAATAATGATTTCCTATGCAAGTTTCCTATACTAAAGGAGTGAAAACGGTAGTCTGAGAACAAAAGGGCCGCAAAATCAGTTATATAATCCTGAATGACTGGAGACGCGACGTCAATCAAAAGTATGGCAAGCAAAGTTGTGGTAAACCTTCAAAGAACTAGAACCTTTTTTCAGTTTTTGCGTTCAATGTCATTGAGTCCGCAAATGACTGCACAACTAAAATAGTTGAGTTCATTATCAGAGATTTTAAAGTGTTAGCAGGGATAAGGACACGATAGTACAACTCCGTACGAGTTAAGGCGCGTTAGAGATGGAAGCTGTTTTAGTTGAAAAGAAATATGCGAGATTAAAAATTGCAAAATAGATTAGAATGAATTAATTTAGGGAGTCCAAAGAGCGAAAAAATGTTGTATTCAATTAAACACATTATTTTACAGGTTACCTTTGTAAAAAGATTAACGTACACAAAATTCGACATATAGGGAGTATGAGGTGATACCATCCCACAATTACATGCAATAAATTTAGGTAACATTAAATAAGCCACAAAACTCCAATGAACAGTCAATATTAGATGATAAACAGCAATTATTGTCAAATATACAGCTCAAGTTTCTCCTACTTGATTCATCATCATATTCTAAATCTTCAATTTTGTTATAATTTGGAAGAAAGACATTTTTGGTGAGATTATCATCACACTTTGAATCTGAACGCTCTATCGTTTTTTTTAAAAAAAATTACCTGTCTAATATCTTCTCCATGTTCTAATATCTCATCTCAGATTGTAGCTAGCTAGGAAAACAGATTTTCAAAAGAGTTTGGATCACTTTTTCCACTACCACTTGTGATAGTTCTTTAGTCAGAGAGAATGATCTGCCGTCACATCTATTAGTGTGTATATCAGCTCGGTTGAAATATCCTCAACTTAACCACTGACAAATAGGTTCCTTGTATTGAGAATTTTTCACATGTTATCAATAGATCACTTGCGAGCTTAATCCAACTCGGTTGTCCTGTCCGATAAATGTTTGTTCACAACTTTGGTACCAGGATTTCTTGGAAAAAATCATTGCAACTATTTTGCTTCATGTTTAGTTGGTTAAGTCTTTAATACTCGGCTTTGTAAACCTGTGAATGATAATCGGTAGCTTCGTAAATGGCCATTGACTGCTCCCCCTTGCCTCACAGTTCAAAACTCTATCCTTTTTGACAATTGACTGTTGTTGTGGTAGTCATTCCAGTATCAATTTGATTCGCCGACTAGAGTTCCAAAGCTGTTTGACGGGATAAAGACGCTAAAAGTTCTGGCATGCTAAAGATAACTGAGCAAGTGCCTGCCGCAAATTGAATGCTCGACACTACGATCACTGGTGAAGCGTGATAGAACAGCCATCGGAACTGTTATACAGAGCAGTTGGCTCTCAGATTGGACTAAATTTGATTCTTTAACTACTTTACTTTTTTGCTAAGTTTTGCTAGATATTAAGATATTGCGAGTTCTAAGTTAAATTAGCTTTCTTATAAGAGTTTAGCAACATTGCTAGCTGCTGGCTGGAGCCTTTTAAACTTCAGCACAAGATTGAACATAGATTCTCACTGAGGATTTTCTTAACTTCAATCAACAAATTAAAGTTACAGTCCTTTAACACGTCCGAGCGACTAAATGTTCCAACGAGATCATTAAACAATCGGATTCAGTGAACAAACGGGCCGGCGTTAACCTTGAGAACCAGGCTGTGATATATTGGTTGCAGAGATATCTCCGCTGAGATTCCTGAGCAGCCGCAACAAAACGTTAAAAGATCAATTGGAGTGTCTCAGGATGAATTTCAATTTTGGAGATTGTAAAAAAGATTTCAAATGTTTCCAAAAAACTTTCACTAATATAGTAAATTTTTAGGCTATACTAGAATTTTTTTCTGCTTCGCTTTGCAAACTAATTTGTACCGTAGCTTTTTGTATCTGTAGCCCTGATAAAAAGTCTGTTGTATAATTTTGGATCGATCAAAGACCAACATCGCGGCCTCAACTACTGTTCTTTTAAAGCGTTAAAAAGCCTTTTTTTATTGGGCTGTGAGATCGCAAACTATTCCATAGCTGATCACGAGGAAGTTGAAAATTTTTTCTTCTTGCTCGGTCAGTTTACAGAATTTTTTGTTTACTATAGTGGGTGGACATACCTCTCAATAAAAAATATCAATGCTTGAGTTTCTAGTTCGTGAAGTTTCATACCGAGCTTCTATAGAACTCAGTTTTCAAGCTGAACATTTTGTTTTTACAACTAAACTTAATTGACTTACTGATCGAATAACGCTCAGATAGTTGTCTTCTATTTTTGAGTTTCGTTTGTTCTCGTTACTCTTGAAACAAGTTTTCCAAAATTTTTCAGCGCATAAAGATCAGACAGTTCACAAATCTCGGGACTTTGTTCTGTTGCTTGAGCAACTTGTCTATATTTCAAATGTACGAGTTTTTGCGCCATATAAGTATGCTTGATTAGAGTCTGCAGTCAAATCTGTGTGAAGGATCTCACTTTCGCTTTCCATTCATTTTCACTGCTATCTGTGGTTTCTCTCATTTGATATTATTTAAGTAATTTTCAACAAATCGTCATTTGATCAATATTGCCAATCTTTATGACTTAATTGTGTATGAAATTTTTTCGGCGCTTAATTTTGATGGTAAGCTCTTATGATGATTCTTCTGTTGTTGATGTTGCTGTATAAGTTTATTGGCTACTTGGTATTGCTATACAAATTGGACTTACAGCCGCCTTCTTTTTTGAACAACATCTCACTAAATGGCTTGGCTCGTTGAATACAAAATGCCATCTAGAACTGTTGGAACTACTTCGCTTAACTTTGTTCCTAGGATATGACTTGAAAAAGGGATTATTGAAAATTAATGGCAGTTTCTGCCACTCTTGAAGCACTTATTTGGTGCCTTGTTTTCGCGAAGTTGTAATTCAGTGAAGGATCTCGTCAGACTTGTATCAGTTTTGACCCCATCACACACTAAAAAAAGTTCAGGTAAAGTTACCTTAACGCCGTTAAGGTAAACCTCTGTTAAGGTAAAATTAATGTAAAATTTACCTTAACTTTACCTTAACTTGAGTTAAGGTAAAAATTACCTGAACTGTGTTAAGGTAAAATTACCATAACTTACCTTAACTTTTTAAATAACTTTCTGCAGTACATAATTGATTATTTTTAGTAAAATTATCGAACGAAATGTTGAAGTTTATTACAAGAGCTTTACAATGATTCTTATATGAAGCAATTTGAGCTAATATTTGTCGACCTACACTACATCAAACACCAAAAAGACTTTCAGTGAGTTCTCAAAAAAATTCAAAAAGGTAGTAAGGCACCAATTTTGCAAAAATTGGTATTTTTATTTTTCACGCGCCTCTGTTTATGTATTGGCTGCTCACAAATCGATTCCGAGTGGTACCGAAAAAACTGGTTTCAGAAAAACGGTTTAAAGAAAGTTTAAAAGGGGTTTTAAAGTGTATCAACTTGAATCCAATCACTCTTTTTTATATATTAAATCAAAAACTATTATTTATGTATAAAACAAATCTCTGTAAAACTGGATTACACTAAAATAGAAGCGGTATCGGCATATGATCCTCATGTAGCTTCCATTATTTATAGTCTGTCAGATTCATATTGATATTTATTTTAGTTCGAACTGATTCCATTTTCCAACATAGGCACTACTTCAAAACCCCATCCATCGAACTGGAAAATGTTTGTTGTAATCAGGTAAATGTTTCCGAATTGGGGTTCTCTGCTATTTTAAGGGGACAAAAACACATTTATGGAACAGTTTCCAGCCGTTTGTTGAGTTTCGCAAAATTACGGCTAAGTTTAATATAAAATTTTTCCGAATTGCTAGCATGAATCTGTTGCTGTTTAATGTCCTTGCCATGTAGCGCAAAATCTTGATTTTCGTGACAATCAGTTTCTTGCCAAGAGTTTGTTCCAGCTTTCATCTTCACCTTTGGTTGTCCTGTTTAATCATCGTAAGCATCATGGCCAGGTTGCGAATAAAGTTGCTCTTGTATAATTGTTTTCTGCAAAGGCGGAGAAAAAGATAATTTCTTTTGGGTAGCCTTCTGCTAGACCCTTGGACGTCATCAACTTTATACTGTTGTCGAATGGTCCATTTTTGATTCTATTTTCAAAACATGAACAATATTTTTGACAGAATTTTCAAAATAAAATGGAAATCTTTTATTTTAGATAGCAAATCTTTTGTCAATCTAACAAGGGTATAATAGCAACAACCACAACAATCTCCGCTAAAAATCTGTATGCGTGTCAATGGTCGAAAGCCTGGGCCCAAAACTTAGCAGGATTATGAACATGGCAGCGGTATTACAACTAAAATAAGGAAAAATGTGAGAGGTTGACATTGTCATATTTAGTTTATTCATTTTAGCAGAGTCCTTGGTAGTTTTGGGCGTATGAGATGATGCCGATCTTGTGTTTTCATTTTGAACATTTCATATAAATCCATTGATCATGCATTGTTAGAGAATAAAATAAATCTTCTGAATTGTTAGCTGCGTTGGTCACTATATCTTAAAATGATTTTTCTATGAGTTAAACAACACAATATAACATTTTAACCTCTATTATTTTTTTCTAAGTTGATTGAATTTGTTCCTGTCTACATCCTCGAAAAAATTTTGTAAAGTTTTTCAGTTAAATTTCCTCTTTTTTAATATAAATCAACACCATGTTTATTAACCCTAAGTAATAACTTTTTGAAAAATTAAATGTCAAAAATAATTCGCTTGTGGTCTATTTGAAACATTTTGCTTTTTTTGTTTCAATTTTTCCAAGTGTATCTTCTATTGCTGGTGAAAACAATTTTCCATCGTGATGATGAACACTTAGGTTTACCGTGGTCATAACACTCATCAAAATCGAATCAAACTCAAAATCAACATTTGGTGCCAGCTATCAGACTTCCTTTGAGAGAATAGAGAAAGGTATGCAATAACTTATAGTAAACGTGACAATCTAATGAGGACTGATCATAGGCTTTCGAAATAATCTTTGCGTGCAGTTCAATCAAACTTCTTTAAAAGATTATCTACTGATAAATTTTTCTTCTTTACATCTACCTTCTATAATCCTTTCTCCTGCAGTTCTCCGGCATTCCAATTACGGATCTTTTTGTCTCCTCGATGTATCCACTCAACAGAAGAGTCTGCTGGCGTACACTCAATGGCTCTTTGTAGAAATGAAATGTCTTACTTAATCTATTTTACGAAATTTATGAAAAATTTAGAAATTATTCAAGTACTAACCTTAGGTTATTTCTCAGAAGGTTCGAATTAAATTAGAAAAAAGTATAATGACCAAATAATTTAGGACTCTATAAACGGTTTATTCAACAAATGTTAATCTTGATAAGTCATGGCAGTTCTAACTTTGCCTAAACTGAATGGATCTAGAACCTTTAAGGGAATTTATAACTCTCAGCTCAATTCAGAGGTAATTGACTAAATTCGGGATAAAATTGTTTTGACCATGTGATTTTTTGGGATTTCTTGCATAAGATTAGTTTACCACAAGAAATCAGACTTGATTATCTTTTTTATTTGCTTTTGCGGTGTATTTGTACTGGTTGAACTTTGTACATTTTCAAAGCTTTTTCCATTTTAATTGTGAATGAAGTGTCTCCTTTCTGTTGGTAAAACAGAAAGTAACTATCTAGATTTTGGCGTGTTTTTGATATAATGTTTTTAGTAGGCATAAGTACTAGGAGTTAACTAGTGTAAGTTAACTTTTTCTAAGTGTAGGATTTGCCCGTTTTCTTCATAAATTATTTAGAGCAGAAAGACTTTACGAGAGTTAAAGTCGCCCTGAGGGCTAGCTTTGAGAAAAAAAGTACATACGATTTATTTTCAAAGTGTTTAGAATTTAGAGGCTAAGGCCCCAAATCGCCAAAGATGAATTTTAAAATCTACACACTTCCGTGGTTTTTTGAAGTTTTTATTACGTTAGAGACACTTAGGAGTTTTATGGAGCAAACGAACTTTACCTTTGTGTCCCATGCAGTTCTCCGTTCTGCGGCATTCCAATTAAGCATCTTTTTTCCTCGTTGTATGAATCATTAGAAGAACCTGTTGGCGTAGACCCAATGGCTCTTTGTAGAAATGGAAATTCTAACTTCAGCTAGCTTACGAAATTTAGGAAAACTTAGGAAATTAAAGCAAAGTACTATTCTTGGGTTGATTCTCAGAAGTTTCGAATTAAATTAGAAGGAAACTACAGGAAAAAATAAGTTAGGACTCTGTAAGTGGTTTAGTCAACATGTATTGATCTTGACAAGTAACGGCAGTTCTGACAACGTCTAGACTGAACGAATTTAGAACCTTTAATGAAACTTAGATTTCTCACTAAATTTAAAGATTACTTACTGAATTGGGGATAAACTTGTTTTGATCATGTAGTTTTTTGGGACTTCTTGCATAAGATTAGTTTATAAAAGAAATAGGACTTAATTATATCTCTTTCATTTGCTCTTAGGGAAAATTTGTACCGCTTGAATTTTGTATATTTTTAGAGCTTCTTTTCAATTTAATTGTGAGGGAAGTCTCTCCTTTCTGTTGGTTAGACAGAAAATAACTACCTAGATTTTGACATGTTTTTGATATAATGTTCTGAGTAGGCATAAGTACTGGACCTTAACTAGTGTAAGTTAACTTTTTATAAGTGTAGGATTATGCCGGTTTTCTGCATAAATTAGTTAGAGCAGAAAGACTTTAGGAGAATTAAAGTCGCCTAGAGGGCTTGCTTAGAGAAAAACAGTACATAGGTTTTATTTTTAAAACTTGATGGAATTTAGAAGGTAAGGACCCGAACCACCTCAGCTGAATTTTAATTTCATCAATCTTCAGATCTTTACAGACATTTTTCAAATAGACATTTTTACTTCTGGTAAATCTTTCCTAGTAAACTTGTTCTACTATCTCACAAAAGCATACACTCAAATTGGACGTCTTGCTCAGCAGAAGAATTTCATAGTTCTGTTCTTCCTAGTTCAGTTTCTTTTTAAACTGACATATTCTTCGCAAAAAAATTCACCTATTGTTTCGAATTGAAGTAATTTGATTGTTAAACACTACGATAATTGATGATATGTAAGATCTTTAAATGCCTTATCTGAAAAATTTTTTGAGATTTGAAAAAAAAGTGTTTCCAAATATCACATTAAAAAAATTTTACCTTCTCCTGTTGCCGATTTTCTACACTTGGTTTGTTTTTCTGAAATTTAGGGGTAAGCTGTTCTTTCTACCAACTAGTGGATTGATTGCGATTTTGCCTCCCACCCACCAACCCACCCACCCACCAACCCACCGACCCACACACACATACACACACACAACCACACACACACACACACACACACACACACACACACACACACACACACACACTACACACACATACACACATAGCCTGATAGCGCATAAAATTTTAGTGCGTACATAGAAAAAACTGAAGATGGTCTCGTAAGTGATGAAGAACAAGTGATGAAGAACATTTTTTTGGCTTATCTCTGAGCTGCTTATAGTTTTGGATGTTGTTTAGTGCGCGAAAATCTGACACTGTGCATTCTTTGCGTTTTAACAATTAACAACTGTTTTTTGTCTTTAATAGATCAAAAACTTTCGAGGCTATATACTATGTTTCCTGAATTCCTCATTTTACGACAATGAAGAAAAATGCAGCTGAGCACAGGCCTCTGTCGCCTGATGATGTTCCCCTGCGATTAAGCGGAAGCCACAATTATTAATTATTAACTATAGTGTTGTTTTAGTGTTTTGCGAATTTGTGCAAGAAGGATCTCACTCAACATGTAGTATACAAAAACTGTTTGTTTTTTTTATACATTTGTCAGTTATTTTCGTGAAGGTCTGATCTACTTTCTACTTAAGATGGACTTAATTTTAATTGCTGATGTTTTGCGTAACGTTGTTTTGATTATTATTTTCGTCATAATCTCAGGCTTTCCAGTTATGCAATTTTCTTCTAGAACACTCTCATATTATAAAGGTTCAACATTCTTTATAGTCATGCAATGAACATTTATGATATCCTAATATATTAATACATTATTAATAATGCGGCGATCTTCCATGAGCTTCTATGTGTATCAAGAAGTTATATATGATCCCAAAATAATCATCAATCAAGAATTGATATTATGGTAACAGTCAACTTTTTTATGTCAAACAATTTTGCGTCAACAGTCAACGTTTAATATTTCATATAAGAATTTTAATGATTTTTAGGAATCTTTCACAATATCCTCGGTTACATGAAAATTTAAAACAATCCTGACTCTCAAAAAATAAAGCACGATTCTTGCATGATTACCAATAAATCATGTATTATCTTTATATGACCATCAAGACACCAGACAAATCATTTGCTATCTTGCAGGGCCACTAGGATTCATATATGTCCTTGTATTATTACCAGAAATTTTGGTGCTATAAACTCTGATAAAACAATCAGTAGTTCGAGGATTCAATTCGCTATAGTCAGTCTATAAGCTCTAAAACGTACAAATCATAGCATATAAAGCCACGTGTAAGCATTAAGACGTACAAAGCAACAAGTGATACTTAGACGGCAAGGTTTTTTCGATGCTCTTTTACTGGGTTTTTGTCTGATGTTATTGACGTCAAATCAGTTCGTATTCAATCGGCAATTGTCTAGAAAACCTAAAAATATTAAGCCGAAAACCAGCTTAATCGATACATATAGTGGTTATATTTACTTAAAATTAGGTTAAATGAACTTTTTCGGAACTTTCTACGTATATTAGAACGTATTTAAATCTTATTTTAAAGTTTAGAAATACTCGATTCTGATTGGCTGATAATATCTCGCTTACTTATTTACTTCGTAACATCCTCCGGCCCGGAAGAAGATGTTGGGAAAACTGGTACAAGTTTTACAAGCGGGCGGACGAGTGAACCGGTCGACGTACGTAAAACGGCGGAGCGCGCGACGCTATCGGAGCCGTAACGGAGTTCCACAATCCGAGCGGTTGGGTAGTAACCCCTAGGGTTGGTTTCTTCAACTATCCAAACCAAGTCACCGGTCTTAAGGTGTTGCTCGGCAGGCGTCTGCCACTTAGAGCGTCGGTTCAGCGTCGGTACGTACTCTTTGATCCAACGGGACCAGATCGCATTAGCGTACGACTGCGCACGGGCGTAGCGTTTACGATGGTCAAGCTCATTATTGCCAACAACAGACGGAATACCGGTAGAGTATTCTCCTAAAAGAAAGTGGTTGGGCGTTAAAGCGTTCAAATCGCACGGATCGGCGCTTACGGGTGTTAAAGGACGCGAATTGAGAGCATTCTCCACGAGACAAAAGGTAGTATGCAGTACCTCATCCGTGAGGCGACGCGTGTCAAGAATCGTATACAACACGCGTTTGAAGCTGCGTACCAACCTCTCCCAGATACCACCTTGATGTGGTGCGCTGGGTGGATTGAATCTCCACTTTATACCTTTGTGAGCGAGCTCAGCTGCAATGTTGACAACGTTCCACTTTTCAATACTTTCTCGGAGTTCTTTCTTCGCTCCAATAAAGTTAGTGCCATTGTCTGACCAAATCATGGCAGGCGTACGCCTACGTGACACAAACCGCTCAACTCCCATAACACAAGAACTGGTGTCCATGGATGTAACTATCTCGACATGGACAGCGCGAGTAGTGAGACAGGTGAAGAGGAAGCCCCACCTTTTCTCAGTGGTACGGCGGACAGTAACATAGAATGGCCCAAAGTAGTCAACGCCAGTGTTCGTGAAGGGAGGAGACTGGTAAGCAAGTCTCTCCTTAGGTAAGTCAGACATGATTGGTTGCATAGTTACAGCTTGGAATTCTCGGCATCTCAGGCAGTGTGCTTTGATGGAACGCAAGGATGATCTTAGTTTCAGTACTGTGTAGTGTTCCTGCACAATTGATCTGAGGTATTCAACGCCCTGATGGTAATGCTTTACGTGCGTGTGTTCAAGGAACAGTTTTACAAACGGATGACGTGCATCTAAGATGATTGGGTGCTTTACGTTAAACCCAACTTCAATTAACCGCTTGATGCGGCCCGAGGAACGGATTAGCCCATTTGGACTAATAAACGGTGAATGTGGAGCAATTCGGCTGCTCCGTTTAACGAATCTATTGTCAAGAAGATCTTTTCTTTCGGCTTCAAAAGACTCTCCTTGCACCAAGTACTGTAGATGACGCTCGGCTTCGTCAAGCTCAGTAGGGTCATTAATGCTACCATTGGGGTTACGGTAGCCGGCATGTTTCGGCAAAAGCCGGAGAACGTATGCGGCAATGCGCAAGTACTTTTGATAAGAACTAAACTTATCAAATGGGAATAACGACGGAACGGGAGTTGTCTGTTTTTTAACAGATGTAGCAAGAGAGACAGTGTCTTCTATGATGACTGCTTGGTTGACGCCAAGTTTGATGTTATTAATGACGTCTTTGTTCGGTACGAACGGGAAACTTGAGTTAGATAAGAAATGTGGACCATTGACCCAACTGCTTAGTTGCAAAACCTCAGCGGACATTCCACGCGTGCCAGCGTCAGCTGGATTATCCTTAGTTAAGACGTGGTTCCATTGGTCAACGCTGGTATACTCCAAAATTTCACAAACGCGGTTTGCAACAAAGATTGGTTGCTTTTCATTAGAGTTTATCCACTGAAGAACGGTCGTGCTGTCTGTCCACATGAATACTTGGTTAACAGTTACAGTAAGTGCCTGAATAATTTCGTTCTTCAGCCGAGCGGCAAGTAGAGCTGCTTGCAATTCCAGTTTAGGGACAGTCATTACTTTCATTGGCGCCACGCGCGCTTTCCCCAAAACAAACGCAAGCTCTGTTTTTATCTTGCCCGTAGGGGTTGTTACTCGGGCTCGAAGAAATGCGACGGCACTAAAAATATCCTGGGAACTGTCACCGAACATATGCAACTCTGTATTATCAAAGGGTCCACTAAAGTAACTTCGAGGAATTTTGATGTTTTCAAGCTTTGGTAAGTCCGCACTCCAGACCAAAACTCTTTGAACCATGTCCTGTGGGAGCTCGTCATCCCATTGCTGTCCTGTGACACGCCAGATGTCTTTTAAGAGCAATCGCGCACCGACGGTAAACGGTGCGACGAGACCAATGGGGTCAAAGACTTTCGAGACAAGACTTAGGGCCAAGCGTTGCGTGAGGGACTTGGTGATAGCGCAGCTTGTACCTCGACTCACAACTAAAGTGTCATTAGTGTGATCCCACTTTAACCCTAGCACATGCGATGAATCCTCCTGACATGAAACAATAACCTTGGGCTCAGTGGATTGAGGGGAACCATCAATTCGGTCAGCCAGATTTGGTACATTGCTTACGAACTTTGTAAGCTTAAACCCACCGAGATGGAGAAGATGTACCAATTCCTTCGATTTATTGATGGCTTTCTCGGGAGACTCCACTGAGTCAAGGTAATCGTCCATGTAGAAGTTTTCAAGGACGGCTTTTGCAGCTTCGGGGTAAAACTTGGCATTGTCTCTCGCAGTGCGTTGTAATGCATAGTTGGCGCATGTGGGCGAGTCTTTAGCCCCGAATATGTGGCGCGTATATTGATACAATACAACGTTGGTTGTGGGGTCCTCCCGCCACAGAAAGCGAAGTGATGGTTGATCTGATGGTAACACGCCAACCTGTAGAAACATTCCCTCGATGTCGGCGGAGACGGCATATGGATGTTGTCGGAAGCGAAGAAGTACGTAAATAAGATTTTGGAGCAGATCAGGGCCAGTGAGCAAAGATTTATTCAGTGAGGAGCCATGAAATTTTGCTGCTCCATTGAGCACCCTACGCACCTTACCTGGTTTGTTCGGGTTTAAAACCGGATGGTGTGGTAGGTACCACTCTTTATCGGACCGGCTCTCAACCTTGTGAGCGTCCGGAAACTCAATTACATACCCCTTATTTAGGTCTTCCTTGATGGTACTAGTATACTTCTCTCTGAGGTCTTCATCCTTGGCCAAGCGTTTTTCCAGCGATTTTAGTTGCACAAGGGAGGAGAAGTAATTATTTGGTAGCTGGATGTTGTCTGCTGCCCACAGCATTCCGACATCGTATCTCAGGACATTGTGTACGGTGGTATTCTCAAGGATTTCGTGAGCCCTTGCGTCTGCTGCAGATCTGGAGTCGACCTGCTTGTTTGCCCCGAATGATTCAATGTCGTACCATGACTTTACTTGACTTGCTAACTCATTGTCATGTTCGATATTCACTTTAAAGCACGTTGAGGTTAAACAAGAACTTGATGGTAACGGACCGCTTAAGACCCAACCTATGGGTAAGCGTACGGCAACGGGTGAACGCTTCTCATCGGCAGAGAAGTATTCTAACGGGCGGATGGCATGGTAGACATCTTGTCCGAGTATCATCTCAATGTCTTTATAGGAATATGTCACGGGATCAAGGACTGCTAAGTGTGGGTAAGTCTCTTGCAGGGCCTGTACATTAATTATATCTGAGCCGACGTTCAGACTCTCTTTAACGAAAGGGTTGATGGTAAATGGTTCGAAATCCTGGTGTTCTCTTGGTTTCACAGTAACTTCAACAATCCTAGTGTCAACTACCTCTTCGGTATTAATACCCTTGACAGTTAGCTTTAGTGCTTTACCGTGCAAACCGAGTCTATCTGCGAGACTACCGGCCACCCAAGAGTTACTGCAGGCGGTATCACACAAAACTAAAGCCTTGGTATCTAAACCGGACGAATTGACCAACTGCAATTCAGTCACCTGAAGGAGCCCCTTAACATCAGTAACAGATGACATTGTTGTGGTCTTATTAGGCTGGAGTTGACTAGAAGTTGTTTTACTTTGACCTGTGTTGCCAGAAGGTTGAATGGTATTGGAATTTGTCGACTGTTTTGTTGGGAAAACCCTATCTGCTCCATGCAATAGTGTGTTATGCGAACTATTGCACCCTTCTGCTCGGCACTTTCTTGGTTGAGGGCACTGGCGGAATGTGTGCTTGTCCCGTAAGCACGAAAAGCAAAGTTTGTTATCCGCCACCAACTTAGCTCTCTGGGTTGGAGTCTTTTCCTTGAAAACTCGACACTCCCATAGCCGGTGGTTACCTTTGCATACAATGCATCGCAAATAAGTATTTGTGGAAGCAGATGGCATTTGCTTCTTTGTTTCCCTTTGTTGCGAATTTGATGCAAACACTTTTGAGGCTGTTTTGGTCTTGGTTACTGAAGTGATGTTCTCTTCAGGTTTGGCCTTGGTTGCGCTTTGTTTCATAAGATCATGGGCCTCAGCCTTTTCTTTAAGCCAATCGTTAAAGTCAAAGAGGGTAGGCTTAACCCAGTGCTTCTTAACCGTAAAGAGTGACCATGACTCTTTCATGTTTGGTGGTAACTTCTGTACCGCTTGGTTAAGTAGGGAAGCGCTCTTCAAATCAGCATCATATGATAGTGACTTGAAAACCCCAACGAGGCTGGATATTGCTGCAGAATAGTTAATGATGTTATCACTATTGTGCATTTTGAGAGGCGGAAAATTGCTTAGTTTATCCAAGTGTGCACTTACGACTGCCTGTGGCTGGCCAAATTTACGTTCTAAAGTCCTTAGTGCATCCTTGTACATTAAACCACAGTAAGCAAACTCGTTGATTGCAATCTTTGCTTTACCGGTGACGAGGGTTTTGAGGTATGTCAATTTAACGTCATCAGTTAGCGATTGCGAGTCAATCGCGCTTTTGAATTGACCATACCACTCGTGCCATTGTAATGGATCGCCATTATACTGAGCAAGTTTCCATTCTGGCAAGGGGTCATTTTTCTTGCTGGTTATTGCATCAGCTAATTCCCTAATCAATGACCCGTTGTCCGGTATCGGAGGGGCAGGTGCAGACACCTGTGGACCACTCCAACTCAACGGAGTGGGCCCAACATAAGGGTATGTTGGCTGAAAGACCGGAGAGGCCAGACCAGGTACAATATTCTTTGTAGTTGCAATCAGGTTTTCCTGATGTGTGCCGGATGGTGATTGCATATCAATCAAAAGGGGTGAATTTGAACATATTTGTTGTGGAAAAGTAGTAATTGATGGTGCAATGTGTGCCTGTACATTTGGAGCAACATTTTTTACGGTAGTAATGTCTTGGTTGAGTATTGACGGTCTTTGCTGTGGAAACCGCCAATGACTCATATTTGGCACAAAGTTTTGGCCAAATGGGATATTGGGCATATTTGGGACAGGAGCAGCAACGGAACGTACAGCTTTGTGTACAGGGTTATTATTATTCTGGAAAGTGTTGTTGACCAGAGGAGGATTAATCAAAGGGGCGTGTGAGATGGGAGCAGTGAGGTTAGGTGCGAAGACTGGGTTCGGAATCGGAAGGGCGTTAGGATGAGCGGGTTCGGAGTTGTGCTGTTGAATGTTTGGACTTGGTGGGGCGCTTGGGTGCAGGGGAACGTTTATTGCGGGGGCTGGATGATTTGTTGTCGGAAAAGGAGGAAGAGTGGCGTTTGGTGCTCGGGGGACAAAATTATATTGTTGTCGTAAGCATATACGCTGGGCCGGATTATTCTCCGGCAGACTTGATGTTTCAGGTCCCCTGGATTGCGAAATTTGAAGTTGTGCGTTAGAGAATACTTTGGATGTATTAGTTTGGTTTATTTGCGCCTGGTACAGCGCCTGTGATGCGCCTGGTACAGCGCCTGTGTGTTAGCAGCAGCCGAAAAATTTTCAGGTGGAGTATAATAGGGATCGAGTTGCTGTAAGGTCTCATTGCTTAAAATGTAATTGCCTCGACAATTTTTTGGAATAGAATGCCTTGAAATGTCAGTGTTGTGATCTTCCACTGTTTTGCCGTTGTTGTGGCTAGGACATTCTGGAGGGTCAATCATAACATCTGGTTCACTAGTTTTCTCATTGTTAAAACTTAAAGCAAGTGAGGTGTTGATCCAGTCCTGGACAGCCTTTTCACTTCTCATTGAGCTTCTAGCACTTGCAGTTGTTTCAGATTGGCTACCTTTAGAAACGGCGTCCAGCAATTCAAATTCTTGCAGAGTTGCCTCTGCCAACCGTTTCCTGTTGTTTTTCTCCAGTTCATCAATTTCCATTTGTTTTTTCTGTTTAGCAAGGCGAATGGCTGCCTCATTCTGTTTTTCAATTTCTTCGCGCTTCATTTTAGCAGTTACGTAATCATGTTTACGCTGACTAGATGTTTTTGACGAGGTCATAATTGAGGGAATTCTAGAACGAATGGAAGCCCTTGGTTCCTGGAACTCACTCACTTTATCATCAGCAGAGTTGATGTAGTTTCGTGCTGAAGTGAGTATCTTGTCATTCTTAGTTGTCATTGCTTCCAAGTAAGACTCTAATTAAGGCACAAGTGCACTTGGATCCTCTGTTTTTCCAGCAAATGCAATCAGGTCCTCATTTTTGTCTACAACAGTCATAAATGCTTCGTTGCACTTTGTTACTAGGCGTTCAACTTTCACTCGCCTATTTTGACAATTTATACAATGAAGAATATCTTCATGTATGGCATGCAATTCAGCCTCACGCTTTGACCTGGCAGCGTACAACTTTTTGACTTTTTGATCAAGACTATTAGACATTACGACGTTATTATTTCCAAATACAAGCAAAACTACCACTGCACACGGTTATCTATTATATGCACACTCCAAACAAATCAAACCCACGCGAATTAAACCCAATGCAAAAGACGCCAAACACAGCACACTGTAGACAGTCTGTAAAACAAACCGCCCAAAGAGCAAAGAAGGTCGTCGAGCACACTGTGCCCGACAAAAACAGAAGTGGAGCGTTGAACGCTATGCGCTCAACGCGGAGGGAGGCAAAGGACACACGGGAAGTCGAGCGAGCAACGCGCGACGAAACGGAGACGTTACGGACGGAAAGTCGAGCGAGCAACGCGCGACGCGACGGAAACGGGACAGACGAGAAGTCGAGCGAGCAATGCGCGACAGAACGGAAACGGGACGTGCGGGAAAACGAACGAAACGGGACGGTGGGAAGGAACCGGCGGGAAATGAGTTCGGAAAGAACTATGTTAGCAGACCACAGCAAAAACTCAAGCAGACAACCTAGCCGTAACTCCAGAACAAACTTAAGTCACACCCTAGGAAGAAGGAGAGAAGCTACTGCAAGACAATCTAATATAGTTCATAATGGGTCTATAACGACAAATTTAACAACAAACTATTTTACGGCAATGCAGTAGTACACTGAAAGAATGAAAAGGTCGAGAAATTTACTAGCCGTAACTCCAGAATAAACTTAAGTCACATCCTAGCAAAACCCAAACCGTAACAAACAATCAGCATACTAACGTTATTAAACAAACTACAGCAAAATTGAATAAACTACAATAGTGTGTTTGTTTGTAGACTAAGATAGTTGGAAAAGTCGCGAAACAATCCAGCCGTAACTCGAGAATAAACTTAAGTCACACCCTAGAAGGCAACAGGACCAAACCAACTAGCAATCGTACAGGTACACACAAACATACAGCAGCAAAATCAATATACTACAACAGAAGGGCTAGTAAATTAGTAGAGTTGAAAAGTCAAAGGACAACCCAGCCGTAACTCGAGAATAAACTTAAGTCACACCCTAGAAAGCTATAAGACCTAAACAACAAACCAGCATACTAGCATACTCAACATACTACAGCAAAAACAACAACATACTTCATCACATATGACATACTACATCGAAAATCGGAAAAGTAGCGATGAAAACGAAAAGCGAAGTTTTGGGAGAGCGACGTTACTGAGAAGAAAAAAAAATGTAACACGGAAAACTGAAGAGTGAAAGGACGAAAAGGAAACGGGCAAAACGGTTCATAAACGATCGACGAGAAAAATTATGGGAATTCGATAATTTTTTTTGTAGGCCGCAGGTTGTGAAAATTTTCACAACTTTTTCTTGTTAATTGAGTTTCACTCAATTTACGAACCTTCTTGCTGGAAAATTGATTTTTTTTTTGTCAAATTTTTTTGCTTTTGTCCAATTTTTCTCTATTTTTGGTCAATTTTTTTAAAAATTCTTGAAAACGGAACGGTAATCCACTAAATTGGAAAACTTTATTTTCGAAAATACGGTTTATCAATATTCGGCATTAATTTTCTAAAGTTTTTTGCGATTGCCTCAAAATTGACCAAAAATTTTCAAAATTGAACAATTTAGCATTATTGTCTCTCAATTTTCTCTATGTCAGAGGTTATTTTTTGATATACCAACCGACCGTATCAATTTTCTCGAATTTTTGGTAAATCTACCAAAAATTTTCAAAATTGGTGTTTTTTTGTCTCAAAATTTGTTTGCGGGGGCCCCTTACTAATATTTTGTTCAATGAAGTTTAATTATACTACCCCTAGCAATATCGAAAAGAAAACTTTTCGCGGGTTGGGTTTCTTGCCGTCTAAATTTTTAACAATTTACTACGAGAAACTAAAAAACTACGGACAAAGTAGATTATAAACCGGGTCAGTCTTACAGTTTTGTGTGGTAAATCAAACGCCTTCCTTGTCCACCATCTCAGGCCACCTTGCCTCTCTATGGCCACCATATCCAACAGATCTCCAGCAGCTCTTTTGATTCCCGGTTCGTCTTCCTCGCCCGAGTTGTATAAACTGATGATATCAAACCAACCCTCATGTATTTGAGGTTGGGTTCTCTAATTGTCTCGAATCCTGCAGAGCACCCATGTCCAATGTCACAGTTTAGCTGCCTCCTTTTTGAGTGGGTTTTCAGTCTTGTCCTTGTGGAACAACCTCCTGGCATACATCGACACCTGCCAAATGTGGTTCACATTCCGTCTCCATTTTGAGAATTCCCGATAGACATCTAATTCGCCTGTCTCCTGGTTATTGAGAGGATGGTACACAGGTGGATCAAACACCAGCTTAGGACAAGAGCTGTCAGGGAAGTTGTGTGGTATGAATAAAGCTAATTTGAACACTCCTCCTTGGTAGAATCCCTGTCTCACAAACACAATTCTATTCTTCCCGGGTCGCGGCACCATAAAAACTCTGATAAAACAATCAGTAGTTCGAGGATTCAATTCGCTATAGTCAGTCTATAAGCTCTAAAACGTACAAATCATAGCATATAAAGCCACGTGTAAGCATTAAGACGTACAAAGCAACAAGTGATACTTAGACGGCAAGGTTTTTTCGATGCTCTTTTACTGGTTTTTTGTCTGATGTTATTGACGTCAAATCAGTTCGTATTCAATCGGCAATTGTCTAGAAAACCTAAAAATATTAAGCCGAAAACCAGCTTAATCGATACATATAGTGGTTATATTTACTTAAAATTAGGTTAAATGAACTTTTTCGGAACTTTCTACGTATATTAGAACGTATTTAAATCTTATTTTAAAGTTTAGAAATACTCGATTCTGATTGGCTGATAATATCTCGCTTACTTATTTACTTCGTAACAGGTGCAACCCTGGCTAGTTTGCAACAAAAACCAGGCCCAATAATTCTGCATACGAATATGTAGTGCTTTTTAACTGGTTGTAATCACCATAACCCTTGACAATATTTTAAACCAAGACCTCTGCCACGTCAGACTTTGTCATTTTTTCTATGTCAGATTTCCAACTCCGCAACCAGTCTATTTGGCTGGCATGAAAGATGAGGCTTTTATGACCACAAACAGGTCAAAAACACCGCTCTCTTTTGAGACAAAAGTTGACTTCATTCCCAATTGTTCAGTTACATTTAATGCATTTATATTTACACAATAGACTCGAGAAGAGCGCTTTAAAATTGAGTTTAAACTTAAGAAAAATAGGGGAAATCACAGAGGAAAAGGCAACCGCACGTGAAATGGAAAAAAGTGGAGCTGATTTATTTGTCATCTCCACTGTGTCATGTGTAAACTTGACCTTGTCAAGACTAAGAGGTTGCTGAATTTATGGATGACACTGAAAACGAAAACTGAATGCGGAATATTTTGTGTCTTTTTCGTAATAATCGGCCAATTAAGGTATACTTTCGGTAATGGGTGGTGGGCGCGGGGGCACGTTCTAGCCTCTAGCCCAGCAGGTTGCGCTGCTTTACAATATGAAAGAACATAGCCGAATTTAGACTGTTATCTGCTGAGATGTTATTGTAATACTATTGCAAAAAAACGTTACCCAATAACAAAATCCCTTTTTTGTATGTTTTTCCGCAAACAGTAGAAAATGTCTGTATTAAACTACTTTGTGATCTCAATCACGCAAGAAGTGGTGACAAAATGTCGTCACTCGTGTTCGCAAAACGCGGGCTCTGCTGAATTTGTAGGATTGGAGACGTAATGGTAGATAATTTATGAGAGAAGAAATTATAATTGTTACAAGTATATTTAACCTTTCAGATTGAATAATGAAAATTATTTGCAAAAAAAGTTAGCTGCTTTATTTTTAATTTTTTAATCTAAGTTTTTTGATACAGAAAATCTTCAGTTTCGTGGAAGCGTAAATTTGTGCAAGCAATTGATCAAAAGCTTGAAATTCAATAGCGATAATTTAAAACTTGTTATATATCTGATTTTGGTCGGTAATTTTTCAGTTTATTAACTTTTCCTTCATCACATTTTTGGATTACATTCCCATTTGTTTTTATTGCAGTGGTTTTAAGCATGCGCCCTGAGTCATCTGACTTAGTTACAACTTGTAACTAAGTCAGATGACTCAGGGCGCATTCTTAAAACCACTGCAATAAAAACAAATGGGAATGTAATCCAAAAATGTGATGAAGGAAAAGTTAATAAACTGAAAAATTACCAGCCAAAATCAGATATATAACAAGTTTTAAATTATGACTATTGAATTTCAAGCTTTTGATCAATTGCTTGCACAAATTTACGCTGAGAATAATAGATACCTAAATTGAGCGGAAACCTAATACAAGACTTGTAACCAACTTTTTGTTCCGAATGTTCTTTTGCAAAGTATTAAAACCACTTTTCCATGCTCAAAATGCGCGCATTTAATTAGGCTCAATTGCGGATTAGAGATACTTTGAATGCGAATAATAGATACCTAAATTGAGCGGAAACGTACTACAAGATTTGTTACCTACTTTTCGCACCGAATTTTCTTTTATTTGCGAAAAGTAAGATACAAAGGACGTCATCTAATTTCGTTCAATTTATGTAACTAATTTCCGAGCCAATTTTACTAAGGCGGAAATTTTGGGGTATACCTCTGCACTGTAATGAATACCAATTCTGGTTGTACACAAAACATCTCAAGTTTTTGACGGTCTTCACTTTTATTATTGGGAGTTATATCATTTGTTCCTTTATTCATATTAGTTGTATTAAAAACAGAGAGATTCAGAAGATGGATCTTTAAAAAAGTCATAAGAGAAAAGCTCTGTTCAGTTATTTACTATAAATGATCCTCATATCTGCAGTTCAGAGCTTTAGCTTCGTCTATATTGGCTAGGCGGAAAGAAATAAGAAGAGACGCTCTTAACAGAACAGAAATTATGAGTCGAGAGAGTTGTTTTGAATTACCATAGAACTTTGGTTGATATTAACTTAGTAATACTGATTTTTAGCTAAAAAAGTATCTTTCCGGACCCTAGTTACATATCTCTATTGAATAATCATACTCTTTATTTCGATTGTGCCTAGATTGAGATCCGCTCATATCAGAGCTAATTTTGGTCTGTTCGATCTGAAAACCCATGTCTGCAACCCATAAAAAATGTTCATAAAAATGACTCGAGCCTTCGGTTTCCGTAGTTATAATCTATCCATAATATTTCCACGATGGATCTCAAAATTCAGACAGAAAAATTAAAGCTTGTGCGACAGCAATTAAAAGCAAACATACTTGATTTATTCATGCTCAAAACCAAATATAGTTCTAATAATTGTGTCTCACCCAAATGAGCGTTGAGTACAATAACTAACGCACGATCATATCAAAGTCTAAAGAAAATTAGAAGACAATATTAAGAAAAAAGGATTTATATCAAGAACTGGGATAACTACCCAGGACTATATATCCGATCAAGAATCAAGATCTTGATCTTCAAAGATAGACAGGCAAATTTAAACATGATTGATAAATGCCAAGATCATTAACTAATCGTTTGAAAAAAGGGATGGATTGCTAATATACGACTTATTACGCATTTTTGAACAGTGGATGACCATAGTTATGATAACCAGTTATAATTGACAATTCAACTATTTTAAAAAACTGAACGTTTTATAAATCATGTTATTATAGTGTATGTGTTACAGGGCAGCTACAGAAGTGACCATGGCCTTATCATCCTTGACAGGCAGTGGACAACCGGGTGATACTACAAAGAGTCCAGAAGAGGAGAGCAGTGAGTTTTTAGACAGTCTTCTGGTCAACTACGATGGTAGAATCAGACCCAACTTTGGAAGTTAGTTCAATTTCTATTTTCCAATAACGTTATTAATTACTTGTTAGAGTATACACTCTAGTTAGTAAGTTGTGAGCATAAGATGAAGCTTGAAATGATAGCTCAATATGAGAAAGCATAAGACTCTCGCAACGTGGACCAGTTGGCTCAGTAGAGAGCACAGGATTGCAATCAATTAAGAGATTGTGGGCTAGCAACCCACAAAGGTCTCAAACTTTACTCTCACTATAATGGTGTTGACATAGAGTCAACATAACGAGCGAAGAGTCGCTCTAATATTACTATACATAAGAAAATAAAGGCCGAGGTGTGCGTTAATGATAAGAAAAAAATGCACAGGGGGTCAGAAACCAGGGTCGTGCACTCAAATTATTAAGTTTTTATCAGTACTAAGTTAAATAAGTCCAGGTTTTTTTGCGATCATACGTGCTTCCAGACCGTGCAATTTTGAACGCACAACACCCCTCAATGAGTTCATTTTGGCCAGGGCAATTCAACTTCAAGAATGTGATCTCTTCAACCTGGGATTAGATACATATCATTTTACATTTTTTTAAGAGAAAAAACACCCAAATTTTGGATTTTTTTGTGGGCTGATTTTGTCCGTCAGGTTTACTTTCTCATTGCTCAAACTCTTCATTTTTTGGGGAGCTAAAAAAATTCACACCAGCCCTACTTTTTGTTAAGCCAATCTTGGCCGATAGATATTTTTGGCGGAAAGATACAAAAGTAGAATCGTTGAAAAACGAAGCCCATTCACAAGCAGACCTTTTTAAATTGACTTCTCGAGGAGATAATAAGGTTCAAAATTCTCAAAATTTCTTCACTTTTTTCACTTTTTCTACTTTCAAATAGAAAAAGAACCTAAATTGTAAAGTATTTTTTCAAATATGTAAAAAATATTATATGTTTATTAGCTTCCTAAAATAATCAAAAAATTTGAAGAACACCCGTTTAACATGAAGTATGCTAAAAAATACGGAAACAATGATACAGAGAGTTTTTAAAAATTCAATTTTATTCATCCAAAAATTATCTTTTCTCTACAAGGCATTAAAAAGATTTATAAAACGTATCAAAATGTAGCAAAAATTTGCCGCTGCGACAGTGAAGAAATTTGATTCACATAATTGTAAATGTTTTATACGGTGTTAAAAAGAATATTTACTTTTGGATATTTAAAAGATATTAAAAGGATATCTTTTAACTGAACAACTCAATTTCAAGTATTTTGATTCATAACCCAATTTCCTTAAATTAGTACAAGATACCGCTTTCAAGATTTATAGGGTTATTTTGGTATTTTTTAATATCTGCTAAACGCATCCAAAAATTCGAAAATCAAGCTTGTTTGAAAATTTTTACCTTTCTATGTCCTTATGCCCGACGGATGAAGTATATACTGTTGCAGTTGTATTAGGTTCATAGGTAGATTGTTTAGTAAAACGATGATTTCTCGATTAATAATTAGCAGATTTTGATTTCATGAAAACAACCGCGTTCTAAAATATCACACACCTTAAAAGTAATTTAGAAAAGATTCCAAAAGTTCTCTGATGTCAGTGCCGAGAATTTTCTTCCAATGGTCTCCTGCTAAAAAATAAGTGTTTGCTCATGACTATTCCTCAATTTTTCCGATGAATTAATATATTTTCAAAATTGAATGCCGGAATAATTTGAAAGAGAATATTATGTACAAAAAATAAACTTTTTAAAAAAAATTCACAGCAGTAGCTTTCTAGTTTTTTTTCGGAAAAATGAATCAGAGAATACATTTATTCGCTTCCTGTAAAATGCCAACCAGTTTTCTTATTCCGAAAAATTAGTATTGAATACCATATTTCAGCTATTTTCGTTAGAGGAAAGAAAAAGAGAAAAGCACAGAATTGCTTCCATCTATATTACCTTTTTTTGCTACCGTTTTTGATTTTGCGTGTTTGCAGGCATACAACCCGGATATGTTCCCAAAATGAACCAGTTGCAAATTAATCAATTATTTTTGATGACTTTTCAATTTCTGTTGAATTTAAAAATTAAGGAAAAGGAAATTTGTCTAAGATCGTTGTCTCTTGAAAT
Source organism: Convolutriloba macropyga (assembly GCF_964194025.1). Classification (NCBI taxonomy): domain Eukaryota; kingdom Metazoa; phylum Xenacoelomorpha; order Acoela; family Convolutidae; genus Convolutriloba; species Convolutriloba macropyga. The sequence goes on from NC_134481.1 coordinate 22,187,956, forward strand.
TTTACTTTGAATACGAACTCAGTGGTCTATTTGGAATTTTTCATGGCCAGATTATTTTGAGAAAACTTTCCAGTCCAAGCGTGTAATTCCCAATGAACGATGACTGATGAATGGTTTCATCCGGGGGGAAAAGAGGAAATGCGCTTACCTTCTCTGACCCCGCCTTCCCCTCCTCCCCTCCCCCTCCTTCCTTGCCCCCCCCCCATGCCCAACTTTTATTCTTCTTTAGCTTTGGCTTGTGAGACAAAAACCAATTCATGTTTTTTCGCTAATATTTTTTGTACTACCTGATGAAAAGGTGGTACAATCGCATAAAATTCATATTTATGCACAGCAATTGGCGTAAAATATGAAACAACTGGTCGTTTTTAAGGGGGGGGGGCAGGTGTCCAGAAATAGATTTTTCAGAATTAATTTTATCATAATTTTGCTATTTGGCAATGTGTTCTACCAAGACTGCTTGGGATAGGGAAAATTTTTCAATTTTCGTTATTTGTGAATGATTTATCGCTTTTATCATTATCAACTGCAGACGTTAAAAGCATTATCTGAAAAGCGCATAAAAGCGATAATGATTATCTATATTTTCCATCCTAACAACACCATCAGTTAAAAGCTCGATTAGATAAATATTTTGGCAACCTTAAAATCTATTTGGATGCTCTTTTTTCAGTTACGCAATTACATGTGATCATTGTTACATCACTATTCTTAAACAAATTTAGCACAAAATTAGCAACAATTTTACAATTATCAGGGCACAAATTTATATTGAAAAAAGTTTAGATAATTGCTAGCAGTAATTGATGCCCAATTTTTGAACCATAGGGCGTCTGTTAAAGTCGTACTGACCTCCGGAAAATGTACCAAAAATTGGCTCAAGGCACCGCCCTCATTAATTATGACTTATTTCAGCAAACTAAAATTGATTTTGCTCAACAGCTACAAATTTGTATAAATTTGCCCAAACCAGGTTCTAGTCCTAGGCCGTAGTTTCAAAGTATATGGGTATGAAGAATTAATATAACAATCAAGGAGGCTCGGTAATGTGCATTCGCACATTAAGTTCCGACCCCGCTCATCTACATTTTTCACTTAATTGTCTATCAAATGAGGAAGAGATAAAAAAAATTAACACATCAACAAATCGTTCAACAAACTACTAGAAGAACAAAACAATCTACAATAGAGGACCTATGAGACCTGTGGCTACCGTAATATGACTAACAGGAAAGACGGCAATAAAAATCAAAAAGTTACAAATATTAATTCCGACCAAAACTCCTTGTCCATTTTTTGAAAACCACTAATAACCTAATCAAAATGGCATCAGATAAAATTTATGTTAAGAAGATTAACCGGTACCTTTTGGAACAAAATATGGGACTTTTCCGCAATGCGACTTGGCAACAACTCGACTAGAAATGAGCAAAAGCCGCAAAAGTTTATTAAAACATACCTATTTTTTAAAAAAAGAATTAAATTCGAACTGATTAGAAACATTACGCATCAAATGAAATCATTGAGAGAGCCTTTTATACCCTCAATAGAGAGCAACAGAGGCGTTTCATTATACAGGATATGTCATACGACTACAAAAAGAACGACAAATACAGGCAAAGACGAAAAATTTGCACGAAAAATTTTGCACGAAAACGATGTCCCCCCAATCAACTGAATATTAAGCTGATCACTAAGAACAATAAAAATCTTCCTTTCCATTTTTTTTGCAGGTGACAACATTTGTAAGTCAAATGACACCCATTATTGTGATACCGTGCTAAGAAAACAAAAACCTACCAAAAATGGGCAAATTTGCAAAAATCACGAAAATTTGTTTTATGAAAACTGGTTGTTCCAAGAAATAAGATCATTTGAGGAAAATAAAACCGTTATGAAGAGCAAATTGCATTTGAAGAAATAAACGATGTCAATTGTATATAGAGATGCTAAGCTACAAATTAACAGAAAAAAATATTGCCAGATCTCAAAAATCTATCTCTTTTTTATTGAAAACAAATATTTTCAAAATTCATAGCCAACAAAAGATTTCGACTAAAAGAGTAGACAGTTTGTCTTGCAAGTACACGGAAAACTAATTGCGACTGTTATTAGTGAGACTAAACCTTAAGACTAAACAATGACATTAAATACAAGCTGAACTAGTAAGTTTCACGAACAACTTTACGAAACCACAGTTTTGAAGCCTTTAAATTTATAAAATATTAACCGCGAGATTATAACATATTCATTTGCGTCTCCTATGATCATCATAACATCTTTTTGTGAAACGACTATCACAAAATGACAACAAAAAGAACCACAAAAACTGAAAAGTAACTGAACTTCACAAAATTCTTCTGAAACAAATTGTATAAGCCCTGAAGACATCATTTGAAATGTTTAAACAACAGAAAAATGATTGCTTGATTCAAGAAAACAATAAAACGAGCTCTAACTAATTAACCTATTTTACGAAAATGATAAAACATTTTAAAATACGAAAAAAACGCAAACCAGAACAAAAAGGTATATGTTGAAGAAAACTATTACTCTTTCTTTAGGAGTTTAATTCGAAAGTCGAAACAGCCATTAGTTATTTATATATATATATCAGTTCTTTAAATTCAGTTGTTTATCTATAGTTGGCCACTGAGACCTTTAATTACACAATATTTGGCAAATGACAACAAAAATTAACAACAAGTAAAGGGCAAAAGTAAAAATCTCTACCAATTTCTGCAAGAGTACGGTGTCGCAGCCCTTCAAACCATATGTTTTGAAAACAAATATTATGTTCAGTTTTAAATAATTTGAAACTTTATTCAGTTAGATTGTTAATTAATGTGACAATTCACAAAAGAACCAAAAACAACCGCAAAAATGGGCAATTATGCTCAAAAATCAGAAAATTTTGTATGAGAACTCGGAGTAACAAAAGCAAGAATACCTTCTGTTAGAACAATCGGCCACAAAATTACTTTTATTCTATAAGGACGAAATGTTGACCTGTACGTACTGAGAATAAGCAAAATGCTGACAAAATAATATAAAAAATTGACAAGTTCAAAAAATTACAGAAATTTCCTTAAAACAAATTCATTCAATAACATAAGATATATTTGGTAACAACCGAATGAATAAAAAAAAACATATTCTTCAGGAAGAAATACAGATCTTTGAGTGGTTAAACATAAAAATCAGACTGCCAAAAGAATAACAATTGAAGGCAAAAGACAAGAATTCAATTAAAATTTTCTAAAACTCTTCCTCAAATCCATAAAAAACCCTTTGGTTCTCTGGAATCAAACTGTATCTACATTCGGCCCCAGATTTTCGTGAATTGGAGCTATCAATAACGGAGCCGTATAAAAATATTGTCAGTAATTAACCTTAAAAAAACAAAAGCAAAATAATTTGAAAAAAGGCAGCATCAAAATAAAAACCAAAAAGTCTCCGATTCTAAGATATTACTGAACCTCTCCCTGATTTTGTCGTGCGCCCGACCAAGTGTTCCAATTATTTGCGAATTAGACCGTTGCTAAAGGGAATTCTTCAAATATTGAAAAAAAATGCAGTTTGTATAATTATCGAATTAATTCTGCAAAAAACGGCAAGGTTTTAATTCCAGAAGACTTTCATACGGTGCCTAATTGCAACTAGCGCTCTTTTTGAGATTAGGGAGTCTTTGTTAGGGTTTCTAGGTCCTTAAGTCTGGCAAACTTTAACAAAGTGGACCAAAAAAGCATATTTTGTGCCATTTTTGATGAAAAAAGTTTGAATTTTAAAAATTTTATCAAAAATTTTAGCCAAAAAAACTTCAATCAAACAATTCAGCAACGCCCATCTATCTCTAACAGCTATCTCCAACACTCTCTTGTTAAAAATTTTAACTTATTTTGAATTACATTAGCAAAATTGTGCCAAACTTTAGCAAAAATTACTGAAAATGTGAACAAAAACAGTCGAAGGTTCACAAAATTTTAAACCTCGATAACTCCCTCTAAAACACGACAATCGAAAAAATCTTTTTAATTCCGTATTCTACGCTGGACGGGTTTTCTAATGATACCACTCACAATTCTCTACGATGAATATATCGGTCGGCCAAAATTGACAGAACAAAAAAAAACAAAGCCGGAAGAATTCCGGACGCGACTCGAAGCGTCAAAACTTCACCAAAAAAAAGTAATTGCAACTGAAACCATTGCTTTTTGTTGTAAAATTTTAGCTCATTACTTCCCCAGGTCTGATCTAAAAATTGGTGAATCTTCAACCTCGGTCACCAAGGGAAACAAAATGCAGCCAAATTCTTATATTGAAAACGTTTCGTAACGTTAAAATTAGGATGGCCAAAATACTGAGAGGCTGAAAAAACTGACAGGGCTATGAATTGCCCTCAAATAACTCATGATTCCATTCTCGAAAAGTTCGCGAAAGCAAACGGCAGATAATGATCTTAGAAACTAAGTTAAATTTTTCAAAAAAGAATGCTCAAATTAGTGAAATAGAGAACCGATACAAAAAGATTTCTAATCACTGCAATTAAGACAACCACAACACAAATTTCTTCCTTGTTGTATATGTGCTCGAGAACGTGATTTCATACTTATTCAAAAACTAAATTACTCACAGAAAAGACAAAACAACAGAATAAAAATCAAAGGCAAAAAGTCGTTTAAAAACAATACCAAGGCCGGAAGAAAACTGCAAAAAACAATAGTAAGTTGACATTTTTAAGAAGGTTTTCCAAAAAATTCTCAGTACTGCCTTATGTTGAATGAAACCCATTGCAAACCAAAGAAATGGCGAAAATCTAATAAAAAGCTGAAATCATTCAATTTTCCAGAAAACAAAAAACTCAATAAAACGAATAAAAATGTAGGTGCCATGACAATGCTGTAATGATACAAACTAGAATGTGACGAATAAAAACACACTGTAAGGAACACCGTAACAAAAAGGTTAAATCTTGATTTTTGAAAGTTAAAAGTCAAAAAAAAATAAAAGGAAAACGAATACATTCCATTGTTCAGTATTCGATACAAAGAAAAGACAACGAGTCATCCAGGACAAATATTCATCCTCCTGATCAGAATAAAAAAGAAACAGCAGAATTCAAACATACAAAAAATTTCGCAAAAAAATGTTCAAAAATTTTTGAGACTGCACCTATGAAAAAATTTTAACTGTTTTCCAAAAACTTAACGCCAAAAAAAGAATGTTTAATTGAAACAAAATTAATGTCTCTCATGTTGCACAAAAAGACAATTTCTAGTAATTGAAACCAAAATACAAAAAAATGAGAAAAATTGACGAAAATACCAAAATCGGATAGCATATGTATAATTTTTTGAAAACAAAATTACTTCGAGGTAGAAAGAGGCGCGGAATATATGAATTAACAAAAGGAAGTTGCTATGTTCACTGATTTTTGACAAAGAGACGGCTGAAAGATCCAATAATGAAGAAATTACTAGAAAGAAGCCAAAAAATTATTCCAAAAATCATGAATTAAGTTCAAATTTTGAACTTCAAACGCATTTTCAGGCTCTGCAAAACACTGTGGTATCAATGTCCCAGGTTTACATTTCAATATAGCATCGAACTTAAAATTTTTTCTACGAAAATCATATTACAAGCAAATAAAAATTGGGCCATTTGGACGAAAAAAACGGCTAAAAACGGTGATCTATTTGTGCCATTCAGTCAAAAACTACTTTTCAAAGTCAAAAAGTCATTCACTAAACGCAGCGCATGATAAAAAAATTTCTCTCGCTCAGAGAAAATTAGTTCACACGGCAATTTTACTCACTTTCGTTTTTAGGTTAAAACAGCGTCTGAGCGAATAGTACTTCCGGTAAAAAAAACCTTAAGAAAACCAATACTCCTCTTCGAGTCGTAAAAAAAACCCAGTTGAGTATATAGTTCCTCCCTCCCCACTAAAATGGGGGTCGGAACAATTAATACTGACCAAATTTTACTATTTCACGTCCTAAGACTTGCGATAGTCTAAGCAAACGCTTGGTACAAGATTGAAAGCCGTGAGAAAGATGCTTTGAATGCACTATCAATCATTCATCAGTCATGCATGTAACCAAAGCATTTTTTAAAATATTGAAACAATATTCTGAGACTGCTGTTAACCACTTCATAGATTAAAGTGAATAGTAGAATTTCAAACCAAAAATCAGGTGGTAATTATTTAATACAGAGTTTTATCCTTTGAATATGTATCTGTTAGAATATTCGATTAAACTCTAGTATTGAACTTAGTGAGAATTATTAGAAAGAAGGTTTAACTTATCAGATTACCAAGACAGTAGCAAATTGATTTTAGTCACAAAATTCGTATAAATGAATCGTCAAGAAATGGTGCTTAAAATCAATATTCGGTTCAAAATGGTGAATGTAGATAACTATTATTAGAGTGAGATTATTTGATGTAAAACTTTCCCAGCATGTATTGAATGATTATGATACCAACTGAAATGTGAAAGAATTCTTAGTAAAGTTTATATGCAAACTATCTATGGTATTCCCTGTGAATGATTTCTAGGGAATTTGTAGAAGCAAACCATATTGGGTAAACCTTGCGACCACCGCTGTAAGTCATGGTTCGAAGATTAGTATTGTATCTTGACTTTCTAGCTCTGATAAGTTTTGAGCCTTTTTTAATCCTCAAAATCAAATCACCATCTTGATCTAATAATCAGATCCCTCCTGTAAACCTTTAATTTCTAATGTAAAACATCATTATTTTGTTTTCTCATTTTTGGGAAATTAATTTTTCTACTTAGTTAAAAAAAAAATTTTATTCCGCTTGCGAAAACCCATATCCCAACAGGTTAAGGGCACAGCAAGTCATAAAACTCATTTCTAAAACAAAACTAATTTGTTGGTGACAGTCATAATCCTATTCTGCTTAGTACTTTTTGTTTTCAAAACTGTTCTGCCTGCTCAAACTACGATGGGTCTATAGACAGTGAAGCTGATGACCTACACAGGAAAAGCACAGGATTTTCCAATCTGGAGCACAAGATTTATGGCAATAATGCAGACAAAGGAATTCTACAAATCTCTACTTGGGAAAGAGGAGCAACCCAATGAGCCTGCACCACTAGGCAATGGGGCGAGCAATGATGAGAAGAAGAGCCGAAAGGTGCTGAAGAATGCATATGAGAAGGAAGTTGGAGAGCTCAAGGAGGAACGAAACAATGTGTGGTGCCATCTGGCACTGACTGACTCTAAATGCATCACATCTCATGCTGATGAGATATGACTGTGTGGGAGATGACGGTATCGGAGATGGAGCAAAAGCTTGAAAGTTTTTGCAAGAAAGATTTCAGAGTGTGGAGACGCTTACAGTGGTGACTTTGGTGGCACAGCTTGCTAGACTGCAGCTCGAGGTTTCCAGGGATTTGGATAGATTCTCCATCAGAGGCCAGAAGTTGCTCACCAGGCTACAAGAAGTAGAGGAAGCAGTCTCAGAGACCCTCTTCAACGCCCGGTGCTCAATGGTCTGACAATGAGGTATGAAAATTTTGTTATACAGGAAAACTTCAACTGGGCAACGAACTTCACAGAGTTAAGGAAAAGGCTAGAGATTTTCAATGAGTGCACAGCACAGATACACAAGGGACAAAGTGGTTCAGTGACCTTGCCGTTGAAGCTTGACTTCAAGAATTGACCCAATAAAGGAAACTGCTTTGTGTGTCGGATCCATGGACATTTTGCTGAGGACTGCAGGAGTAAGGAGACAGTACAATGCAGCAAGTGTGGCGAGAAAAATATTCTAGACAGGGCATGCAAGAGACAAAGATTTGGAGGCAAACATGAGTCAGTGACAAGGGGTCCAACATTGGCCTCACAAGACGAGGATCACTGGGAAGCTCTTACCCAGTAGAAGACATCAGGCATACTAGTGAACAGTGGTTGTGTATGTAAAATAGCAACGAACATTGACGCATTCCTGGAAGTTTTTCTCATTCGATCAGTGGTAAGAAATCACAACCAAGAGGCTTTTAGAACGATGAGTAGAGGCTAAGCGAGGATCCGCATACCTTCAAACAAATGGGAATTCCAATGCAAACCCAAAAATAAATTGAGTATTCCTGATTTTTCTTCAAACCTCCTATCAGTCCCAGGAGGCAAGGAGTGGGGACATATCTTCACTTTCGAGAAACGAAATAGCTGCATGAATCTGCGGAAGGGAACCCGGCTAAAACTAACACAAGAAAAAAATTTGTTTTATTTACCATGCAGCGTTCTAGATTTCAATATGAGTTCCAACAGCGTGAAACCTGACAGTGCAAGAAAGTGACACAGATGATGGGGTCAATTGAATTCAAGTGGATGTGGTCATGAATGAAACAGAGAGAGCGGGTGGTTTCGAGGATGTAATAAAAGTGAACGCAATGTCCGAGATCTCAAACACTCTAGTACGAAAAGTGGCAGAGACCCAAGCAGAAGAGAAGCTGGAGAGAGAGTTCACAGACGTGATGGGACTTTTCAGAGTAAAATCACTGTCAGGGTTCCAGTTCTGCGTTGTGTTTTCAGGCCAGTACACGAAATTTTTGTTTGTGGACTAGCTTAAGGCAAAGAGTGAAGCACTGGACAGCCTGAAAAGTTTATTCTCATTGTGGGGACGGCTAAGAAGCTGGGACAAGACAATGCGAATCAGTTTCTCCCAGAGCAATTCAAGATGTACAGTTTAGATGCATACATTCTACAAGAGAAGCCCATATCAGAGACCCCACAACAGAATAGGTTTGCTGAGAGGTGCAACAGAACACTACTGGAGATGGCATGATGCTGGCTCATTGACTCGGGTCTTCCCAGGATGATATTGGGAGCAGCAATTCTTCACACAACAAGGATCAGGAATTGATTGTGAGACGAGCAGAAGAAAGTTGATCAGCAGAGTCGATGCCAGGTATAAAACCTAAAATTTTAATTAGCAAATTGTCTATTTTTGGTTGCGCAGTTTTCATGAGGAAGAGGGACAGAGACATCAGCAAACTTAAACCCAAGGCACTGGAAGGAAATTTGTGGGTTACAATGAAGGAGACATCGGATACCTGGTGTATGTACCCAATGCACGTAAGGTGGCGGCCGTTCGAGATCTGATCATCAAGGCGTCTATATGGATTCAATCTCTGACAACAGAGAGACGCCCGATCTACTCGATGAGGGGTCACAGCAACTGGGGATCTAGCACCGAAATGATGGTCAACAAGACTATGACAACAAAGAGAGGCAGGGCAAATCTACTGCAATAAAAGAAGAGTGGCATGACGCAGAAGGCGTGAACACTCAAGAAATGACACTGCGACAAAATGCATCGGATGTTGAAGAAGAAGCACTAAATGAAGAATCTACTACAACAAGAGGGAGTCTCAGAAACTCCGAATCACTGAAAGACATATACACAGCGGACTTCTCACAGTCAGAGACAGTTGGCTTCATTGAAGAGGCATTGGAACCAGTAGACATGACAGAAGCCAGACAAGGTACATGCACAAGGAATGTTCAGCATTTTTTTGGAGAAGTCAGGATTCATCTTGTTGTGACTAAGGGTGACTATGTGGAACCCCAATTAGTATAAAAAGACAAGCAAGGTGACAACTGGGACCAGTGGCACCGGGAAATTGAGGATGAGGTTAAGGCATTCCAAGACATCGAGACTTGAAACCTATTGAGACCACCTAGAGACAGGGACTTGTTAGCGGGCAAATGGTTTTACAAACTGAAATTTGGACCCAATGGTCAAGTCGACATATAAAAAGCACGCAAAGTGGCGAAACGCTTCGAACAAGTGGAAGTTCTAGACTCCTCTGAGACGTTTGCACCTACCTGTAAGCCAGAAACGTTCAGGATTCTACTACAATTATTAGCGATGCAGGGTCATGTGATGCACCAGTTTGATGTCACGACGGCTTTCCTGCATTTACCAATAGAGAAAGAAGTGTATCTAGAACAGCCACAAGAGTTTGAAAAACAAGGATCAGATGGAGAGAAGTTAGTATGTCGACTGAATGAATCAATTTATGGTTTGAAACAGGCAGATAACAACTGGCATAGGGAAACTTTCTACTGGGACAGGGTTCACCAGAAGCAGGAACGATCATTGCTTATTGGCGAGAGCAGAGACAGAGGATCACTCCTTCATCTTGGTCTGGGTTGATGACAGCATAGTAGCATCAAAAACCATGACAGTGATCTCTGATGTCAAAAAGGCACTCGAGGCAACAATTCACATGGAAGACAGAGGGAGAATACGCTAGTTTCCGGGTCCAAGAATCAGACGAGAAGAGGGCAAAGTCACAGTGAACGAAGAACGCTACATAGAAACAATGCTTGAGCGGTTTCAAATGGATCAATGCAAACCCTCAAGAACTCTAGCTGAAAAGAATTGGGAACTTCAGACAGCACAGAATGGTGGCGAAGAAGTGGACCAGAGGTTCTACAGAAGTATGGTGGGATCACCTCTGTATCTGGCCAAACATACAAGGCCGGATATCTTGTTCACAGCCAACATTCTGTCCAGACACATGAATGCACTTAAAATCAGCACCGGCTGTGCAGAAAACAACTTCTGCGATATATGCAAGCTTCAAAAAAATCAAAACTTACTTAAACAATAGAAGCTAGTTTTGATTCAGTGGGGAAAATTGATGCAGACTGGTCTGGTGATGTGAACGACAGAAAATGAGCGACGGGCTATTACTTCAAGTTCAATGCACGTGGCGCAGCAATCAGCTGGGGTTATATGAAGCAAGCCACAATTGCTCTTTCTTCATCAGAAGCTAAATATCAGGGTGTGGCAGCAGCAGTTCAAGAAGCTTTGTATCTGAAACAACTATTGCAGGATATCGGCATCAAACAGAAACATTCAATAGCAATTGGAGAGGACAGCCATAGTTGTGTCAAATTTTGCCAAATCCCAGTCATGCACAAGTGGAGCGAACACATTGTGACAAAAATTCGGTCCATTCGGGTAAGACTGAATATGGGACTATTTCAATTCATTACGTTCCTACTGACAAAATAGCAGCCGACATTTTTACGAAATTCTTTATCGAAGGTGGAAACATTCAGAACTGTTTTGGAGTAAGCGTACTTGTCTAGAGAAAAGTTGCATACAACTGAGAATTTTTGCAATTTTTCACCCGTTGATTAGCTAGATTCTTTTTCTGAAAGAAGAAACCAATAATCATTCCAGCAACTAATTTGAGTTATTTGTTAAAATTGTTGAAATATTTGAAAAAAGCAAATTCATGTCAGCAAACGTCTCCCAACCTTAGTTGAAGTTGAGCAATTTCTCGTCAGAGTTATTTTTTATCAGAAAATAACAGTTACCAGATCGATTTCTATTCTTCCTTGAAATTGTTTTTCGATAACACATCATAGAGTTAAAAAGAAATCGGTTGTGATGATGGTTGATCGTTTCCGGCATGAAAGTATATTGAAGGTGGTAGCTTAATCGAGCTACCTATTTTATGTATAAACCATTGTATTTAATAGCCTTCTGGTTGGGTTTTCTACGTAATGGCAGCATCTGTACGCATATTTTATAAAATTTGCAAAGTTCATCTTTCTATACCTTCCCAGTAACGCATGAGTTTATTCAAAGCCTTCATTATTACAAATAACGATTGCGTCATACACTACCATTACAGAATCTGCGATGTGTAAGATTTCAAACCATAAACAAAAGATTTTATTTTTAAAATCAAAAATTGACTTTTTGTTCAGAAACAGTCTAAAATTAGGAATGAATTTAATTTGCGCCGTATGAACAGTGTTACTATGTCCTCAATTCTCTGCTAATTAGTACAGCCAACATTGCTTGACTTCCTCAGATTAAAAGTGGGCTTGCTGAAGGTGTTGCAAAGCCAATATTAGGGTACATGTCGTGCTAAAGCAAATAAGGCACAAATAGCGACACAGCCTCCTTTGAAGTAAGGAAAAGTGTGAACTTAATTGGGAAAAGGGAGAATGTGGGAAGGGATTGGGTGAGTAATTTTGGGACCACAACAGGTGACTTTGTGCCAGCGTGATATTTGCGGACAAAGAATGTCATTATAATTCAGACGCCGCCGGTGCCCAAACAGGAGAACATCAAAACCCTAAATAATTAGGAAGGAATTTCAAGGCATGAATTTCGCTGTGATCGACTCTTAGTTTAGATGAATCTTAACCACCAATCCACCCACTTCCACCCGTCAATCCTCCCTTTAAATTAGATGGAATATGTTTGTAATCTCCTATATCCTGGGTGATTATATACCTAAATATTCTTTTCATCACTTTCAGCTTGAATGAAAACACCCTTTCATAACCACCTTGTAAACCTGTAAAGACTTTGTAAATAACCCCCGTTCCCGCCCATTCCAAATAACAGTAAACCAAAACAACAACAGCAACAACAAGAACTGCAGAAATGTGGATGGAAATATTGCTACCAGCATTCTCTCTCAATCACAAATTATCCCACGGAATATGTTAAATTTGGTCACCTTTTTATACATTTTAACACCGGTTTTAATTGTAACTTTTCAAGTCAATTTGAAGTACACGAAATTTTTCGTATTTTAACTCAAGTAATGGAAATCTTCACGTAAGGAAAAAACTTTTTTCAAAAAATAAAAATTTTTTTTGTTCATAAGCGATATATCAGAAAAAATTTTGCTCATTCGGCTTGAATGCGATAAATTTAGTTCTCTACCATTTAAGAACTGCTTTTCATGCAAAAACGTTTTTTATTGTCCCTTTAGATTTGATTTCGTACTTGAGAATAAATAATAAAGGTACCAGACATCGAGTACAGTAAACAACATTGTTTATTCTCAAGTTGTATGTCTGAAAAAATGAACTTTGGGCTAATCATGCTACTATTGGGAAAATAAACAATTTGAAAAGGTACTTTATCATAGTTTATCATGATGCTTCTTGTTCCCAAATAAGATTATTCATAATTAATTTGATGGCACTATTGTTTTGTTGTTTTATGAAACGTTATGGACAATGTAATCTATTAATATCTAATAAAGATATTCTGATCGGGCTTGTGTATTTGAATTGTAAAAGCAAAACGTGAATAACAAGACCTCATGTTGAAATATTTTATGAAAAAAACTGGCCTAAGACGATGATATAATGAGCATGATATTGACGAAACCAGCTGTAAACAATTAGAAGATGCAATAAATGTTGTTTGATGTAAACCGAGCGTAAAAATGTTGACGGAGTAGTTATGTAACATTTGTTTTTGCAAATTCCTGAAAATTATACAGCAATATCGGAGACTGGTCAAAGGTCAGACGATTTAACCAGTTTTTTTAAATTGAAAAGTGAGCAACTTTTCTCAAGAGGAAGCTTATATTAAGTTTTATTAAACTTGATATTCAGTATTAGTTGGGTTATCATCATCTTCATGCATTGAATAAGCTAACATGGTAATCAGTGATCTGAGCAGACCATGTTCCAATGACCTTAGCCCACTGATTAGTCCAATGCGCGACTCAAAATAATTGTGTGACGTTGGTACGAACCAAACTGTCTCTGATTAGACCATACTGAGATATTTTTAATCACACCTTCTTGCAGTTCAAGAAAAGTGAACGAATTTGACTCTAATTGAAGAGGCAACCTCTGATCAGATTATGTTTCAAGCTTTAAAATCTGACTAGACAATTTTCTAGATATTTCTCGCTCTGTCCAAACATTTGTACGATCATTACCCAAACAATTGAGCAATCGTAACCCTTAACCTATGAGTCTTGCGTTGCACATTATCCCATGTGAGACTCAGGGTGGTATGATTAGAACGTATTTCAGTCTGGAACATTATACTGGGTAATTTCTTGGCATGGAAAATTTTTTTCTGAAGTTTTTAAACTACAAATCCAATCTTTTGTCAGTACCAAATCAAATAACTTGATTAATTTCGTTTAACGCTATAGGTTATGTCAGAACTTCTAATAACCAAAAAATGGCATCGCCATTGGAAACAATATTTTATTTTTTGATGCCCTCTGTTTAGCAGTTTTGCATTTGCTATTTTTATAATTTTCGTGACAATTCTGAAAAAGCAATCGCCAAATGCAGAATTTTTTGAACAATAAAAAACAGTTTTTGATAGCAAGGAGGTTGCAATTATCTCTTTTAAGATAAGTAAATCTAGTGCAGGTTTTGTCTCTGTCAATTTTATTTCAAATTTGAAATTTGTTGGGATACTTTAAACTCATGATTAACAGCTGATAACAGTTTTAACTGCAAGAAAATTATAGTTAATGGAGAAAACTTGCTTCAATTGTGAAACTGAAATTATGTGGACTGAAAACGCAAACTGAGTAAAAAAAAGCCCAACTATGAATCTTAAGACCAATACCAAATGCAATATAATTTTTTTTCAAAAATTATTTTAGTCACTACGACTGCCGTGAAACTTCCAACATTTCTGTTCATTCCATTTGAAATATTTCACTGGAGCTCATTGTCCGATTCACCCATTTTACAAAGAATACATGAAGCAGAGAGGGTTTCAATTTGAAATTTACAATTTTTTTGCTTGACCTAGCAAAATTACCCGAGATGTCATAGGCTACTATAATATAAGTCTAAACAGGGTATTCATGCCAACTCATATGAACCCATATGAACAGTTTAAAAATGCGGGCTAGAAACAACGCACCATGCGGTCAATGCAAGCTAAGATTACGATTTCTGGAGATTGGAATCAACGAATGACAGATAGATTGAACTTATGTGATATGAACTTTTTTTCGTGAAATAGAACAATATATATTGGAAACACACACATATATATCTATATATATATATATATATATATATATATACATATATATATATATATACAATATATATATATATATATATATAAACATTTATATATCTATATATATATATATATATATATATATATATATATATATATATATATATATATATATATATATATATATCATGTATAAATTTAATATATATATATATATATATATATATATATATATATAGCTTATCCTAGTTATCATAGTATATATATCAATGTTATATATATCATAGTTTATCAAGATACTTCTTGTTCCCAATTAAGTATATTCATAATTATTTTGATGGCACTATTGTTTTGTTGTTTTATGAAACGTTATGGACAATGTGATCTATTAATATCTAATAAAGATATTCTGATCGGGCTTGTGTATTTGAATTGTAAAAGCAAAACGTGAATAACAAGACCTCATGTTGAAATATTTTATGAAAAAACTGACCTAAGACGATGATATAATGAGCATGATATTGACGAAACCAGCTGTAAACAATTAGAAGATGCAATAAATGTTGTTTGATGTAAACCGAGCGTGAAAATGTTGACGGAGTAGTTATGTAACATTTGTTTTTGCAAATTCCTGAAAATTTTACAGCAATATCGGAAACTGGTCAAAGGTCAGACGATTTAACCAGTTTTTTTAACTTGAAAAGTGAGCAACTTTTCTCAAGAGGAAGCTTATATTAAGTTTTATTAAACTTGATATTCAGTAATAGTTGGGTTATCATCATCTTCATGCATTGAATAAACTAGCATGGTAATCAGTGGTCTGAGCAGACCATGTTCCAAACTTAGCCCACTGATCAGTCCAATGCGCGACTCAAAATAATTCTGTGACGTTGGTACGAACCAAATTGTCTCTGATTAGACCATACAGAGATATTTTTAATCAGACCTTGTTGCAGTCCAGGAAAAGTGAACGAATTTGATTCGAATTGAACACGCAACCTCTGATCAGATTATGTTTCAAGCTTTAAAATCTGACTAGACAATTTTCTAGATATTTCTCGCTCTGTCCAAACATTTGTACGATCATTACCCAAACAATTGAGCAATCGTAACCCTTAACCTATGAGTCTTGTGTTGCACATTATCCCATGTGAGACTCAAGTTGGTATGTTTAGAACATATTTCAGTCTGGAACATTACGTTGGCTAATTGGTGCCATGGAAAACTTTTTTCTGAAGTTTTTTAACTTCAAATCCAATCTTTTGTCAGTACCAAATCAAATAACTTGGTTAATTTCGTTTAACGCTATAGGTTATTTCAAAACTTCTAATAACAAAATAGGGCATCGCCATTGGAAACAAAGTATTTTTTTTGATGCCATCTGTTTAGCAGTTTTGCATTTGCTATTTTTATGTTTTTCGTGACAATTCTAAAAAAGCAATCGCCAAATGCAGAATTTTTCGATCAATAAGAAAAACAGTTTTTGATAGCAAGGAGGTTGCAGTTATCTCTTTTAAGATAAGTAAATCTAGT